>NW_005187406.1:5764137-5797675 GCF_000239375.1 Pundamilia nyererei | reverse complement strand
ATATTCTGGTGAAAAAAATTGGAGATAGTATTTGATGTGTGCAAGTTATAATGATTTACGTTACGTCCCCTGACCAGTACGTTTTTTGATAGATGGAGTTTTGGTTAGGGTCAGTGCTCATGATCAAGACAACATCAGCCCCACTGTGTCTCAGCTACTTAAACTTGTTGAAGAGATGAACAACTGAAGAGCACCAATTGAAGAAAAACTAAAAGTAAATGTGACAACTAAACCACCCTGGAAAAGAAAACCGCTCCCTCCATTCCTCCCTCTCTGTCTTTATTACTGTTTGAACATCAGCCACTTCTGACCAACCTGTGGTTGTGAGACTAATCCCACACTGAGCAACGCTGTAATCAGTGTTTCCACCAATGCAGACGGAGACATGAGTGTTAAGATGGTTTTAGTATCTCTTAAAGTCTGGCATGGTGAACAGTAGATCTGGAACAAGCATATAAACAATGCAATGGGAGGCTGCTGCACTGTAGCATCGACATTTGAAGGCTTTCCCACAGTGAAACCGAATCCCTGATTAACAGTTTGTGAGGCCTGTTTTACATAAAATAGAAGAAACTGTAAATTCTCTCCATTGCCATTTCAGTGTCAGTCAATGCTGACCACCAACTCTGTGAGGCCAAGCCCACAATGAGCTGCAGAGTGTAATCAGTGCTTTGATTTTCCTCTGGCAGCATAGCTTAATCACAGACTGTGGCACCGCAGCGTAGCTGCTTCTTCATCTCATGCTGACGATGTGACAGCTAAATACTCAGGTCAGTGTATTCCCATTAGTCTCTTTCTGATTGGCTGATTCGCTGCGGTTAAGCTACTTAATTCCAGATCATGTTTGGGTGGTTGGGCTCGCTCTCAGGGCTCTCTGTCATGTGGTTGGCAGTCAGGCATTAGAAACAACAAACAAACACAACAAGACAAGCTTACAGTGGAAGTTACTGCTCTGAATGAAAAGTGGCCAATTTCCTGTAATGTGCCAGACTTCATAGGAAAAAAAAATCCTATTGCACTTACAAGACATAGTTAATCTGCAATATGTAAGACTTTTTAATCATCATTTCCTCTTCTCTTAGCTGTTCTTCCCTCATTTTTTTTATATTTTTCCAGGAAAATAGGAAATATACAACAATAAAATGCACTGTAATTTTAGACAAGCTTGTAATTTCTTGATGTATTCTTCACCAGTAGTCCTCCAGGCTTCTTTAAGGACTTCACAACCTCTTCTTTGGATGTTGATGATATTTGTATGAATCCTGTTTCTCTTTATTCTTTCTTCTACCTTATTATTCTAGTTGCTCAGACCTTTGCTGGTTAACTACTCCCTCAGTTTTCATCTGATTTTCACCATTCAAATTTTTAACTGTTCCGCTCCTTCTGCTGATGTATGCTATATATTTTGGTGCTCATAACTTTTATACTTTTTGAGATATTAAGCTTTCTATGCCATGTTTGGCCCATTTTGCTGAATGGGACCACATTATCAGTGTGATCACCAGTTTTGCTTGCCGGGCTGAGCCATGTTTTAGCTCAGTGAGATGAGCAGCCGTTCTCAGAGCACGAAGGCCGGGTTCGAATCCCACTTGTCACAAAAAACTTTTCAGTAAACTGTTCAACTTTTTAAACTCTTTTCAACACAAATTTCAGCTTCTTCACCTCTTTTCAGCAGAATTTTCAATTTTTCACTACGGTTCAGCACAAATTCTAGCTTCTTCAGATTTTTTAACCACAAACTTCAGCTTCTTTACCTCTTTTTAGCAGAAATTCTGCTAATTCACATCTTTTCAGTAGAATTTTTGGCTTCCTGGCCTGTTTTCAGTGGAATTTTCAGTTTCTTCTTCTCTTTTTAGCAGGAAGTTTAACAAGTTCACCCCTTTTCAGCAGAAAGTTCAGCTTTAACGCCTGTTTTTAGCACAAATCTCAGCCTTTTCTGCTCTTTTCAGCAGAATTTTCAGTTTCTTTATCTCTTTTCAGCAAAAAGTTAAAAAAGTTCACCTCTTCACCTCTTTTGAGGACAATTTTCAGTTTCATCTCTTTTTAGACACCAGGAAACAATTTGGCTCAGTGAGATAAGCAGCCGCCTTGAGACCAGGAGGCGCAGGTTCGAATCCTATCCGTGCCTCTTCTTCTCTCCTTGCACTCTCCCTGATTTCTTGACATTCTTCAGTGTAGACTTTCAGAATTCAGAATTCAACTTCTACACAGTGTTTTCAGCAGGTAGTTCTCCATCTTCTGCTTTCTTCAGATTCCACTACACGGCTTTCAAATTGCATTTTTCCAGGAAATGCAACTTTTTCTAGTTTGTTTTGCCCTCTGTATGATCCAACACTGCCCATGAGGAGACCAATCCATGACAGAAAGTGTTCTACTGATTGTTTTTCTGGCAGCGGCAGTGTGTTTGGGATCGACTTCTTGTTGAAAAATTATTCGCCATTGCTAATCGAAAGCTTTCCTGATGGTATTGCATTGTGGATCAGAATCTGACATTACTTTTTCAACATTTTTGACAAGATCTCCAATACAACTTGCTGAAATGCAGTCCCAATTTGACTTTTTTATGTTGTATTCTTATTCTTTATGCTTGACATTGTTATGATGTCTTTATTTATACCTTTATTTCTTCATTTTTTATAAACCACTTTGTGATTTTAATCTCTAAAAAGGGCAGTATAACTGCATTTTACTTACTTTCCTTGCATTTCTCATGAGGCTTTGGTGAACCATAGATAGATCAACTGAAGGGACAGATGGATCTCTCAGGTACTACTTTCAGATACTGTTCCATCTGCTGTGCATATTTTTTAGGCCTGGGACGTCTTGTTTTGACCTATACCTGTCCCGTTTCTTCATTTTTTTTTTTCTAAGGACACGCTGCAGACCATGCCAAGACACGCCATGCCTTCGGGTAATAGTTCTCTGTAAATTTAAGATGGGCAAGAGAGATTGATAAATAGCTTTTGAAATGGTTGTTGATTAGCTGTGTGTTGATATCATTTATGCCAATAAGATACATGGAGCTTTTAATGCCTGGTTAAACCGTGCTAGATGGGTGAAAGCTGGCATCAGCACCAGCTTTGATTTGTCTTCAAGTATCTAGAAAAGGATCCTTTCATGCAAGGATGAAAGCTGTCAAGACAAAATCACTGTATTAATAGAGAGGATAAAATGCAGTTGAAACTTAAAAAGAATTTCACTTGACACATAACAGTGCTGACATTAAACATCTCGGAGGTTGCACTGTTCTTCCTACTGTTAAGTATCATCTTTCAGTAGTAGACCCTGCAGACACCATAAAGCACAAAGTGAAGTTGTGTCCTTATGAAGAAGAAAACCATCAGAAACATACTGCTCAGTAACGATTAACAAAATGCCACTGAAAACTTTTTCCACTATTCTGCATGAGTTTTTGTTGTTTTTTTCTTCCTGCCAAATTTGATGGCAGAAGATCAATATCCACCATGTTTTGATAATTTTGGTAGAAATTACTGAGCACATCACATCTTTCTTCACATGGCAAATTTAGGAGGACAGTTTACATGAAATTACAGGATAGGCTCCTGCTAAATGTCCGTGTTTAGCCCCTCCATGCTCCATCTCTAACTTTGTGAGTCCAAGCTCCGTGGAGACACCCGGCCCAGGCGAGGCAGCATCTTGGCACTCATTTCCCAGTCTGGGTGCCTTGAGGACTAGGTAGCTCCCAGGCATTTGGCCCTTGTGGCTTCAAGGCTTCCAGGTTTGTGTCAAGATCCAGCAGCGGGAACAAAACCACCCCACCCTCCTTCTCTCTGACAGCAAAAAGCAGCCTGTATTTCTGGGAGGGCAGAGAATTGAAGAAATAGATAGAATTACTCCTGTACTACACATCATGCCCGCTGGCCCCTGTGCCACAGATGTAGACGCCCGATAGTGGTTTAGTCTCGCTGGTTAGTCACGGCCTGACTCACCTTACTGACAGGGAAATCATGAAGCAGCTTGACCACTCCTGTTGTCAGGTTGACTAGCAGCACTGCTGCCCAGGAAGGTTGCAGAGTCACGGCTTCTGACATGTAATGCTAACTCTAAATTGGTCTCAGTGCTCAACTGTGAGTCTACAAGTCTGGGAAAACATTAATTCAATGTATCTCTTGCATTGTGCCATGACAAGCCATTAGCTATTAGCCTTTTTTATGAGGTATGAGTCATATCGCCAGTTGACAAGCCCAAGGTATTACAGTATTGTGACTTTGTTATGAAATGCTTGTTACTTGGCCTCACATTTCCCAGAGTTAGCATGTTATGTTGTAATATCTGGAGACCTTGGAAAGAACAATAATCTTTGAAGAGCAGTTTGATGACATGTTACTGTTACCAGTGCCAGCAAGACTTCATGGAAGTGCATGGCAAAAGCCTAGGAGGAAAGATTCTCATGTTGTACTGATCCACTTTCCCCACAGCGGTGCACCCTTATTACTCACCACTCTTCAGAGCCTGTTGCTCCCATGAAGGAAAATTGGAAGTGTCAATTCCTAACTTCCCAGAAGATTCACTCTCCGTGGTGCACTGCTTCTCTGTTCTCCACCCACAGGAACAACATGATCCCTTTGTCCTCCTGTTGCATCAGCCATACTAAAGTTGCACTGTCATCTTCTCTGTATTCTTGTCTGGTTCTATCTACAGCCCCATTTACACCTGTGATGTCAAGGGTCATATATCCAGGTCAACAGATGGTGTGACTTAATCCACTTAGGGACATAAACGACATTTGTTGGCTGGATTACGGCCCTGGTTCCATTCACCTTCATCAAACACTTTGGGGTTGCGTGTCAGACAGTGGTGTTAGATTTTGATCTATCATGTAAAACAATTTGTAAAACATCTGATTGGGAACAGTTATGTTTTTCAATCATCGCAAGCCTATTGCCAGTGCAGTGAAACTCAAGCTTGGACAACTATTACTAAAGAATATTTAAAGGTGGCGTAAGGAATTTTTTGAGGTTATCGATTAGTGTGTAATTATGTCTTACAACAAATTAATCATATATTGTTGTTTTCATTCTTAGGATTAATATACTAAAAATATGTAGGTGCCTGTGTGTGGAAGCCGCCATGTTGCCCAACCAGTTTGAATACAGCAGGCAATATAGACATCGCCATTCTGCTTAATCACATTTTACGTATGTGACTAGAGACCGGCGACTGACGAGCTCCATTTTTAAATGACCATTTAACATTTGCACATGTACATTTACATCATCACTCTTTTTCCTCCTCTGCTGTCTTTCCTCCCTCATTTCCACCTCATCCCCATCCACCTCGCCTAAAGCCTCACCTCCTGAACTGAAGCCAGGGCTCTAATACCTACAGAATAGTTCAGGATATTCTTAGTAACTCACCTCAGTATCATTGTCATCAGACAGAAGTGTGCTTCATCGACTCATATCGGACTCTTTTCACAATGTTTTACAGCCTCCACCTGATTAAATAGATGTGGACAGCTGAAGTGAACAGTAAATTCACTGCAGATGAACAGTTGCCAGTTGTTTGTCCAACATCGGCCACCGTAGCTTAGATTCTGCACTTTTCAGTTGGCTGCAATCTGTAATCTAGTGAAATTTAGTGGTGAGTTTTATCACTATATACCTCAAGAAAGCTTTCCTAAGGGAGTTCAGGCTGTGTTTAAGAATGGAGGTGGTCATGCCAAATAGGGTTTAAAATGTGGGACTCTCCAACATTTGCTCTTAGAACTGAAGAAGCTTCTCGGATGAAACGTCTACAAGGAAACTTAAAGAAATCCAGTTGCTTTTCTTTCCAAGCTCCTTAGACTACGATGACCTGGATGACTGGAAACCTTCACAGACATCATGCCAAATATTGATTTTTATGGTCATTATAATTGTGAAAACTCTATTTTTTCCTTATATACTGTATTTTCAAACATGTGTGCACCAACATCCCATTTTCCTAGAATGAAAACTTTTTCACAGGACTGTACTTTAACACCTGACTTAGCTAGTTAGTACACAAGTACAAGATGTGTTCAGAAAGTCTTGTCCACCACAGGAAGTTAAGAAAAACACCAAATTAACATTTGCTGATCTCTCCTTCAGGGTCGCCTCCTTGTGCATCTCTGGACAGCATCAACTGTGTCACACTGGCCCAGCTTTTATGTCCGAGATTATCATCACTGGATATGAGAGCTAGGTTTCAAGCTATGCCACAGAAACTCAACAAGAGTTCATATGAATATTAGCAGAAGGTCAAGAGTGTGACCAGCAGTAGACTTGTTTTTGTTTGTTTTTTTCAACATTTGTCCTCCAGGGTTAGACTATTACTGTAGAGTTCAACTCTTTTACTCAGAGATACCAAAAGAAGAAAACACTCAGCTGTGGTGTGCACCATTGTACCAGGGCAGTTTTTTTTTTTTTTGGCTGCACGATACAATATTCGTTCAGCACTTGTGCTGCTTGCCAGATTTGGCTCCAGGCAAGTTTGTCTTCTTCCTCAAAATGAAAATCACTTTGAAGGTTCAATGTTGTGACACAGTGGAGAACATCCAGTGTGCATTGCAGGAGAAAACCACCTTGGGAGGGATCAGTCCACAGATTCTAATTGGCAAGACTAATAGTGCTTGATTGAATTAGCGGTGAGCGTAGCCTTTTTTGCTAGCAGATGCAGGCAAAATGCATGACCTAGCAATTTATAAGTGGGCTTTAATGTACAGGATATTAGCAGTGTGTACTGTTGGAGACACAACATACATATTTTTACTGTGCTGTAAAACAAGAGGAAACTCACTGCTTTCAAGTACACCAGTCAAAATGGTTTGGTGTTTTTGATGCTTAATCGCCACTTGATCAACATTCTCCTTTACATACTTAATTTTGTTAGATACCATTGTTGATTAGCCCAAGTGCGTTCTGGTCCACTTACACAGTATTCCTTTCCGAATGCTTTTCCAGCCCCGCTGAGTCACAGAGACACAGTACATTCTTCTATGTGTTGTCAAGGTACTGTGGCTCAGACCCTTGTACTTTTTATGCTCTTGCTTCTAATATTTCTGCTGAAGGAATTTTGGCTGTATTCTCCTGCACTCTGTCACTGTGATGAGGGTGGTTAGATGTAAGATAAGCTAAAAACTGTTTATGTATGTATATGTTGAGATTTTCATATTTAATACTTTCCCTCAAAAGCCTACTCCTTAAATGGCATTTTCACTTCAGCTGTCACACTGTTGCCCATATAGTAAATTCCAGCTGTGCTGTACTGTGCTGGTACATGCTCCAGTGTGAACTATTTTATATTCACTGTGAATCAGTCAGAGCTATAGACAAAGTGGCCTCTGGCAGTTACTGTAGAAATGCTACTGTTGACCATTTGATGATGCCTTTAAGAATTACTTTTTATATTTTTCCATTTTTTCTTTTCTTTTTTTTTCTCTTGAGGTAAGACTTACTGGTAGTGATGTTTTTCCAGCTTTGTTTGCTTAAGTTAGTATTTCCCGTATTATCCCAAGCGCTTTCATATTCATTGTTCTTTTTAAACAGGACCTCTTTGACCCTTCACACATTCTTGCCTTTTTGTATTCTGGGAAAAGATCTGTTAAAGTATGCTTTTACAATTGCTCAGAATAATCACCGCAATTATCACTTACATTACTCTGTATTTACAAAGGCAACAGTACATTTCCGTGTTTTAAATAAAAACAATTTAACATTTCATCATTTCTTTTTTCATGATAGGTTACAGTTCTTTCTTATTTTAGTGCACCTGTATTGCTTTGGCTGTTAATTGCATTTCTAGTCCACTTTTTTATGCATTGAATTCAGCCAGGGTTCGAGACAACTTTCTGATTAGAAGATGAACCAATAAAGCATGGCTGTAGTTCTGGAAGTAGAGTGTTCAACTTCAACTTTATTTGTATAGCACATTTAAAACAACTGTAGATGAATGAAGTTCTTTACAGATTGAGCAATAAAAAAATAAGAGACAATAGATCAATTAAGTTCATTAAGATAAGAATACAATGCAGTAGGAATGCATTGAGAAGTCTGTACTCATCTTGAGCTAAAAGCCAGGAAAAACAGGTGAGTTTGAATAAGGACTTGAAGGTTTCTACATTGCAAGCAGATCTAATGTTCTGCGGTAAGCTGTTCTACAGGACAGGGCCTACAACCAGAAAGGCCCATTCACCTCTCGTTTTTAGCCTTGTCCTGGGAACATCCAGAATCATCTGATTAGAAGCTCCTATTGCCCTAATTGGAGTGTGGATACGTTAAAGCTCAGATAAATAAGGGGTCAGGGCCATACAATAACTTAAAAAATGTGTGTGAGACTATGAAAACATCTTAGACTCTGCATGTTAGCCTCTGTTAATATTAATGATATTAATATGTCACAAAATATTGAAGATCATGACATGAGTTAGAAAAAGACTGAACAAGTATGCTTGGAAGGGGTTCCAGCAAAAAGCTTCTTCTTTTAAGAACATGTCAGCACGGCTTAGGTTTGCCAAGTTGCATCTTAACAAACTTCAAGACTTGAGAGAACAAATCAGGCACACTAGCAAATCTGTAACAGACAAAAATGTATGACAGGACTCCACAAAGTCCTGTGAAATCGTTCTTTTTCACATATCACATATGCTGTGTAGTAACACAGCTTTAAAAGAGACGTAACTCACCCGACTAGCTGAAAGATGTGTAAACCTGACAAACTGCCTAGCAATATTGTGACTCTCATCTCAGTTGTGCAAACAGACCAACAATTCCTCACAAGTCACAATGAGAATATCATTCTCTTCTCTCATAACGTGGCAGCTGCTCCTCTGTTAACACTTGCCTTTAATGAGCCTCTCAGTCACCATTATCGGCAGCAGTGGATGACAAAGTGAGTTCCTGAGACAGATGTAGAGAAATTAGGAGAGAGGTAAAGAAAAAAAATAACTTTTAAAAGTGACCCCAGTGGGCCAATGTCTTCCTGATCTAGCAGCACATTGCTTTGATATGTTTTACCCACAGTGGGAAGAAGGAGAAGGAGCAAGAGAGAGCGAGAGGGAGAAAGACCTCACAATTTGAGAGAAAATGTGTTTCCCAGAACTGAGACGTGCTGCGGTCTGGTGCAACATTTGCTGGAAGCATCAGGAGTTGTCAATGCTCGTGTGAGGCTGTCCCACAGGTACCTTTAAATGCACCCGCTTGTGTGCCAACCCACTTTACATCCAATCCAAAAGGTCTGCTGTTCTCTCTTAGCGTTGCCTCTCTCACCTATCAGTCTTCCTTCTCGTCTTTTGCCACTTTCCTTCGATGGTTCCTCTCCAGAATCCATCCAGACATTTTCCCTTGCTTTATCCGCTTACCTTTTACTCCCATCCATCCACTTTCTCTCTCTTTTCCTTCCAGTCCTCCTCCTGTTTATTCTCGCCATCTCCTTCACTCACCACAGGGGTGACAAGGAGGACGAGAAGGAGGAGGCCTGCCGGGGAAGCTTAATGCATCTACCATGGCGGGAGCTGGACCAGGATGTCTGGCTGTTAGCAATGACTTTTCATGACTGGTGTTTAGTGCAGTCTGGGGACAACAGGACACATTTAGCTAAAAGTTGTATTTTTCACATTGACAAATGATGCTGGGGAGATGGATGGTGAGACAGGAAAAGTGTGAGAGGGTGAGATAGATGGAGAACTGCTAGTGATACTCTGCAGTAGAGACAGCATGAGATCATGGGATTGCTTATAAATAGCATCCTACTTCATGTCTGTATATTGGAAACTTTTCACCTGTTATTTTATGACATTAAAAGATACTGACTCCAAAATAGGCTCATGGTTAGGATGGCTGGACTTCTGTTATTAGTTACTTCTACTATAGATGTACAGTTGCATCAAAGTTTTTTAACAGTCTGTGCAGTCAGGTGAAAAACTAAGTAACAAAATGATTAATTAGCTTGTAGAACCAACTTTAGCAGCAATAACATGAAGTAATTCTTTTTTTAAACTATTATATCTCTCTCTGACAATCATTGTTATTTTGGGGGAATTTTGGCAGAGCCTTCTTTACAACTTTGCTTGAGTTCATCGATTTTTTTGTGGACACTTGTTTTTCCAGAGCTCTCTGAATGTCCTACCACAGAGCAGAGGCGATTCTAGGATCAGAGCTTTGGGGGTGCTGAGCACCCATAGCTGCCCAGCCAGGCAAGATAAACTTTACTTGACACGATGAGACTTCTTCCCTGTCTCTGTCAGTCCCTGCATCCAAATGTCTCCAGTTGTCCCGAGTTCTCTCTGACTGTCTCCTTGGTGCATTTAAATCCCTGTTCCTCCCTGTCCTCGTCGTCTGTTGTCTTCGTCTCTGTTATCAGTCATCATAATTTTACCATCTCTGTGCAGGTCTGCAAATTTCTTTATTAAATCATAAGATTCTTAAATTCATCAAGGCTCTCTGTGCCTGGCTCCTGTTTTGTACATTTTAACACAATTTAATCCCCGCATTTGTGAAAAAAAAGCAAAACACTTTTTTGAAAAGTCTGTAACAAAACCATCAAATCTGATAAAGGTTATTTAAATGCTGCAAAAGAAGAATGGATTGGAATAATAAAAAAAAAAAAAAACATATCCTAACCTTAATTACTGGGGGAGAATAATGAATGATGCTCATTGTGAGTAAAAAGTAAACTGAGTTCATATTTTGGACAGAGATGAACTTTTAATGTGTATGTATAATATAATACAGATATATAAAAATACACTCCAAAAATAGAAGAGTCCTTGAAATGTACAAATGTACAAAATATTAATAAAAAAATTATAAAAATGGAGGCAACTCTGCCTATGGTACAATGTGTACAATGTATGAAAAGATCTTTACTGCAGATACTACTATGGCTGTGCAGATTTTATTATTTTAACCTATGTCACCTCACCTTGAAGTTGGCAAATCTGTCTATCACTTTTTGGTGGTCAACTCTCACTTTGCATCTCAGTGTCAACAACAGCAGGCTACAGACAATTTTAAGTTTTAGATTTTAAATAGGCTATATAAATTTCAATGGGAGCAACAGGACGGTCAAATATTAGCTAAAAAGGTCTGATTCTCTGGTCTGACTCCTACCTAACTATATAAAGAGTAACTGAAGGTTAAATGCAGCTAACATGTCCTGTATTAACCCAGGCACTCACACCTCCGCTCCGCTGTGTCTCAGCCACCATCGCTCTGGCAGAAAGGGCGCTAGAGCCAGAGTAGGGGCGAGGCAAGCTGGAATAAACCATTTGTTTACAGTACTCAACCAAGTACTGTATAGTTTTTTGATTTTTAGTAGTGTGTCACACAAACAACAAATATTGTCAAAAAAAGTAAGAAATCTTTGAGGGTGCTTTAATTTACTTTGGGGTGCTTTAGCAAAAGTGGGCTAAAAACGCCCCTGCCACAGAGTTTCAATCGGGTCGAATCCTGATTCTTTTGTTTTTAAGCTATTATGTTATTGATTTGCTGTCATGCTTGGGATCATTGTCCAGTTACATGATCCAGTTTGGGCCAACCTGTCAGATGTTTGGCGTCGCATTTGACTCTAGAATACTTTGTATACAGAGGAGTTCATGGTCAACTTACTGATTGCAAGGTGTCCCAATTATCATCCCTCCTTCACAGATCTTGACATTTGATGGTTTTGTTTTCTGTGTTTATGCTGATAAATGCTGTGTTTGTTTTCTTTTTTTCAAACACAGTCTAGTGCACTATGACCTAAGAACATTGTCTTAGAAGTCTTGTTTTTTTCAGATAAAACCTGAGAACACAAGCAGTGAATTTGACTTTCAGTATCAGTCAGTGTTATGCTTGCAACCAGTCCCTAAGTACCTATGTCTCCAACAACTGTGTTGTTTTTACCCAATGATTTACATAGTGTAACGCATTTCTCAGAATGTTGAATTATTCATATATATATTTATATTTATATTTCCGATACAACACTTTCTCCTTTAACATCCCATTTTTAGACCATTGCTATAGGCAGTTGTGCAACTACTAAATGACTATTAAGATATTAACCCGACATTATAACAACCAAAGTTTATGGCCCAAAGCACACTCCTCTCCCCCAGAAGTCCTTAAAAAGTTATACATGTTAGTTATTATTACTTGCCAACCAACAAGTCAAGTGAATTCACAGTGTATTGTGTGATGTGAAGACATTTCAGCAAAATGCAACAAAAGTGCTCTCTTGGGACTCTGACAAATTGCTCAGCTGAACTCCTGGACCTTTGAGTTCATTTCCGCAACATCAGAGATCTTAAAACGTTTGCTTCGATTAAAGCAGCAGTGCATCCAGGTCTCTTCAAGAACAATATTTAGATTTTCCCCTTGATGTAAAAGGGATATTCAAAGTATGTCTTCATGGCCCATTGATGAGGCCTTTCTGTCCGTGTCTGTCTGTCTGTTGGCAAAGATTTGTGGATTCTCTTTCCTGGAGATGAAATTTACCCCACTGAGGCAGGTCTGGGTCAAAGAAAGAGAAACATTTACTACCCCTTGGCTAGCTTTATTTCTCTGCCTAGAGTTTTTTCCGTACATTTTCTTCCTTGTTGCCAGTTATATCGTTCACATTTTTTCTGCCTTTGATAAATGACCGAGACACAACAGTGGCAATAACATAAGTTCTCCTTACACTTTTATGATGAATTTGCAGATCATAGCTGTAGAGGTATGAAGCAACATGTGTTTGCTCACTTCTGGGATTGTGTTGCATTCCAGTGATGGTTGGAGAAACAGATACAATGGAAAGCAAGCCTTGACATTCCAAGAAGGAAGCGATGATGGTTGATCTGTTGGAGCCGACGTTTCTGATGACATTGTGGGAATTTGGCCAAACTGCGGTCTCAAAACAATCAGTCCTAAAAAGCTAAAATAACAGTCTGTGAAACTGATAAAATGGCACAAGCTGCCACTTTAATACTATAAACTAATCATTGAAACGTAACTTTCTCAAATGTTAATATGTCTTCAAGACTGCATTAAATTAGATTCTGAAAATCCAATTAATGTCTTCTTTTATTTGACATTTTATATCGTAGCAAACATTGATGTAATCTCTTAATATATCAGAGATTTGAGGCTCTCTTTTTTTAGGCACATTTATGAAGGAGGTTGGATTTTATACATCACGAAGCAAAGCTCGGACACAAGCCACATCAGTTCCCGAGACATTTTGGGTATCAAATTACATCACACCTCATAAACCTGCCAGTCAGTTGCCACCATAAAACCTCTTATCCACTACCTTCACCCAATAATATGCAGCATGTTTGCCAGAAGCCTCTCTGGAATTGTGTATTTCAGATATCAAATGATCAAACTGTGCTATTGTCCAGAACGCTTGAGGATATTGCATCGCGCTATTTGTCAAAATACATTTCTTTTATAGAATTCTTGAAATTGTTTCAGCTTCCTTTAGTAGTATGACCCAAAGCTCAGGCCGGGAACTTGATATGAACTGTATACACTCTGTGTTAAAGCCATCACTCTGTTGGCCAGACCTATGAAGATGTCATGGCAGGTACAGCTGACATATAAAACTGTCATGTGGCTTTGGGCATACCATGTGTCTGGTTTTAAAAGTGTGACATCAGGTTCTTGGTCAAGTGGAGTCTTGGAGAAGGATAATATGGTGAGCTGAAAAGTGTTAGTTAAAGCACTGAAATGAAAGTATACAGAGAGGATTTAGACCATCAGTAGAAGTGTGAGGAGCAAATTGACAGTGATTTTAACTGTCAACGTAAATGAAAAAAATCAAATAAATGCAGAGAGTGGCATTGGTACATATGTGTACACTGTTTTAAAAAAAAAGAAGAAAAATGTCCTGGTAATTTTCTGCCAGTACATTATCCATTTTTTTAAATTGGAGGTTTCCATGAAGGGAAAATTGTAAAATTTATTGTGTAGTTGAAAAATATGGGAAAAACCCTTAAAGGTAATATTGAAAATTCCTTAATTTTAACTTTTTTTTTTTTTTTTTACTTTTAGTTCTGTTTTCTGCTATGAAACTGAATATATAGGAAGTTGAATCAAAGGCTGAACTCTCTTTAAAGGTAATTCTGTCTTAGGACCCAGTCACACAGGCCTGTTGGCCATCACTGGTCTCTGAGCAGTTGTGAGTGTTTGATGGAGGTTACTCGCAGTGACTGTGACATCAATTGCTAAAGTCACACAGATCTAGAAACCAATTAGCAACCTCCTAAAAAACGTCTGCATTCAAAGAAAAAGTAATAACTTTGTATATGTGTTGGATGCAGCTGTAAGGCTCTGGTTCTGGTGTGTGTTTGCAGACAAAGCAGTATCCTCCATGAGATCTACACATGAGTGCAGCAATCTGCCAGCAATCTTCACTATCTTTGAAAGGTAAAGGTTTTAGGGGCATAGTAGGAAGTGGGCCAAACCAGTATAAGGCATATATCACCATCTTCAACCATGACTCAGCTGCCCTGGAAAGCCAATAATGACTGAAAGACATACATAGAAAATACAATACTCATGCTCAAAAGAAATCAAACAGAAGTGAGTAATTTTGTGCAATTGATGGGACATCATGCTGGATGATATTGCACTATGCAAATGTTTAGTCTTGTAGTTTTTTTGGAAATTGGGGCCAAAAACATTAAAACTTTGAAGATGCATGACTGGGAAATGTGTGCACGCACAAAGACAGAAATATGTATAAGGACTTGTTCCAGCAGCCCACTAGACCTCTATTCAAGTAAAGTTGTGGCTAAGTGGTACTATGTTGCTGAAAAACAAAACCTTAATCAGATTATATATTGAAGAATTGACAAATCCTTTGTGATTTTTTTACAGCTACGAAGAAAGTCTTAGACACAATGAACAAAATACAAAGTAGAAATGAGGAGGGCTCACTGAATGGTGTAGCTGAATGGCTCATGGGAATAATTCTTCTCTTTCTGTATACAGGGAGTGCAGAATTATTAGGCAAATGAGTATTTTGTCCACATCATCCTCTTCATGCATGTTGTCTTACTCCAAGCTGTATAGGCTCGAAAGCCTACTACCAATTAAGCATATTAGGTGATGTGCATCTCTGTAATGAGAAGGGGTGTGGTCTAATGACATCAACACCCTATATCAGGTGTGCATAATTATTAGGCAACTTCCTTTCCTTTGGCAAAATGGGTCAAAAGGACTTGACAGGCTCAGAAAAGTCAAAAATAGTGAGATATCTTGCAGAGGGATGCAGCAGTCTCAAAATTGCAAAGCTTCTGAAGCGTGATAATCGAACAATCAGGCGTTTCATTCAAAATAGTCAACAGGGTCGCAAGAAGCGTGTGGAAAAACCAAGGTGCAAAATAACTGCCCATGAACTGAGAAAAGTCAAGCGTGCAGCTGCCAAGATGCCACTTGCCACCAGTTTGGCCATATTTCAGAGCTGCAACATCACTGGAGTGCCCAAAAGCACAAGGTGTGCAATACTCAGAGACATGGCCAAGGTAAGAAAGGCTGAAAGACGACCACCACTGAACAAGACACACAAGCTGAAATGTCAAGACTGGGCCAAGAAATATCTGAAGACTGGTTTTTCTAAGGTTTTATGGACTGATGAAATGAGAGTGAGTCTTGATGGGCCAGATGGATGGGCCCGTGGCTGGATTGGTAAAGGGCAGAGAGCTCCAGGCCGACTCAGACGCCAACAAGGTGGAGGTGGAGTACTGGTTTGGGCTGGTATCATCAAAGATGAGCTTGTGGGGCCTTTTCAGGTTGAGGATGGAGTCAAGCTCAACTCCCAGTCCTACTGCCAGTTTCTGGAAGACACCTTCTTCAAGCAGTGGTACAGGAAGAAGTCTGCATCCTTCAAGAAAAACATGATTTTCATGCAGGACAATGCTCCATCACACGCGCCCAAGTACTCCACAGCGTGGCTGGCAAGAAAGGGTATAAAAGAAGAAAAACTAATGACATGGCCTCCTTGTTCACCTGATCTGAACCCCATTGAGAACCTGTGGTCCATCATCAAATGTGAGATTTACAAGGAGGGAAAACAGTACACCTCTCTGAACAGTGTCTGGGAGGCTGTGGTTGCTGCTGCACGCAATGTTGATGGTGAACAGATCAAAACACTGACAGAATCCATGGATGGCAGGCTTTTGAGTGTCCTTGCAAAGAAAGGTGGCTATATTGGTCGCTGATTTGTTTTTGTTTTGTTTTTGAATGTCAGAATTGTATATTTGTGAATGTGGAAATGTTATATTGGTTTTACTGGTAAAAATAAATAATTGAAATGGGTATATATTTGTTTTTTGTTAAGTTGCCTAATAATTATGCACAGTAATAGTCACCTGCACACACAGATATCCCCCTAAAATAGCTAAAACTAAAAACAAACTAAAAACTACTTCCAAAAACATTCAGCTTTGATATTAATGAGTTTTTTGGGTTCATTGAGAACATGGTTGTTGTTCAATAATAACATTATTCCTCAAAAATACAACTTGCCTAATAATTCTGCACTCCCTGTAGGTGAGCATGAGTTGGTATAACTTCTTGACGGGTCTTTGGTGATGGGCACCAAAAAAGAAAAAGATGTGGGCAGCACTAGTCTGTAAGTGCCAAATCAGCATACATGAGACGACACGAATATAACATTTTTACTGGCATACAAGCAACCGAAATGTAATAGTGTGACTGACTCAGTAAGTCTGTCGGTGTGCTTGAGGAACTGTGCAAATACACTGACGTGCCAAGACCCCAGTATAGCAGTGAAGGCATGTGTAGTCTTTGGACAATCCTAGATAACAATCTGAAATGTATCCCTGCTTCCATGTGCACAACATCGTACCCGCAGCAGCCTCCACTTACTGGTGCATTTTATTAGCGGGGGCGAGCTTTTATTTCAAGTTGCGTGAAATCAAATCTACGGGAATACGAGCACATCTGTCTCTGAATTATTGAGCAAATATTTTGAAATAAAACAGCTTTCGCGCTGTCAAACATAGTACGTCAAAAGAGACACACCGACCTGGGATGGGTGTCAGAGTGTGAAACGGAATCAAAGCTTCAGCACAGTGCTGAGTAGGCGGCCATCGTTCAGTCAGTTCGAATTTAGCTGAATGTGGTCTTTTCAAACCGGCTGCTGTCTTCAGACCGACCTGTGCAGTGCTACATTTTGCAAACGACAAGCCTTGGAGTTTATAGTTTGAGATGAGCATCGTAAAAGCAGTATGTGGGATGTAACATATATCAGTCCTTTCCATAGGGGTGAAAAGTAGATCATTGTAAATATATGGTGACCCCATAAACTTGTTTCAGCGCTGTCCAGGAAGAAAAGGACGAGTGAAGTGACACAGATTCTTCCACTCAGTTTGCATAACGATATAGTCATTCTGATCTGAATCCCACATAGGTACAAAAAACAAGAGTTCAGTGAGGAAACTGTTCAAATTTGTAAAGTGACTGCCCAATTTTGATTTTAAACACTAATAACTGGTCAATAATGTGTCTGGCAATCCAGCTGTGAAATAAAAAGCTGATTTATCCTGTCTCAGAGTGACACTGAAAAACTAGTTCATGCATTTATTACTTCCAGGCTGGACGACTGTAATTCATTATTATCAGGATGTCCAAAAAATTCGCTGAAAAGCCTTCAGTTAATCCAAAATGCTGCAGCAAGAGTACTGACAGGGACTAGAAAGAGAGAGCAGATTTCTCCTGTTTTGGCTTCCCTTCATTGGCTTCCCCAGAATCGAATTCAAAATCCTGCCACATACAAGGTCTTAAATAATCAGGCCCCATCTTATCTCAATGACCTTGTAGTACCATATCACCCTATTAGAGCACTTCGCACTCTTCCTAGAGTATTTAAAAGTAGAATGGGAGGGAGAGCCTTCAGTTTTCAGGCCCCTCTTCTGTGGAACCAGCTTCCAGTTTGGATTCGGGAGACAGACACTATCTCTACTTTCAAGATTAGGCTTAAAACTTTTTGCTTTTTTGCTAAAGCATATAGTTAGGGCTGGACCAGGTGACCCTGAATCCTCCCTTAGTTATGCTGCAATAGACATAGGCTGCCGGGGGATTCCCATGATGCATTGAGTTTTTCCTTTCCAGTCACCTTTCTCACTCACTATGTATTAACAGACCTCTCTGCATTGAATCATATCTGTTATTAACCTCTGTCTCTCTTCCACAGCATGTCTTTTATCCTGTCCTCCTTCTCTCACCCCAACCGGTCGCAGCAGATGGCCGCCCCTCCCTGAGCCTGGTTCTGCTGGAGGTTTCTTCCTGTTAAAAGGGAGTTTTTCCTTCCCACTGTCGCCAAAGTGCTTGCTCATAGGGGGTCATATGATTGTTGGGTTTTTCTCTGTATCTATGAAGCGCCTTGAGGCGACTTTTGTTGTGATTTGGCGCTATATAAATAAAATTGAATTGAATTGAATTTACTGGATACATTTTGTTCTACTTTTCCCTTTTATACCCTTTTGTTTTAAGTTTTTTATACCAAGGTTTTGTGATATCAAAATGTGATGCTGCCTTATCTCAGACACAGGTAGCTCTGCCAGTTACAATTGCCATTACTTAATTTACATTAAGACAGTTTTTTGGTGTCTCATTAAACAGTCTGTTTATTTAAACATACAATTAATGAAATGTTTTTGTTTAAATGCATATATAATGCTTAATAGATAAGTGGTATACTTTTCCATAATGTTGTATATAATAATGTTATTTTAGTTATATATTTTGATGATGATGATGAAGATGAGAGGGAGATAACATTACTCTTACTTTTTCTTCTTCTTCTCATTATTACGTGATTATCGAGATATAGACAGTTTGCAACAAGATGGCAATTCAGTGAAAAACAATGGTTAAAATGTACATTGTGTTAAACTTGGAGAACCAACATAGTTACTGTAGCCACTTGAATGCTGTTTTGCTGAACCTTCCATCCACACTCTCCCTTTGAACTTTGTGTCTCTAAAGTAAAAACACTCCAATTCTTCTTCAACGAATAGAAGAACAAGAGTTAGTTGTGATCTTTGTCTCTTATTAAAGGTAATAGGAAGCAAGTCTGCAAAGTTAAGGACTAAACTTGGAGTACTTACATTAGCCACTTCCTTAAGTTTTGCAGTGAGATATATCTGGGACAGTTTTACATGTAATTGATAGCACAGACCAGACAGGGCTATGTTTGGATCAGCGATCAGGGTTAGACAAAGGGCAGGACTAAGTGATGATTTTCATTATGAGGGCTCCTCAAAGATAATGTAAGGGGTAACTGTGAGACTGCTCTTCCATAAGTCTCTTAACATACATGAAAACAGACACAAGTGATTTTTTTGCATCAACTACTCTCTGAATTTTAATGTCCATATCCATCTCCAGATACAGCACAGTAGCATTATTAGACTCCCTTGTGAGAGGCTGCTTTCCTCCTGCAGACGTCCTGCTAGGAAAGATAATACTTGGGTTTCACATTAACATTTAAGGCCTTTAGCAGACGAGTACAGAAAACAGAAAAATACACAGAGGTAGAAATCTGCTCGGGGCCAAAAGTTCCTTTTGTGAAGCTTCAGTCTTCTGAATTGCGCAAATCATAAATGTGACAGAACACTGAAGCTCTCTTCTGAAATACATGGCTGATGTCCAATATGCAGGTTACTTAGTGACCTTTAGCCTTTTCATACAACAAACAAAAGACACTTTCAGTCAGGAGGGAGGAGGTCCGCTTTCATTCCAGCCTCCTCCTCCAGGAGCATTTTAACTCTGTGCTTGTAATAGATACGCTACAAACACACACGCTCACCACAAGTTCTCAAGAAGGTCAAATTGACCATGCAATCAGCACATTTAAGTTGTTCCGTGGACGCCTGAGCGCATGTCTGCTGGAGTTTCAAGTAAACACCTTTCACCACAAATGTTTACATAGCACCAAGATTCACTGAAGGATACCTACACAGGAACGCTGTTCTCTCTAATGATTAAACACAGGAGATATGTTTGCTTGGACATGCCAAATATTTGTTCATTGGGCTTTACCTACCACTAAGCTCTCAAAATATGCAGTAATTGATACTATAGCACCCAGGTTCTAAGCTTTTTTTAACATCAGGTAAGCTCAAGTAGATGTGACTTAAATCCTAATTGCGAGCCATTAGGTCTGCAACATATTTAATCATCATCACCGAGTAGAGTAGGGTCAGTCAAGCAGAGAGCTTCCATCTTTCATACTAAATAAGGGAAGGTTAAGAAGTTCATTCAAGCAGTGCTGTAGCTTGTGATCCGAAGGGAAGCAGCTCTGCATTGGGGGAAAAGTTCAGAATTATTCTCGGCATCTTGGACTGGCCTTTTTGGATGCAGTGATAAGAGGACACGCAGACAACAATAGCTAAAACTGTAACTTTTGCTGAACAACACCCACTGTGGCTAAAAGTACAGAAACCCCTGAGCCTGAAGGACACAAGTCATTGCACAAAGTTAATATGTTGGGGCGTGGGATGTAACATTAGCATCCCTTAGGTCTAGATAGTCTAAATTAATAAGTCTAAATTGAGGTTGTGGAGTCAGAAAATGGACCATACACCATGCAAATGACTGTTGGAGGCTTACAGTTTCAGCTGCTGCTCCCAGTGAACTGTCAGGTTAATTTTTGTATGGGCACGTAACAGTTTGTCTTTGCTTCTAGTTTTAAGAAAAACAAAATAAAACCCTCTCAACTTACTTTGGTCAATTTTTGTTAAACTTGTATGAATAAATAAATAAATAAAGGTATTAGCTGAGGTGAGTACTTTTTTGAGTTATTATGACACCACTGACTAATTTGTCTATTGCACGTCTGCATGTGGTGTGTCATCACAAGCATAATTTTAAAATTAATTACTTACTTCAGTGCAGCAGTTCAACAGACTTACAAGACGTTCCAATATCCAGTTTCTTGGTAAGCAAATGTTGTTGTTGTTGTTATTTTTAAATTTCTGATTGTTTTCCACTTTCTGTACAACTTTAGCACGCTGTAGATTTCACCATGCTAACATTAGCATTATTGCTAGCTAACATATTGTAGCGGGTCAGGGCTGTTTGGGGGTTTGTTTTGACAGCTATGTTCTGTTATGTTGCCATGGTTACAGGTGGTGCTCTCTCTCTCTGCGACTATGTGTTTCTGGGTGGAGAGAGCGCCATTTTGTGTTGTTGTTGTTGTTGTTACGCTAGAGCTGCGCCAAGCGGTGGTGTTAGCGTTGTGTGTTCATCTTTGGAATGTTAATAAACAGCTGTGCTCCCTGGCTAGCTCACGGGAAGCAAGACCAAACGATACCTCTGTCTCCTCCTTGTCTGAGCTTGCCACAATGCTACGAGCCTCATCCAGGTTTCAAGTGTCACTTTTAATGGTAAACCTCTTAGGCTAAAAAATTAAACCAATAAGTGGCTAAAACTAAAAATATAAAATGAATTGTTGCTTTTGCTGAATATTAAATCGACTCTATAAGAGCCAGAGTGTGAAAATTCATCTTTCAAAATTATTTTGTAGTCTAATTTTAAAATACATGAAGATGTAACAGTGTTCTGGTGCAACAAGTTCCTCAGTTAAGCAATGCTGCATCAACCCTCTGAGCCCTAACCCATCTCTAACTCACATTTACGGGGAAAAATGTGAATGGTTCCTGACGTGTATCAGTCAGTATTACTATTGTCTTTGTTCCCAAATTACTAAGACTTAATAATACACTTTCATTAAACAAAAATTGCATGTTCTGATTTCCTAGAGTTGGAACAACTTTTAAGTTTTTCCCTAATGACAAATTAGACCTCAGATCTGTTCTGTGTTATCATACAAACATTTTAGGTTCTTAGAGAAATGTCTAGACGCAGTTCTAACTGGAGCATCTTTATTCATTATATCTTTTACATGTAAGAGTTTACTTAGGCGTTTCAATTGAAAGCTTTGTTGCTCCATCACGGCGGAGACTCTGCTTCAGAGGTTTTCTACCTTGATCAGAACATAGTTTTACAAAAGAAACTGAAACCTTGTAACACTGTTATTCTTATAATTTCCTGGCAGGAACATGAACACACAGATATTAGTGTCATTCTCCACATTAATCTAGAACCCTACAAGTCACCCAACTTTGTGAGCTTTTGCTTTTGTAATTTGATATATTTCATAATTAACTATGAGCTTTTGCTCAATAGTCCAACCCCCAAAGGGTCGAATTTATCTAAATGCATCAGTGCAATTAATAACCCTTTAAATCCCCCTAGTGTTTCTTCTGTGTTTTACAAGGTTTCCTAATCAAGCAGATCGAGCATTCGGTTCTAATCAAGGGGCTAAAAATGTTTAATGTTTGGCTGTTGTGCAAAGAAAAGAGCTCAGCGGAGTATCAGAAAGTGGGATCGTGAATATTAAGGCTCCCATTACGGCTGGAAGGAAATATTTCGGCTCTTCATGACGCGTGCTGCACTGCGGTCTGGGAACCATGACGCAAACGTGCACAGTCTGCAATGTAAACCTCGAGGACTCTCTGCACCATTGCACAATGTTTCCCTCTGCTTCATCTCTGAAAATGAGATGGAATCGTTTGGAACACACTGCGAGTCCTCATGAGTTTACATGCAAAGAAGCGTGTTTACCTCTACATAATTTCCCTTGTTGTCTAAATCCTTGTGTTGTTGGCAAAGCACTCGAACAAACTAGCTTTGACGGATGTAGGAACAAGGCCTTCCTGCATTTCCTTGTTCCTTCCAAAGACAGGATTTGTGTGTGTGTGTGTGTGTGTGTGTGTGTGTGTGTGTGTGTGTGTGTGTGTGTGTGTGTGTGTGTGTGTGTATTTAAGAGAGATGGAGAGAGAAAAAAAGGGGAAACACTCAGCGGGCACTAAGACTGCTGGGTACGAACCGAGGTTGTCCATCATGGCTGGACTGCATATAGAAGTGGTCACTCCTGACAGCTCTACAATCTTAGATTTTCCAGTCTATTTGAGATGAAGAGGGATCACAGGGGGTGGAAGCCTGCCTGGGAGCTAATGGTGGCAAAAACCAGGGTTATCTGCACTGAAAGACTCATCCATCTTCTGGCAACTACAGTGACGAAAAGCAAACACGCAGAACAAGACACCCATACAGCATCCAGTTCGCACTCTCTTGGCCAAACACATCTAACAGAGATAACAAGATGCTTAAGAGGCCGGGGAGGGCTGGGAGCAAGTCACAGAGCTGAAATGTAAATAAATCCTGCTTGTTGAATATAAATAACTACGAGACGAGATCCACGGGCCATATTTGGTGACTTATTAGAATTGCTTTTTTTATGCTGCAAATATATGAAAAAATGATTTTTAAAGCAAGCTTTGTTGCAAATAAACCACTGCACTATAAACTGCTCACTTCTTCTTAAGTGGTTAAAATAATACATGGATCAGGGGCTCAGATACTTGCTTTCCCTGCTCTATGTATGTTTTAAAAAGCTACAGTACAATGATGTTTCTTTTTCCGTTGATCATAATTTGGGATCAAACAAAAACTGTAAAATGTAGGCTTGTTTTTTTGTTTTTTGCAAAAGTCAAATCTGTCAGAAAATGAAAGTGAAGTTATGCAATTTAGTTTTACAAGCATTTGCCTTTATTTCCTGTCCCTATTTTCTAGATCAAACTGTTTATTGGTTTTTGATTAACACGGGTCAGATTAGGTATTCTGGGCTATTGGAAAGTTGTGATTTGTCATTATTTTTGACGTTTCACACTGGCCTAAAAGCTTTTCCTTGTCATGATCTCATTTTTCATATGACCACAGTGCTGTTTTATTTGGCAGATTTCCAGATTTTAATCAAGGATTAACGCATAAAAAGTGAAAATACTGATTTTCTTTCTGTGATATGTTGGTTGTTTGCAGCCATACATGTGTTTAAACCCACTGTGTCAGGCAGTAGTTGTGTTTTAAATTCATAATAATAAATAAAAACTCAAAATCAAAAAGAATAATCTGTATATAGTGGCGTAATGTAACTTTTTTAGTTTTGATACTTGATATTTAAATTCTGTGCATACATGGATATAAAAAATAATGACAGCAGGAATTAAACTTAGTTTTTTTTTTGTTCACTTCTTCACTGTTTTATGTTTTAGTGCCTTTTTGGTGTAACTTTGTTTTTTGCGTTTTTGGTAAAAAAAAATTATATTTTGATCTCACGACATAACAGCCAAAGATGGATAAATGGTACAGGGTGGAGGAAAAACATGAACATTTGATTTTGGGTTTTTCTTTCTTTCTTTTGTTTCATTTATTAATCACACGTATATCTTATCCCATAAATCATTTCCCGCCCCCTGGGTGAATTTTGACTTGCAGGTAATAAAGAAGGTCAAATAAAGCTACAATTCAGTGCCTGAGGTTGAACAGTCCCTCCGTGCTTTCCAGCGACAGACAGATCCTCTTATCGAGGAGCGTGCCATTTTCTGACCAGCAGCTGCCCTGCATCAGGACCCACAGCAATGACTTAATTACCATCTTTCAGCTGAACAGACCACTTGGGACAAACACATGCACTTAGATCTGTATGCATGTCAGCATGTTCGTTACTACGTTTAAGAGCAATAATCATGTATATTCCACTAGGAATTGTTTTAATGGTTCTTCTGTGTGTGGGAGGGATTGAGGGTCAACACACTGTATTTCGCTGACCCACACTTCCTTCTTTTGGCACTGAGCCCGACAAAGATGGATACTTTTGAAAATTGATTAAAGAAACGCAACAAGATTTTTCTCAGTCATGCAAAGTAAAACTGCTGTAAGTGCCTTCACAGTTTCAAAGACATAAATTTCAGTCTGCTGATAAAAACAAGTTTCACTTTTCACTTCACCCTTCTGAACAACATCTCTCTATACCAACACGTACAGATCCAAACTGATACCTGCTATAAATGAAGCAATTAAACAAATGCACTGCTCAGCAAACAATCCTCCTTAGTATGCGGCCACCGCCATCAATGGCACACTACATTTCTCTGAGCTTTATTCATAAGCTGTAAGCTGATATCATCTGAGGTCAGGTTTTTTTCTAAATAGGCACTTCCCCGTGCCATTGTTGTTGTTGCTATATTTAGCAGCACAGCGAGAGAGGACATACGTGCCACTCATGAAAGAGAATAGAGGGCCTCTGTCTGACCGGCCATGGTCACAACAGCCCAGTGTGCAGCTGCTGCACAGAGGACTCTCTGTCCCACTGACACCATTACCACGCAGCAGGTCACCAACAACTACGCTGAGCCACTGGGGAACTCTTGCCTGTGACTGGTGTCAATACACAGATTGTTTAGCAAATAGTATGACGGTGCAGTATGCTAGAGCTGGGTGATATGTTTGCATTTCCAAAACTCTACTGTCGGCACAATGATCTGTCAGCACAGATTCGAAAAGGTGGGTGTGTCGACATGGGGTCACCTTGTAGAAACCCATCAAATCGTTTTGAAAAAGAACACAGAAATCACAGAAATCTTGAATTCTTTTTGCTTGAAACTTGATGAAATTGGCAAGTAAGCAATCAGATGAAGGATGCCTCAAAGGTGGGGATAATGTCGCCAGAGAGCACAACCAGTGGCGGTCCTAGCCTGTTTGGCGCCCTGGGCGAACACTCCCTCCCCAGCCGGTCCCCCTCCCCTTTCGACGGGTTATGTGTGTGAGACTTTAAATCATCAAACTGTAAATTATAAATTTTAAATTGTTATTGATCTCTTTATCCCTAGTAATAATAATAATAATAATGGATTGCATTTATATAGCGCTTTTCGGGGCCCTCAAAGCGCTGTACAATTCCACTATTCATTCACTCTCACATTCATACACTAGTCCTAAAGTGTATATTTATTTTCTTACTCTTCTTATATATATTGTTTGTTTACTTGCACTGCTGTAACTGGAGCCTCGTCGTCTCGTCTCTCTATATACTGGATTGTATGTAGCGGAGATGACAATAACGTTTAGTTTGACTTCAGAAGCAAGCAGGCGCACCTCACAAACGGAGGGCGCCCTTACCCCCAGCAAATGGGCGATAGAAAACCGATTGCTGCCTATGCCATTCCCAATGTGCACTGGATGATGTCGGGGCAGTACGAGCAATTTTTATTTATTTTTTGCCGATGCCCATGATGCCGCCCCCCACCATGATGCCGCCCCGGGCAACCGCCGTGTCGCCCGTATCAAAAACTGCTACTGAGCACAACTAATAATATTTTTTAGTGGCTAGCTCATCACACCGACTTTGGGAAAGTTGAGAAATTTGCCAGTCACAGGAATAAATTCAATTTTCAATTTCAATTCAGTTTTATTTATACAGCACCAAATCACAACAACAGTCGCCTCAAGGTGCTTTATATTGTAAGGTAGATCCTACAATAATACATACAGAGAAAAACCCAACAATCATATGACCCCCTATGATCAGGCGACAGTAGGAAGGAAAAACTCCCTTTTAACAGGAAGAAACCTCCAGCAGAACCAGGCTCAGGGAGGGGCGGGGCCATCTGCCATGGCTGGTTGGGTCTTCTATAGTACTTAAGTATTTTTGTTCTCCAGTAATTGAAATTTTTATAACAACTGAAGGTCTCGACAGCACTAGATGTACTCTCAACTCTAGCAGAACACAGCAGAAAAGGAAGGACGGTGGTGCTATTCAGCACTACAGGGAAACTGCACAAAGCAGACCTAACTCTATGAAGTCTAAAAAGTCATCAGTATGTTTTAATTGTTCTCCCAAGCCTTGACAATCAGAGAACAAAGAAAATTATAAACCTGCCTGTATGAAAAACTATTTATATCTAGTCTAAAACTCACGGTTAGGGTTACCACCTATGATGGCTTCAACCAAAATCAACCCAAATCCAAACAGCTACTTCTTCTTAATAAGCATTTCTAGTCAGCTGTTTATTCAGTTCACATCTCAAAGAGGCAGACCTCCAAATTAGAAAACATACACACTAAATTTGTTCCAAATATAAGCTTTTGACCAACCTTACAAAACTCAAACTTTGATACTCTGATTAAACTACAGGCGTGGTGATTAGCTCTGTGTTGGTGCTTGTTTTTATGCCGTATTACTTACAGTGTGATCCTCTGTAAATCTCTTGTTTAGCTTTAATCTAATTTTATTGGTGCTTATTCTCACCTGTATTTCTTCAGAATATCACAAAACTATTTTAAACCACCAAACCACAAGTATGATAATATTCCAATCTAAGTAGTGCATTGGGTTCTGGACAAAACCGATTGAAAAAGACCAAGTGGTGAGCTCATTTGTGCCTTTAGTGCCTCTAGTGGGGCAATCAGTCCTCATAAAAGATTACATGAGACATATCGTAGATACGATTTCCTCAGACAGTTGAATCAGTATTGCTGGGTATTGGTGGCTGATTTCCTTGATTGGAGAGGTACGTGTAAGTCCACTTAAACTGAAAGTAAACAACCAAGTCATATAATAAAACCACAAATATGGTAAACGTTACAGATGAGGTTTTCACAGCTATAAAGGTTCTTGTATGCTGACTGTGAAATTGCTACATTTTTTTAAGCATAGTGCAAATTTTAACGAAACTGCATATGGCAACTGCCAGAATGACTTCCATGTCAAGTAAAGATGATGATGATGATGATGATGATGATGATGGGTTGAATGCATTACTTTGTGCTAACTAGAGACAAACAGTACTAAATTCTGCCATTTCCCAAAACACACTGGAATTTGAATGTGATTATCAGCAGTTTCTTGACAACCTGAATGAGTAAAGTCTGGTAAGAGGAAGTTGAAACCTTTGCAGACTCTAGCGTGGCAGTGACTGGGACAACAGACAACTCTGCAGACGAGAGTGCAAAGACTCATGAGACTGTTAAAGCTGTTATATACACTCAAAGCACATTATACAATTTCACCTATCTAACCTTCATACACCAATAAATCTTGCCCGAGGATATTTGGCATATAGAATGGAGCAGGCAGGGGTCAAAGGTGACTTGCTGTGTGACCACAGCCACCTCTGGTAGCAGTGTTGTTATAGCAGTCATGTTGTGTTTGATTGTGATGCGAGTGCTTTGTGTTTAGCTAGCTAAATGCCACCAAGACAAGGCAGCAGTGGCATCTAGCGCTCTCTGGTTAGTGTTCATGCTCACAGTGTGTCAACAATAAATACCACAGAATAGGTCAGGCATGATACACCATAGGATACAAGATAAAGTACATTGAAATAATGAACAAAATGACATCTGGTGCCCTTAACTACAGAAATCATAGAGACTGAGGCAGTTAGCAAGCAGCATTTTGAGTTCATGGACCAAAGTTCAAATTCAAGACCTCACGACTTCAGCGTCACGTGCACACAAACAATGGCACAAATTTCTACTTGATTAATATCCTGTATTTGCTGTATGGGGAGGTGTTTCTGGAAAACGCAGAGAGGTCTTAAAATGTTACAACCCAGTTTTTAGGAGCTTACAACAATTTTCCAGCCATGTCTGCAGTCTAAAAATGGGTCTTCAACTCTCGTGCGCACCTCTGAAATGGTGGTTGTGCCATAAAAATGTCCCCTTATCTTTCCTGTGAGCATAAATCCATGCTTCTCTAATCCAAGCCGTATAACCCAAATAGAGCATGGCTGTGGTGAGACAGGAAGGATAAGTGTTAGGGAGAAAGCAAGGGAAAAAAAACAACACTAGTACCGAATCTCATTACAGGGAAAGAATCGAGTGAAGTAAAAACATAAACATGACTATGTAGAATTAGTCTGAAACTAATTTACAGGAAAGGGATATTTTCTGGGTTGCATAATAAATTTAGGATTCTATTTAAATTAAAGATTATTTCTTTAGCACATTGAAGACAACGTTGGTTGACCAAAGTGTCTTACAGGCTACACAAAATATACATTATGTTAAATAGTAAAAATAGATGACAGGCATATGGACTTGGACAAATGAGTTTAATGGCACAAGAAATGAAAACTTCAGCTTTTACTCATCACCTCAGATCCCCTTTCTCTGACCACTGACTCCACTGTGGAAACTGTCCCCCACAGAACAAAACATGACTGCAATACAATACCTATAGTTCCTATCAAAGCTGTCATCAACTCAAACATCCGAATTCTCACTGAGCAACACTGTATCTGGTTATTTTAGTTTAAAAACCTGCCAGTTGGAATTATTTGGAGCGGCCCACATTATAGACCCACACTATCCAAACTTTTTATCAATGTTGCTTTTGAGCATCGTGTAAAAAACTGAATGAAGGTGGGTTCCTAAGACTGAACTGAGGTCACATACACAAACTGTCTGAGCCTTAATGCGGTGCCGTAATGGGGACATGAAGCAGAGACCATTGTGTGCATGACAAGGGGGACTGCAGTGATGACATGCTACTACTTGTGACCTTCAGGGTGAAAAGGCAGACACCCCAATTTTTTTCCACTGGGGCCATACTCCAAGTAGTACTGGTAATAAATTATAAGTAAACGTCTAACGAGCGAAGGCCAAGTCTGAAAGAGGGGGAGCAGGACCTGTTGTAATGTTAATTTAGTTGTCCCAGGTCTCTGACCTCAACAATATCTTGTATAAAACACACTCCAGGTGCTACATCCACCAGTTAGCGGTGAACTGGGAATAGCATCTAACTATCAAAATAAAGTTAGGAAGTATCTATTTTACTTTTTGGTAATTGATGTTTTATGTAGAGTGGCAGACATCCTTATAGCTGATGATAAGTGGATAGATCATACACATACAGTAAAGTAAAGACACAATAAACTTCAAGCCTTTTATATCTTGCTTTTTTTGTCTTTCCTAAAGCAAACTTTGGCTATTTTCTTGCAATGCCTAAATACTCTTGTTGCATATTTTCTAAAACTAAGTGAAGGGCAGGGAAATCCTTGGCAGGGAATATTCCAAAGGCGAATAATAATAGCATTCAGCAAGAGTTTCTCAAGAGCGATATGCTCAGTGCTCCACTGTTTGCACTCATGTCTTCTGAATTGCTTCACTCATCACCGTGCATGATCTATGCTGGTGGTTGTCTTGGAGACTCCATTGTACATATAAATCTCCTGGAAAACAGCCTTAAATAGCGGACAGTTTTTAAAGATACTTGACGAGCAAGTTTGGCAACCCTTCGACGATAGTTTGGCAAACCTGTTTGCCAAACAGTTCTGTGGATTTATTGTGTTTCTTCCTGTAAAGTTAGATTAGGTAGATCCAAGTGCTGACACGAGAAGAGCCTGGGTGGCAAGAAGTAAAAAGGAACTTTAGTAGACTTCAACAAAAGTGATCAAATCTGCTGTGACCAGCACAAGTTCACAAAGGCAATTCACAAATAAAACAGAGTAAGAGTGATTTAAAAGACAGGAGTTGAATAACAACAAACTATGGGAAGACAGACTAATTACACAAAACTGAGCTTTGAGGAAAAAGGACATGTTAAACAATTGAAAACACTTAACACTTTAAACATGAGAAAAGGAAAACTAAGGACAATCCAGATTATGGTACGTAATTTGAAGGATGACTACATCAGACCAGAGGTCTTTGAAGGCCTCTGTTACAGTACTCCTTATTGTTCTTGTTGCTGAAGAAAGCTGTTTATGACTTGCTGCAATGATTTCTCTTATCATACTTGATATTAATTTTAGACCAAATAAGTTACAGGAGCACTTCTGTGTTACTTGTGTAAGTTTTCAGAGTTTTTATTTCAGTTTGACTGCAAAGCATCAACATCACAAACATTGTTGGAATCGTTACTGAAACAAAGTAATGCATTACACATTATGCATTATTTAATTACACTAATTTTAAGTTTTTATACTACTTGTTACATTACTCTCTCATTATGCCACAAAATGACTCATAAAACAGATAACTACTGGCTAATGTAAACCTACAGGCTAAAGTCCCAAAAACCAACAAAATTCCCTATTCTAAAAAGAACCCATATTCAATCTTTCTTTTATTGTTCACGTATGAACACAATGCCAACAACACAAAGCAAAGACAGATAGAAACCAGCCTAAAGGGACTTGAAAGCCATCGCCACAGTGATTCTACTTTAGAAACATGAACAAGTAGAAAATGGAGGCTGCAAATCTGACTCCTCGTCACTGATTTTGTTACCTGTCTCTGGCTGCTGGTCTGGGGTCAGCATACACTCAGTTTTAACATCAGTCCGGGTTCTTAGCATGCTGACGCAAAGCTTGTGTGAAGAGCTCTAGTTTGTTAGTAATGTAATTTATTTGCTCTGTCCTGCAGTTTGCACTTTACCATTGCACTAATATTTTTGTGCAATAAAAATAAACATGATGTCTCTATCTTCACTGCAGACTGATCCACCATTTTCCTCCTCAGGCATACAAAATTAAATTAAAAAAGTGTATTTGTGCGATGTTTATTCTTTCAATTTTCCTAGTGTGAAGATAACAAAAGAACCTTTGTAATGCAAGTACTGATATTACTGTGTCTGTCTTACTAAAATGTAATCTGATTACAGTAATGCCTTACACCCTACACTGATCACAGGACTTCTTCAAATATATCTCATATTCAGTATCCAGTATACAAAGTCCAGTGTGTCTCAGTTTTGCACATTGCTTTCTTTTGGATCTGCACACTTTTGTGCTGAATAGGAAAACTAATTTTATAGCTGTCAAAGCATTAAAGTAAGTGCTGATGGCTGAAAAGGCAGCAATGGTATTTTTTCCCAGTTAGTCTTTGGGACATAAAATAACATTAGCTGTATTTCATTTGCAGTGAAAAGTGAAATCGAGTGTTCTCCCTCACACACAGAGAAGCGTGCATGCCGGTTTTGCACAGTCAATTTAGCTCCTTTCTGAACTGAGTTAAAACGACAAAATGCTGAAGAGTGACAGCTGACAGCACTGGAAGCCTGCTGTAGACTATTGGCTGTATTCTTTATTTTTGAACATTTCACACCAGCTGCAGAGTTTTTGGTAGCCTGCATAGCAAATAAATGTAAAGCAACATCCAATAACCAGATAATAAGATCCAAACATATTAATTGTCCAAAAGCAACTTATGCACGCTGCTCTCGAGTTCGAGTGCTAACTAGGCAGGAGAAGCTGAGCTTCATTTTCATCAACTCCCTATTTTCTCTTTGAGTCATCAGGTTTGGACATTATTCTTGGAGAGTTGCTATGATGCAAGTATCCTGTTAGCTCCAGATAAAACAAAGACTTTGGCCTGTTCCCTGTCCTAACTCCCATCTCTCGGTGTCTGAAACTGGAGGCCCTCCATTGCTGATTCTATCGTGTTCAGCCAGTCCTCTCCTTCTCCTCCCTTTGGTTTCTTGGCATACCGTCTGCGACATGAGGTCCTGGCCTGGGAGGCCTCAGGTTGTAGTAATGAAACTGCTTTCACTACACTGCCTTCTCAAGACAGACGCAGGCCATATCAGGTTTCATGCTAAGGTCCATTAAGCCGGTGACTCATCAGAACTACCGTGACTGTTTAGTTTTTCTTCTGTTCATAGCCACAGAATATGGGGACATGGCTACAAGACAGGAATGCTGCACACCACTGCTTGGGTGTGTGCGTTGCTAAGCTGAGGTTATCAATAGCAAACAGAATTATAATCAGGCACCAGAAATTTTGGTTGTCAATGTATCGTACAGTTGTAGCACTTTTCTACTATTATTGAACACTCTAAGCTCTTTTTACTATAACCATCATTCACCCAACCACACACATATCTATACAAACGCCTTGTTAACATTAGCACACACACTCACTTTGATGGATAGATTGATGGGGTTCAGCATTTTGCCCAACGATAGTTTAACTAGAGGAGCCTGGACTTCTCTAGTCCTACAGACTTCCAGTTTGCTTGAAAGTCTTTGGACAACATTTTTTTAGATCATCTGCACTAAAAACTTCATGAAACAGATCAGGACCATGGTTTACAGCTATCTTTAAAACTTTGACCGTTCCTAAGAACACAGTGGTTTGTTTTTGTGAATACAGAAGAACTCTGAAACCACCGGGAGTCTTTATGAAGTTGGCTATCTGGTCAGGTTAACCAGCAAAGGCTTTCTAAAGGGGCGTCACCAAGAACCCATAGGTCATTAATTAGATCAGACCATTACCTGAAAGGGTCCAGCCTGCTGAAACGGTGATCATCTCAGGAGTAATACATCAATAAGGCCTTTATGTCTGAGTGGGCAACTGGACACAACTGTTAACTAAATGGCATAGCTTAAGCTTAGATGGGTTCCATCCAATTCAAGGTTCAAGGTTCAAGGTTCTTTATTTGTCACATGCATAGTTATACAAGTATAACACACAGTGAAATGTAGCCTGACACGCTCCTCGACATGTGCAAAAATTGGGGTGGGGGGTGGGGGGGTGTAGAGGAAGAACATGGATGGATATATATATATTAGGGGTGCAACGATATTCGTATCGATATTGAACCATTCGATACAGTGCTTTCGGTTCGGTACGCATATGTATCGAACAATACAACATTTGTAATTTATTTTATCAATTTTCCTTCTGACGATGCTGTCTGTGTTGAGCGCTCAGTGAAT
>NW_005187406.1:5745567-5760508 GCF_000239375.1 Pundamilia nyererei | reverse complement strand
GAGGCAACTGAGGCCTCCAGTTCGGCCTCTGGGGAAGCCCTGGGGAGAACCTCTGTCTCCATATGGCCAGACTGAGCCAAAAAGTCATCTGGGTCTGTATGCTGTGAACTCCCTAGCTCCCAGCTCACAGTCTCAGAGTGAACATCTTCTTAGTTTTTGGAGGTAAAGCAAACAGTTTCTGACCCCACCGACTCTGAGCTAACTACCTCAGGGCTGTCTATGCAAAATTCTGCCCCAGTATTAGCACTCAGGCCACCTTCGTCCGTCGGTGGTCCAAAAATCCCCACTGGGAGTTCAGTTACACCTCTTACAGTTTCTCCATTGTTAATTGCCGTAGTGGCTATAGTCTCTATGTCCATGTTCACAGGAAGGGAATTTACGACACCGGCAGAGTCCATTTTACTCACTGTGGTGTCCAGACCCGCTGGTCCTGAGCCTTCGACCAGCACAGGAGTGAGTGTAGAGGTGGCTGAACGCTGCTTGCGAGGACGCCTTCTCCTCCGTGAAGGCGGGGCCGGGTGTACGGAAACAGTCCTCTGCTGTTCATCTGTATTTTGATTTTCAATGACAGGATTAATAGAAACAAATGAGTCGGGTTTACTCACTGCGGTGATGAGCGCTGTTGGTGCGTTGCCAGCTGACCGGGCTGAAACCGCAGGAGTGGGTTGAGGCGTAACGGGATGATGGTAGAGAGTGCGGCATGCCTTCCGTAACGGCGGATCAAACGATTGTGCCGCGAGCATCGACGGGAAAGCCCTCCGCCGACGCGTGAAAAACCAAGCGGCTAGAGTCTCTAGGAGAGCAGCCGAACTGTCCATGCTCGGACCACCCAAGCCAAATAGTTCAAAACTCGAGCTCTCCCTTAAACTAGCGACCAGGTGCCTAAGTTTGTTATCGTCCAGAATGTTCGTGGTGAAGGTAGTGGATGAGAGATAATTGTCAAAGAACACTACCTGTATATGTCTCTTGTGTGGGTCTACAGCCTGGATTACGCTCCGGCAGTAATCCCATAGCTCCCATCCCAATCCAAACCAGAGACGCAGCCGTCAACACTAACCCTCGGCGGGCATATACGCACAGCACAGACCTACGCTAACACACACTGACTTGGTAAGATAACTCAATGATCCCGCGTCGGTGGGAGCTCCAAGACTCTCCTAAGTAGCTCCCCCGACGAGCCCTGATCAGCGGCAGGTGTGTGGCTTCGGGTGTGGCCAGTCCCTCCGCAGGGCCACACCCCTCAGGCCTGCAGGTGGCCGAGCTCCATCCTCCAGGCACACCCGCAGACATACACACCCATACCTCGCCTAAACATATGAGTGGGACACAGACTAACACAGCACAGAGAAACACACATATGTACACGCACAGAGAAGGGGAAACGACACCAAAAATACATAATAATAATACACAGGTCCATGACTGCCCAGGGATCCTGGGTTGCCCAGTCCCAGGACCCTGACACATAGTTACCCTGTTTCTTGTCCACGTGGCTGAGAGTGGTGTGTAGGACGTGGGCGATGGCATCCTCTGTGGATCTGTTGGATCTGTAGGCGAACTGCAGCGGATCTGTGGTGTCTGGGATGGAGGAGGAGATGATGTTCTTCAGCAGCCTCTCAAACACCTTCATTACTACCGAGGTCAGTGCAACTGGCCGGTAATCGTTCAGGGATGAGGGTTTGCTGTTCTTGGGCACAGGGATGATGGTGGATCTTTTGAAGCATGTGGGGACCACAGACTTCGCCAGGGACTCGTTGAAGATGTAAGTGAACACACCTGCTAGCTGGTCAGCACAGCAGCGCAGCAGCCGGCCGGTGATGCCGTCTGGCCCCGCCGCTTTCCTTGTGTTCACTCTCCTCAGTGCCGCTCGGACGTCATGCTCCGCGATGCTGGTCACCGGTCTCTCGCTGATGACGTCACTGTCCTCGGTAGTCAGGCGGTAGATAGCATTAGCTGCCTGGCTAACCTCGAAACGGGCGTAGAACTGATTCAGCTCGTTGGTGAATGCAGAGTCGGCGTTGATCGGCGCAGTGTCCCTGGCTTTGTAGTCCGTAATGGTGCGTAGTCCGTGCCACATACTCCGTGTGTCACCCTGGTGGAAGCGGGACTCCACACGTTCCCGGTTCCCGTTTGGCATCTCTCACCGCGCGCCGCACGCCGTATGAGGCCGCTTTGTAGGCGCTCATATCGCCAGTGGCGAGACCCGCTAGCATATTGACGAAGCATACTGCTACTTCCGTAAACTCGTTGATGTCGACTGCGCATGCTCTGAACATGTCCCAGTCTACGTCGTTGAGTGCGTCCTGTAGCGTAGCTTCTGATTGGGCAGTCCACCGTTTTACCTCCCTCTTGGTCACGTCTTCCCTCCGTATGCTTTGTTCATACTGGGGAATGAGGAAGATGGCGTTGTGGTCAGACTTCCCAAAAGCCGGGTGATGAGACAGCTTTGTAGCCCTGCTTGTATGGCGTGTAGCAGTGATCCAAAATCCGATCCCCTCTCGTTGGACACGAGACATGCTGGTAAAAGTTTGGCATGACTTGTCTGAGGTTCGCTTTGTTAAAGTCTCCTGCTACAATGAGGGCTGCGCCCGGGTCCTTGTTTTGAAGCGAGCTCAGCACATCATGTAATTCGGACAATTGGATGGCAGAATGTGCTTGGAAGACTATAAAAAAGCTATCCCAAGTCCAAATGTTTGGTTTTTAGAGACTTACCCAGAAAGAGTTGGTGCTTCAATTCAAAGCTGAATCTAAAGCACAACATTGAATAATATTAAAAATACTAAAACCCTTTGAGTGCATTAACAAGATGCAGCGGAAAAGCCTCTTCACATTATCTCACCCTCACTCTGCTGCTGTACATGTCAAGAGGCAATGTCGACACAAAACATTCGGCGATAAATCGTGATCAAAAGACAAAGCGAGGCAGTGGGAGCATAACTCATGCTCGGTGGGATCCCACATGTGGTGATCTTCTATAACTCTAGCAGGGCTTCTGCTCACTGTTGCCAGTAACTGTCACAGTGGCTTAAAGTTTTGGCTGAGCGGTCCAACAAGCAGCTCAGAGCAGGAACATCCTGGAGAGAACAAAGACTTTCAACATGAGCTTCAGCCTAATGGGCCGACAGTCAAGACTGCGGCTGGAGAGTTGCTAGTTTGAGTCCGTGCTGGGAAAATCTGCGTGGGGAAAGTGAAAAAGTGACATATCGTGACCTTGAGTGTTTCTAAACTGGATAAATGAAAGTTGACAAATGGACAAAGCAACATCTGTTATTGATTGGACCTTCAAAACATTTTCTGTTGAAAGAAAGTCAAATCAGTGGATGAACTAAAATAAACATTACACTCAGCTTAGGGAGGAATACGACTCTCTTCTACAATCTCCCAGTACAATATTGTTAAAGCCAGAGCCATTAATCCTACTAATCCATGTAGTCTAGTACAATGTAGCCATAAAAGCAGTGTAGTTGACTGTTAGCATAAGTGCAAAACTTGGTATCACGAGCAGCTTTTGGCAGTGCGTAGGATGATGACACGGCTGCTGGAAAGAACTGTGTGTTTCATAAATGTAATTTTTAAAACCAGTCACCACAAAGAAAATCAAATTACATCCACTGCTCTAGTTCACTAGATCAAAATTTAAAATGCAAAAGTTGATCAAAGAAGAGTTCATACAGTCAAAGTTTTATTTGTGTACTTCACGCTTCAGGAAACACTCATATTTCTTCCTTGCTTAAAAAAAACATATTTATGCACTCATCCTTCAGCAATATATATTCCAGATAAAGTGTATGTTTGCACTATTAGGCCTTAATTTCTACTCCAAAAATTATAACATTGAGGAAGCAAAGAAATCCATGTAACTATGTACTTGGCATTCCATTTGTAAACATTAAAAAACACAAATTTAGATTTCATGATAAATCAATATGGACCAAAAGCAAAGCAGCATCAGCTTGGATAGTTCTACCTGTGAATCTGGATGGAACAGTCCACCTCTCTCTTGCATGTCCAAAGCTTTTATGCTCATTCCCAGCTCAGCTACAACACCTTTGCAGCTGAATAATAAGAATAATAATGGATTGGATTTATATAGCGCTTTTCAAGGCACCCAAAGCACTTTACAATACCACTATTCATTCATTCACACACTGGTGAAGGCAAGCTACAGTTGTAGCCACAGCTGCCCTGGGGCAGACTGACAGAAGCGAGGCTGTCATATCACGCCATCAGCCCCTCTGGCCAACACTCAACACTCTGCCCAACGTCCTTGGGCAGTCAAGCATTGCCCAAGGACACAACAACCAGGACAGAGAGCCCGGGGATCGAACCGGCGTCCTTCTGGTTACAGATGCGCTTCATTGAATTGTTGTTCATTGAAAGTATTTGCAATCATGCTAACCCAAGTTCTGAGCATTTTGAACATATCAAAAGATATAGAAAATAGCAAAACACATAGTAATAGATCCACTTTGACGTCTAGAAAATTAGGAATATTTATATACATTCATCTTTCAATAAGCTACTTTTCACAGAATGAGTCCTCTTGCGGATTGAGCAAAAGTCCAGCATGCAGTAAAAAGAAATGGTTACGGTTACACTCTCTCAAGGCCTACTGTGCACCTATCCAAACAGCATCAGTGGATCCAGTTCAAGTTCACAGGATGACCTCAGTTATTCCTTTCCAAATCAAGCTTATTGATATCAGAGCCAGAACCAAATCAAAGAGGAACATGATGACTATGAACAGCAGGGGCGAGGAATACAGCCTTAATGTCTTCAAGATCCCACAAAGAGAAACAGAAATAGAAATGCAGTACCAAAAGGAGACAGTTGTGCTGATATATTAGGTTGATATCAGCATCTTAATAGTACCTGAGTCTCCAGATGAGTCAGTGCTGTGCATCCTGACCACATAATAAAATGAAAAAGCTGAAACTTGCAATATTTTATGACTCTTTGGCTCTTCCTAATAATAATGTATTTGCCCAAAAGCAGCTTCTACCATTCACACTGTGACCACCCATGTTAATGGTGATGTGCTAAAAGATATCTTAAAAGCAAGCAACAACCTCTAACCCCCTAAGCTAATAAGTACCACAAAACTGCAGTTCTTATAATGGCTACTTGAGGCTCAAAATAACTAAAGACAGTATAAAACATGGATGTACCTTCTGGTTAAACACGTCCCTCAGGAATCTATGGACTGCGTGACTCAATTTGGGTCATGCTGAATAAAAAAATTCCTTGAGTTAGATTTTTAACTCTTTAATTTGAAACTACACTTGCGTTGGCTACCGATTTATCGTCAGATGCCACTCTCTTCATCACATCTGTTTTTTGCAACCCAGATACAAACAGCAGAAACATCTTGAGGAGTCAACAAAGGACTTCACAACCCAACTGTAGCATCACAGTAGCGACATCAGTCTTTTGAGCTCGTCTGGCTAACAATATGGTACATTTTCCTCTAATGGCCTTTGGTACCTTGTTTTAAATTACTCATCCATTTGGATTTTGCTAAAGCTTGAAATTACTGTAGGTGTATGGCTACTTTAAATGAAAGGTGTGCGCATGCAGGCTGATAGCTACAATGTTCTAGTCCTCCTGGCTAGACCTCTGGAAAGTAATTTGTAGTGTTGGTGCTGTAAAATTGAGCATTTGTAGTGGAATGAACTAAGAGATAGCATGGTAAGCTATGTGTTAAAGACTGTCCAAATACTTTGTGTACCTGTTATTGGGAGTCAAACTATATAATATTTTTTAGCCTCTTATATAATAATTAGTAGGTTTGGGTTGCAGTTTGCTAATTAAGCCAGCTAGCTAACTTAGTGCTCTGCCCTTTCAAATATAGCAAAAAGTAAAAAGGGGGAAAAAAGTAAGAAAAAAATCAACATCCCAGTGGCTGTGGCTTCAAAATGTTCAGTCTAGTACAAACAGCATGTGGTGTTTTTTGAGTTTATCCGTAACGTCAGCATCTCTTAAATCAGAATCCTAAGCATTCCCAGGAGAAAAAAACATCCGCAATATATTGGCTGAGGCCGCGGAGAGACGCTGAACAGGAGGTATCCACACTTGCAGACACAGGGGGAGCGAGTGGTAGCAAATATGTCAATGCCCACAGACTAAATAGAGCTCATCGTCATCATCAACCTACCTCCGATTAAAGCCATGTTTCCTGGGCCAGTGAGCCAGATCGACAGGCACAAAAAAGCAGATAAGTAATAAAGGAGGACTCCTCATTAAACAGAGTTTAACCTCCGAGACAGCATAAATCAAGAATTCGGCCTCGCTGTGCCAGACCTCGGTGTGTGTTCTTGTTTTTCAGCTGCAGGCAATAAAATATATGCGTGATATAGCACTGGGTTATACAGGTATTATTTTTCTTGATTCATGTCACAGACATCTTCACTGTGAAGAGGACAAGATATGAAATATCTCAGTCACCTCATTTCAGATTTCCTCTGTTTCTGTTTATAACTAGAACGGTATCCCAAAAGGCTCAGGAACTGCAGACATATCTTGGATACTTGCAGTGCCTGGAACTGTTTCTCATCTGATTTGTCTGGCATTATCTTACAGTCATCCAGATAAAGTTGTAGAGTTTCTAACCTTGCTAATTAGTCCTTGACTGTGTTATGTATGATTAAAGAGGAATAAGCCAACAGAACAAGCCACGGAAGAACATTTTGACCCCATGTAATAAAACTAAGTGGGGGAGCTTCTGCGGTCAACACATGTGCACGTCCAGACACCCCAGAGAGGTGTTACGGTGAAAAATGTTTCCGAGTGTTTCTGCTTCGCCCATCAAGCCCGAAATAGTTTAGTTCTGGCATGAATGCAGAATTTAACAGAGACTGACAACACTTAAAATTGATCTTTGTTGTCTCAGTAATGATCATTTGATATCCTTATTTATTTTTATTTTTTTTTACCTTTATATAATCATTAAATTCCCAAAAGAAAATCACCACTTGAACAGCTTGTGCAAGACACTTTCCTGATTCTTAGTCACTGGTCTGACCTTACAAACCATCTGCTGTAGCCGCGGTGTGATTTTTCTGTTTTATGATGTTTTCAAAGCAGTAAATGGACCTATGGGATGTCTGACGGAGAGCGAATTGAGGGAAAATGGGGGCCAAGAGAAGTGACAGTTAAGAGCTATTGACAGTTATCATGGTAACATGTAAATAAGCAGAGTTAATGGAGAACATAGCCACCGTCATCAGAGACTGCGCACATGTCTCAGAGGACCATTGTTGCAGGATATTTAAAAACATATTAAAGGTACTCTTTCTTTATTTTTAACAAAACCGCTGCTCCTCAGTATGTCTTCTTGAAACTTCACAAGGTGGAAAGTCTGAGTCACTGCCAGACACAGAAAGAAAATGAGTAAAATAAAGCAATAAAACTAAATCCAACATTTCCAAAACATCTGTGTGGGTGTAACCCAGAAAGCAAACACATCTGCAGTTCCACGTGCATCTGTTGTTTAGACGACGCCTCCCACACAGCTTTGTTTTCAGCAGCGCTTGTCCAAGTGGAAAGAGAAAATATTCTCAATTATACCACCTTTTTTTGCTCCAGTGTAACTGCATTATTTTTAATTATTTATGAATTGTAAACATGAAAACCCTCATAGCTTTAGAGCTTATCATAGCTTGACATTTTATCAACCAAATTATTACCTTCATAATTAAAAGTCCTCAAAAACTGGAAAAAGACTGAATGTAATTTTTCTGTATTCGGCAAATATGACATTTTATAGTGATTTCTGAATTCGGGAATGTTGTATAGATATTTTCATCACTGTTCATTTTCCCCAAAAACCCCCAGAAAACAGTTTGATTTAGTTTTGGCAATGGTTATGTGAAGGTGGTAAATAGATTTACCAAAACTCCATTCACAGCCCCACACTATGATGGATGCACTGGGAGCAAACCAAGGTTCAGCATCTTGCTCAAAGATACGTCAACATGTGAACTGGAGAAGCCAGGATTGATCCACCGACCTTTCAGTTGGGACATGGATGGTAAAAATCGCTCTGCCACCCAGTTTTCTATATTAATCACTGCGTTGGATAAAGGATAAGCGTGTACTTGATGGATTGTTTGTGCTTGAAAGAAACAAAGTGTCTGACACAAAGCTAGCTAACAGAGTGTAGCTAGATACAAGATCAATAATTATTACAGGCTGATGGAATATTGCGCTGTGGCAGAGAGGACTGCTGGCTGTGCAGGGCAGCAGGGGAAGCACAGCTGAACTGGACAGACAGCCCAGAGTGTGGAGAACAAATAGGAGATGAGAGAGATGTGGAATCAGATGAGCAGAACAGAGGCTGTTAAGAGCTTCAGACTGAGGTGGAGGAGTGTGAAGGGTGAATGAGAGACAGGAAGGTGTGAAAAAGATGGTCAATGTTCAGTTTCTCTTTTACAATAATTTATTATAATTTGTGTTTTTGTTATTCTTCAGTCTTTCACAGTGAACCGACATTTATAATTTTTTAAACAATAATCCCACTCATTCCCACCCAGGTCACTGCCCTAGGCCTGCACACTGTATTTCCACACCTGACATAAAAGAGTTTGCTGAAAAAGTCTTATAGATTTTGAAATGCATCAAGTAAAGGACCCCACATGCTTTGAAATTTCCTAGTAGAGTTCTGGAGTAAATCATTTATCATTTAACATCTTTATTTTTAGCATAAGTAGTACCCCACTTTAGCTCAGTTTCACATGTTATAAGGGGGAAACTATTCCCAGAGGCCCATAACCATTTGTTTCATCAGGGGGAGGGTTTTTAAAGTTTTGTCACTGTTGACACATATTACATATGCACTTGTTTTTCTTAATAGCAGAGTACATGATTTGGGTTATTTTCATAAAAGCTTTCTTAAAGACAGGGCCATGGCATTATTTATGTTATAATTTATTGCGTTAAAGTTGTAAAAATAGCAGCTGTTCATTTCAATGTTGACCCAACAAGTTCCACGTTTTGATACCAACATGTCCACATGAGCCACGGCCTCTTTAGCAAACTTCGAGCTGAGATCTGATTAAAATATTTAATACTCCACCAGGGCATGGATTTAGAGCACAGCCCAAAGCTGGGGACAGCTCAGGCCATTCCTAACACCAATCTGTGACTAATACCAGCATTTGTGTGTGCGTTGTTATTCTACATGAGCTTCACATTGTGAGCTGGAACGGCGTGAGCCGCGAGAGTCCCTCGGCTTCATCAATCACGGCGCGACATTGAATGGCAGGATAATATTGTTGCTGGTGGTTGATTGGGAAGTCTCTCCTGTTACTGTGTGCATGCGCGAGCCAATTCGTACATTACTATGTGCCTTCTTGACTGCGCACGAGTGGGTGTCAGTGATTTTTGTTTTTCGCTGTCACGTGTGTGCGTGAGAGCGCCCGTATCGTCTCAGTGGGTGGATCGGTGAATATGTGCAATTGATTTGCAAAGCATGTCACATACTGCAGGCACACACACACACGCAACACACACAGTAGGTCTACTTTAACTCCTTGGCGCCTGGGTCTTCCTGTAGCGCTGGAGCCGGGCTCTGCACTGCTGGACAGGCTCTTCCCGTTAAGGGCCCTGTGGTTACGGCGGGACCATGTGCCCATTCACCACTGTTTGTTTTCTATGTCATTATGAGTCCAGCACTCCTTCACTGACCGGCCCCATCGAAATAGTCTCCTTTGTTAGGCACACTCTCTCCCCCGTCATAGAACCATATAAAAACATTTGGCTACATACACTTAGGTGTGCTTAGAGGTGTATGTCCAAATCACACATTCCCCCTCCCATTCAGCCTTCTCTAATCCACATGCATGCACATCCACTCACTCACACACACACACACACACACACACACACACACACACACACACACACACACAGCTTTCCATTCAGTCCTCTCATAATGTTTCTTTACTTAACATTTAAAGTTCCTGAAATAGGAATGTTCCCGAATCAAAACTGTGTCTTCAAGGGAGGACTCATTGAAACGCGTTGATACCGGTTTAGTCCTTTGGCGCGCTCTGCATTAATCAAAAAATCGTTTGATTACGATTGTAGGCATGAGGGATGCGCAAAAACAGGAGGTATTTTGAGCCCTGGCAGAATCTTTGTGTTGCTTCGTTTCCCTGTGGTCAGTGTTGTTTTTGAGCGAGGACCATCTGAAATGCAGTCGGTAAATCTGGGCAAATGTTGTGCTCAGGATATGAGATGGAGAGTGAGGGATAGCCACTGGTAATTACACAGATCCTGACAAATAGCAGGTAGGCACAGGAACACTTTGGGTTTGTAAGGTGGAAATAAGCCACAATATACTCTAAATCTGCAAATGGAAAAACAATATAACCCCAGTAACCTGTCATCTGCGGTCTAGACACACCAGCACATGCACACTTCAGGGTGAGACGAAGGAGAGCTAACAAAAAAAGCAGTCGAGTTGAATCTTTAAGAAAGCATTTTATAGAAGGTTTAGAAATGCAGCCTGCCGAACTCAAGCGTAGCGTTAGTTCAGGCAGGTCACGAAGTCAAGTTCAACCACAAACCTGGCAGATGCCAGCCCACACTGGCTCTGCTCAAACACTTAAGTGTATGCAAATGGCAAATTTCATATAGGGAGCACTATTTGAGCTGCTCTAGCCTGTCTGCAGGTGCCATAAATCTGCAAGTCACTTTGCAACCCACCTCCAGCTACATCTTGTCATTGTTTGTTTGCAAGTAATACATAATATGGAGAGCTTTTAAAAAAATCAGAACCCTTTTCAGATAGCATACTTTTCTCTCAACTCTATAGAACCCAGAAACATTCAGAACTGCCAGATTTGTAGATTTTTGGTCTGTTTTTTTAGTCGGACACTGATACCACTTTGTTTGCTACATTGGTTCAATTCAATTCAATGTTATTTATATAGCGCCAAATCACAACAACAGTTGCCTCAAGGTGCTTTATATTGTAAGGTAGACCCTACAATAATACAGACAGAGAAAAACCCAACAATCATATGACCCCCTATGAGCAAGCACTTTGGCAACAGTGGGAAGGAAAAACTCCCTTTTAACAGGAAGAAACCTCCGGCAGAACCAGGCTCAGGGAGGGGCGGCAATCTGCTGCGACCGGTTGGGGAGAGAGAAGGAAGACAGGATAAAAGACATGCTGTGGAAGAGAGACAGAGGTTAATAACAAGTATGATTCAATGCAGAGAGGTCTATTAACACATATTGAGTGAGAAAGGTGACTGAAAAGGAAAACTCAATGCATCATGGGAATCCCCCAGCAGCGTACACCTATTGCAGCATAACTAAGGGAGGATTCTGGGTCACCTGGTCCAGCCCTAACTATATGCTTTGGCAAAAAGGAAATTTTTAAGCCTAATCTTAAAAGTAGAGATGGTAATCACCCAAACGACTGGAAAAACTCTGTAATAGGCATGTAAACAAGGTAAAGACAACAAGAAAAAGTTTAAACCAAGCTGCAGAATAGACAAAAAGGGTGATTTATGGGACTTTCAATGTGGCATTGCTGTTGGTGCAAGAGACCTACAGTGTGACATCTTCTGATGCTTAACGCAGCATGTCATAAATCTCTGGTTCCTTAAACATCTTGAGCTCACTGTACTCAAATGCCAGTCACCAGATCTCTGTTCAGTAAAGCAGCTTTGAGGTATACCTCAAATAAAGAGGTATACCTACCTAATAAAGTATCGTCTATTTGTGAGTGCAGTTTCACAAGTTATTACATCTTTTGATTATATAGATAATCTGGTTTTTGTTACACCCCTCCTAAACCTCTGTCATGCACAACTCACAGTCACACATACACAGTTGTAAAGTAAAAGGCAGTGAGCTGGTTGCAAATACCATCAGCATCTTTGTTTACAAGATTAAGTCAATGTGAAAAAAACAATATGAGTGCATGGTGTGTGTGTGTTTGTGTGTGTGTGTTTGTGTATATGTTTGTGCTGACACGCATACACACATTATTGGGGAGTAGCCGTTTTTCCTACAACCACAGGCGCCCTGACCTGTCTGCCTTGTCACCGTTTGATGATGTAATCTGGAAGGTTCCAACTCAGTAGCCGCCACACAGCAGCATACTGGGTGGAGAGGGCAGGTGCTCCACATCATAGTCTCTCCATCAACACACGCTTACACACACACACACACACACACACACACACACACACACACACACACACACACACACACACACACACTTAAGTAAACACAAACACATATTACACTGGCAAGCAGACAGCCAGGCAGCAGCGGCGCTGCGGCCGGCACGCACACTGTGGACATACAGGATGCAGAAGTATGAATATACATGCTCATACTGTACATGACACACACATACACACTGGTTCAACCGCAAGTGTGCCCATGTATCAAACCCCACCCAGAACAGCCTCATTGTCCCCTGGCAGCATTTACTTTCTCCAAGTAAAAAACATCAGATTGATATCCACCTATTATGAAAGCCACATAATTGTAATAATCACAGAGTCGGGGGATAAATCAAGAGATCTGCAAATTAAAAACCCCAAAGTCTCCATCTCAGTGACAAGAATGAACCACACTTCTAGGAGAAATCAATTAAAACTCAATCAGGAGCAAAGAAACAGTAAAGAGCCGCTCGCTTTTATACGTCACAAGCAGACATGAAGTCACCGCAGTTTGACGGACTCCAGCTTGTGGTCGCTAGAGTGTATATTGGTTGACTTGAGTGGTGTCACTTTGATTCGCTCTAACCAATAATCTCTTCATGTTTTCCATAAAGATCAGCTCATGAACCAATGAAGATCCTCCAGCGGTAGGCTAGCTGTCAGAGAAAGGTTTAAGAAGGAAAAATGCTCTTTTTCTAAAGACTAAAGATGGATCCAACGTCGAGGTCTGACTAGCTGCTTTCTGGTCAAAAAAAGAAAGAAATTTCTAGAGGATTGAGGTTTGTGACAAGGCTTAAGTGAAAAAAGACAATAAAAGAAACAGATGGAGCAGCTAATAAAGACAAATGTAATCGATCTGAGAAGTGGGAGAAGCCACGTTTGTGTGGTTTCATTCTGGAAGCAACAGTTATTTTTTTCCCACTCTAGCACTTTCTTGGCTTGGATCAGCATAGAAGTCTATCCCATTAAAATGACTTTGTCTTCACAAATTGGGGGAAAACCCCGCGACAGACTGAGAGCCGGTCCAAGGTGTACCTGTAACTCGCTCTGTTACAGTTACAGTTAGCTGCTGGCAAGTGTTTGGAGAAAAGTTGGCGTCCTTCATGTAAGGCACGTGAGTACAATCACTAATCACAATGAGGCTTTTGGTGCAGCATCGTTTTTGTGATCATCTAACTACTGCCAGCAACCACTTGCCAACCAGCTGGGTGACATTTTCCCCAGTGACTTGTGGTTGCTAGAGGGAGGTCGTATTCAGGTCTCTAACCCTGTGTGATTGGGGCGTAACGCGGACAAACACAAACAGACCAAAAGACACTTGAAGGGTAAACCACAACGTAAACCACAAAACTGCTTTTTGTCTACTTAGACTCTGGATTAGGTTAAACTTTGAGGTCCCAGTTTGTGGATTTTCTTAATTCAAACTGATCCAGATTAGCCATTTCACTGTGTTTCTAGAGTTTTTTTTGTTTGTTTTTGTTTTATAGTTCATTTGTGATTGTCAGTGCAAGTAAAAGTATTATACTATGTAGTTGAATAAGACCCACATTTGGATATTGGAGACATAACCAACCAGTATTGCATACTTCGGTTTATTATAGTTGTTGATATCAAATGTATTGATACAAAGTTACAAAGAAGTCATTTGATAGCATATAATGTGACAGTCCCGTTAAGTGATCTTGGCAGCAGTGACGAGCCACTCTGCCCCCTCTCTTGCAACAATACCAGTGTGGCGAAGGGGCAGCTGCTCCGCATACGCACCCCACCCCTCTGGATGCAATTATAACTGTTTAGGAAGAAAATAAAAACAAATTATCGACACTTCATGGTGGCTAATTTCTTCACCGGAGAAATATTTTCTCAAAAAATCATATGCCCTCTTCTTGTTTTGGTTTGCTGCCTCAAAAGCAATTGATTATTCCACGAAGGTATGCAAAATATAATTACTGTCATATTGTATTTCCCGTGTAGTGCGCCACAACAGCACGGATGCTGTGGTTTAAGTTCGGTGCTGGGTTTAATGCACGTCGAGTGCAGAAAGTGCTCCACGTGATTCATGCGCCGTTACTCGTATTAAATCAAAATGAAGCCAGTGACAGATTAACTGGCCTTGAATGATAATTTATGCTCACGTTGTGTAATTAGGGTTCGAGACTTTAACAGCTTTGCCAGCTGATCTGTCAAAGTTACTGCTCTGTGTCTCAGACATGCACTGCAGACTATTTATTACCCATTCGCCGAAGTGTAATTGCACATTTTTAGGGCAATTCCACATGTGGTCATTGTCAAAAACAAATTGCACAAAAAGAATTTAATGATTAAACTTCAGTGCTTGATCCATAATGTGAAAATATATACACCTGAGTGAATCGTGCAAGGTGTATATTCTCCTATCTGCATCACTAAAGGTAGAAGCCAAAATCCATCTTCACAGTAATATCACTGAGGTATACCACCATTACGATTCATTTTTGTAGTAATCTCATTTAACAAAGGCATATTTAGTCAAAGTCAAGTCAAAGTCAACTTTATTGTCAATTCTGCCACATGTACAGGACATACAGAGAATAGAAACTTCGTTACTCTCAATCCCTAGATAAAATAGAAAATGAACAATTAAATATAAGAGTGATTAAAAATGCAAGTAAAATATTTTAAAGTAAAAATTAAATAATATAATACAATTTTACATATAACAAGAAAGCTATACAATATACAATATACAGTATTCAGGTAAGGGTAAATGACATTGA
>NW_005187406.1:5742446-5743856 GCF_000239375.1 Pundamilia nyererei | reverse complement strand
GATATTTTCCTGGAGTACTGTCTCTTAGCCTCTCTGATGCCACGGGAAAGGTTGGCCCTAGCTGTCCTCAGGCTCGCCTCGTCTCCATCTCTGAAGGCAACATTCCGAGCTTTCAGCAGCCTGTAGACCTCTCCTGTCATCCATGGTTATTTGCATCTACTTCAAATCCATGTTTCTGTATGATTTTCCACCAGTTTACCACTGACTGAGTTTAATTTAGTCATGCTTTTAGAAACAGTCATAACCAGATCATGATGTTTATAAAAAGAAATTGTGATAAAAACATGTTTATTGTATCTATCAGTATTTATTTCACTTTTATATTGTGTATTAACTGTACCGTTATGTGTATTTCTGCCCAATGGAGACTTTGTGGATATGACTAGTACCACAGGTCTGGACCACTGATGACTTCGTTGCAGGGTGACCAGAAACTGAATGTGGGGCAAATGCTGCGTTTGTTTGGAACAAAGTGGAAGATGTCAACAATGCTGAAAGGTAGACTGAAATTAAATTAACTTAAAAATCCAAACTTGCAGAAACTTTCTAAGCAGGTGAATACAATAAGGATAAAAAGAAGTATGTAAAAAGCATTGCATTGTCTCCTGAGGTGGTCTTGATGTACGCCTGTATTCTCTTTTATTTGTTGTTGTTATTTCATCTTGTCTTCTGTCTGTCATCATTTTAGCTGTCTTTTAATGCAGTTTTATGGCACACATACTGTCTCACTTCACATCATATTTTCTTCTTTTGTGCAGCAAACAAAAATGGTAGTTTCCAGAGTTATTATACTTTAGCATGTGTAGTTTTTATTTTACTTCATCTTGAATTTTTGCTTTTAGTTCGGTTTAATGTTAGTTTCCAGAGTGGCTTTGCTCATTTAAGTTTGAACTTTGGAAAATGTTTAGTTCTAGTTTAGTTTTTATTTGTTTCACTGGCAGTTTTGGTGGGTTTTTTTAAATTAATTTTGTATTAATGCCAGAGGCAAGATTTAGGAGAACTACAATATGAACACAACTTCTTGAAAGCAGTTGACTCGCGGTCTTGCTGACATCTAAGGCCTCAATATACACATCTGTAAGAGCTTCATTAAATTTTTACAAAATTAACAAATACCAAAACTAAGGCTTCCATCCTCTGTAATTCTATTTTATTTAGTTCTGGTATTAGCTTTAGTATTAGTTCCAGTTTAAATTTTTAGTTTAGTTTCATACTAACACTTGGTAGTTTTTATTATATTCAGCAAAATGTTCAAGTTTTTGATATTTTGTTGACTTGTAACTTGCCCTGATGATACAAGATATAAAGATGGCGCCGGTGAGGTCGGCTGCCGTCACGACTGCTCCGACCACTTTTTCTTTGTCTTTGTTTTTTAAGTTAGTTTTCAGCGTTTCTAAATCGGCAAAATCA
>NW_005187406.1:5713794-5736918 GCF_000239375.1 Pundamilia nyererei | reverse complement strand
GTATGACTGTGTACGTGACAAATAAAATTTGAATTTGAATTTGAGTATAGCATTAGACCCTTTATGTGTACTGGATGAAAGCTATACTTTAAAAGTGCATGTCCTGCAGAGCCAATCAAAATGCGGTACGTTGCCTCAAGATGTGGGACAAGGAATCAAAATGCTGCATAAAGAGGGACACCTGGTAATTCTACTTCCACGAAATGGAAAATTCTTATGAGAAAATTCAACTGATAAATCAGTGAATTGTCATGACATGAGACTAAATGTTTGTATGACAGATTGTTGAATGGGCCCAGTGCTCAATAATAGGGTGAAATGATTAAAGCCTTTACTTGATTTGAAAGTGTGACCAAAATAAACTCGTCCTTTCCACTGAAATCGTAGAAACTGAAGCATACGCTTATCTCGTGATGAAATTTAAACTGACAACAAACATTTTTAATCCAAAATATTAAAAACATGCCAGCATTAATACGACATATATACTAAAAGAACACAATTGTCTGTTTCGGCCCAGCTCAGCAGTAGGTATAAGTGAACACTTCAGCACTTCGGTAACTAATCCTCCCACCGACCCCAGAGCGCACACCGCCGCCACTTCACTAATCATTCCAACATTTCCATCCTGTTAAGTAAGACAATACATTAATTGCAATGGCATGCTGAGGCCTCATGCTATGCAATGTAACCCCTCTCAGGTCTGCCGCTGAAACCCCGAAGACACACAGCTGAAACTGACACGGAGAGTTCAGGGCTTCCACTCTGCAACTTTTCGGCAGCTGCAGGAGCAGATTAGAGACGTCCGCTGTGCATTCCTCGCCTAATGATTAAATATCAGCTCGTTTATTGCGAGTGTCACTGATTGCGGCTCCCTAGATGTGGCTCCTGGCATGCTGCAAAGGCTACGAACCGGACGCTGCTGTGGAGGGTTTCCTGTCCCCTGCCAGTTGAGAGATGCTAGCATGGAGCGGTTTAGCTGGTGTAGCGAAACCACGCATTTGCACATTTTCGATTCTTTACAGATATCTTGTTAAATTATCTGACGAAGTGAAAACTAATCAAATGCCACCTCTCCCAGAGTCCTGACTGTATTAACAAAGGATTAGGCTTCGAATTCCTGGAAAAGGAATGTTTACATTTAATAAATAGAGAGGATGATAATCCTCATAGACAGAAATGCTGTGAACGAGCCAAAATCGCTGGAATTAACTGCTTGTTTAACTGCTGCTTTCACTATTTTACCAGCCAAGTTGACATTCAGGATTTTAAATCCGATTTTTACCTCCCACAGTTTAAATTTTTACCTTTTTAATTTGACTGACAGAAGGTATATTGTCCCTTAAAACTAATTTCTATAAACTACATATTTATTCTAAAATCTTTTTTTTTCCAGGTTGTGTCTGTATTGGCGGCAGTGCCAGACATATTGTGATTAAATGGTCCCCTCTGGCTCATAGTTTAGCTCAAGGTATTGGGTTTCACCTAAAATTAGCCATCAGACTCAATTTATTACCTCAATTGAGAGGCTCGAAAAGTGCCTGTAACAGCGCCTCTGCTAACACGGACTAACCTTGGCCAAGCCATATAATGTTGCATTTTAATTCAGCTACAGGAACTGCCAGCAAGGCCGAGCCCATTACAAGTTACACCTTTTTTTTTCTGTCTCTCTGTGCAGCCCAGAGTAGAGGAGCGTGCTTGAATATTAAAGGGGTACAAGAGTGTTAGGCAAACAGTAAAATCCAAGATAATTTTATAGCGGTAAAAAAACTGTTCCCCCCCGTTGGCCAGATTACTTTAAAACTGTTTTTGGGGTAACGTATCGTTATGAAAGTGGAGACACACAAACGCATTAAAGTCTTTACAGCTACACACCAGCAGCACACTATTCAGGTGACAATTGTTTGTTAGGTCTTAAACGCACACTCCTGTAACGTGTGGCCAGATCAGTTTGTGAGCATCCAGACTGAAATATGTTAAAAAGCAGAGATGCCTGTAAAATGTCAGCAGCTCTTGAGTAATATCAACCACAGCGGCTTGAAAGAGTGCCACTAATCTGTTGCAACTATGTGTCAACAGGAATGTAAGGTTATGATCAAAGCTGCCTAAATGTTAGAGCGTTTGAATCTGTTAGCTGGAGAGCGAGTGTAACTGTTAATATTTGCTAATAGATTTGGTTTCTTAAACCTTGCATCTGTGCATGATTTTTAAATCTAATCTTTAACATTTAGCAAAGTCACTTGAGAAACAAACCCTTTCTATATCTGTGTGTCTGCTAAGGCTAGTGTTGGAGGGTTGGGTCTGCCTGGATCCATCATCAGTCAGTGAATATGTGGGTCTCTGCACACATCTATGTGACTGCTGGTTTTGTAACCGTGCAAACTCATCTGTAGTGACTTGGTATTATTATAATGACTTGTACCGCATTTGAATGTGTTCCCAAATCTGCAAAGTATGATCAAGGCTTAAGAGTAAGTTGTTGCTGTGTTGCTTTTCTTACACCTTTTTCACTGATATGGTGTCAGTGCTAGTATGGAGCTAGTTCTAGTTTACCTTGGTGCCTTAGACCCCAGTCATACAGGCCTGGAGCAGGGGTGGGTAACTCCAGGCCTCGAGGGCCGGTCCTGCAGGGTTTAGAACTCACCCTGGGTCAACACACCTGAATCACATGATTAGTTTGTTACCAGGCCTCTGGAGAACTTTAGGACATGTTGAGGTAATTTAGCCATTTAAATCAGCTGTGTTGGATCAAGGACACATCTAAAACCTGCAGGACAACCTGGATACCCCTGGCCTAGAGACTAGTTGGCAACAGCCCCCGACTGCTAAGGAATTCTGCTAAGTGTTCCCTGACCAGTTGTGAGTGGTTGCTGGAAATCAATTGCTAAAGCATAACCTGTCATGATTTCTTTTGGGTCCAAAAAATCTTTGTTGGCATATGCACAACTTAGTTGACTTTATTTAATCCAGTACCTAGTTCCCTGAATGCATTCATGCACTTCCATTTAAGCTAAATTGACACATAAGCATGCTAGCATGTTCACAAGCACAGTACCCTTGATAATATTAGCCATGTATATCATTCACTACCTTAACATTTAGCATGCTAACAAGCTAATCTGACTAGATGACTTAAAGTTAGTTAATTTCAATTATTTGTTGACTTAATGGTTATTATTAACTTCCAAGAAGTCACCAAATTCAAAGAAATTCAATAATAATTTGGATATGAGTGAGTTCCTATACAAATTTCATAGCATGCTTTTCACAGTATTTTAGTCAGGACCAAAGTTTTTGGACCGTCCCATTAGGAATTGACCCACAGTGTTCTCCATCACTACAAATATGGAACTGGACAGTCTTGTGAAAATGTTATGTTTTATAATACATTTTTGGATTGTTTTGGACTTCACAAGTGACAAGAATTGGTTGCATAGTGTAGTGTGGTATGATTCATTTGCTAATGACCAGAAAGGAAAAGGACCAAAAAACTATGAGCAAAAAACTGCGGACGAATCTGTGTGAATTGTGACTCTCCCATTCCACCAAGCAAAAAAAGCAAATATTGTCCAGCTGTGCTTGTTTTCTTCTAAATGTCTTTCATAAAAGAATCTGAAGAAAATGTCTAGAAAGCATGTGTATACATTTAATATGCAACATGGTCTTAATATATTAATGCATTTGGGAAATTTCAGTATACGAAGTGTATTTTTCCCTGCTAAAGTAATGAGGTGGCAGTAAATTATGTTTACCGAAGGTGTTGATTTTACAACCCTCTCACATGGCTTTCCCGTTTTCTCCTCTCCTCCTCCCTTACTTGCTTTTTTTCTCTTTCCCCCTCTCTTTGCTTGCCTCTCTCTTCTCCCTACTTCTATCTACACTGGAATCATCCGCCGGCACTTTGCTTTCTCCAGCCTATTCTTAGGTTTAGCTGTGGCCACTCCAGTAATATTTTTAAAGATTATTATAGTATTCACTAACCCTTTTTCCCCCTTAGGCTGCCTTCCAGAGTTTCTTTTTCTCCCTCCTACCCTCCTCCTCTCTCCTAACCCTCTCTTTCTCTTTTCTCCCCTTCTACCTTTCTCTCGACAGCGATCTTTGGTTGTAAAATAATAGAGCATCAGCCAGCAATAATTTGCGGTCCAAACAGAGCCGACGCTGGCTGACGTTTATTGAAACCTCATCCCCCCGCGAGCCGGTTTCCTTTTCCCTCCCAGCTCCGTCGCTGTGTGTTTGTACAGACAGGGCCTTAGTCGTGGCCATTGCTTTTAATAATGAGGCCTACGGTCGGCCTTGGCTGCAGCTTTGGCTGGGCAAGAGGAGAAGCGGTGGGAAAAGACGGGTGCCTGCTTGGCTCTCATTAATCCTGACTAGTAGTCGGCGGTGGAGGAGACCCTGTCAGACAGTCTGATGGTCTCACAGGCAGACAGACAGGTAAAGGTAATGAGGCTCCAAAACTGGATCAGTTTGGATAAAGGGACAGTGTGCAGTCACAGCTTTAGCAGCTCAAATAGGTGATGACCAGCAGGCTGGGCCCACACACAGCATTATGTGACATTTAAAAGGCAAAAACATAGTTCCAAGCATGAGCTTCTGCAGAGACAGTGAAGCTAAATAAGCCTTCGTAAAGATATTTATGGCAGGATTTAGGGTGCTAAACCAGTAATAATCCCCCAGGATCACGTCTATCATGTCTACAGCCAATGGAGAGCTAGTTAAGACTAAAGCAGTATATAATGTTCACTGTACAATTTCAAACCAAACACAGTAAAATATTTAAAAAATAAAACCCTGAAAAAATAGCACTTCTAAAAGCTTTCATCTAAAAATAATATTTAATCTAACCATGGCAGAACTAATGTGAATATAATTCATGATGGCATTATGAGCACTCTTCTAACCGTAGCACTCCCAGAGATGTTGACTCACGCTGGACACTCATCGTCCACCTTATTAGGTACACCTTGCTATTACCAGATCGGATCTCATTTGGCCTTCAGAACCGCCTTAATTCTTTATGACACAGAACTAACAGAGTGCTGGAAACATTCCCTATAGACTTTGGTCCATATTGACATAACAGCATCACACAGTTGCTGAGGATTTTTCAGCACAACCATGACGCAAATCTTCCATTCTACCACATCCCAAAGGTGCCCGACTGGATTGAGATCTGTCGATCTGAGTACACTGAACTCATTGTAATGTTAGGGAAACTAGTTTGAGATGATGTGAGCTTTGTGACGGTGAGTTATCCTGTTGGAAGCAGTCATCTGAAGCTCTGTACTCAATTGTCATAAAGCAGTGGTTCTTAACCTGGGTTCGATCGAACCCTAGGGGTTCGGCAGAGCCTCCGCCATGACATGCATGGTTCATTTTGTGCACCACTAAAAAACATATCTATGTCTTGAATTTGAAAAAAAAATCACATTTTATTTTTCAGTAAAGGGGTGTTCAGTGAATTCGCATATGAAGCTGGTGGGGTTCGGTACCTCCAACAAGGTTAAGAACCACTGTCATAAAGGGAAGGACAGCAATAATACTTAGGGAGGCTGTGGATGGATGCATCAGAACCAACGCCTGGCCTTTCCCTCTTAATGGAAAAACAACAGCAGCTAACCTTAACCTAACCTAACCTAGGTGAAGATAAGAAGTGAGCAATAGAGATCATGTCTATTTACATGTTTAATTTTGAATTTCCAATAATAATGTATTTGCTACTATGTCACATGTAGCCTCACCCTCCACATGTTGAAGGTCACATTAAACCCTTCATAAACTTGTTTGCTGACTTGTTTGTGGTGCTTTTTTAAATTTTTTCATTTATTTTAATTAATGTGTGAAAAGTACCAAAAGTAATTTACTGCCATTTACAGAGAATAAAACAATGTTTAGGCAGCTACATAAACTAGGGACTAAATAACACACATGGTTATGTACAATCAAATTAGGGAACTAATTTTAGCACACAAAGTTGGTCAGGCCAACAAAACGTGCTGAACAAAAACTGAAGGTAAACAAAACAACAGAATTATTATTTTTCAATTAACTAGAACAATTCATACATAGCACAACTATATATACCAAATTAACTGACTGAGGAATCACAGGTTGAACTTATGAGGATGGGAGAGACTATCCGGTTGTTCAGTGATGATGCGACGAATCCTACTTCCGGGTCTAAAGTAGTCTGCGTTTAATATGGCTTTTGTGTTGTTAACATGTTTAATGTTATGTATTTTCTTCTATTTGATCTCAAAAAGCTCCTAAAACAGTCAGTGATCCCTGTTGACCTCCCTTGGCTTTTATTACCACTAATCATTTATTTAAGCTCAGTTTTTAAAACCTTAGGATGTAACTACAGCCCAGCCCATGCAGCAGTATATGAATGACTAACCTCGTATTGTGGATGGATTATCTCAGTTGTTCTCCTGGCTGAAGTTTGGTCCTTTTACAGCATCCTGCCATGCGATTACATTTGTTCCTGACCACCGAGAACACTCGCGTTAACTTTTATCGAGTGGAAAAAAAGTTAGCTTGTTTTTATTATGCTAACATAGCTGTGTCGCTAGCGGTCACATAGCACATCATTATATACCTGACTGAGATGACTGAGAACCTTCACAGACATCATTATATACCAGCTAGCCCAACTTCAGTAACCCTACAAACGTCACTGCTGTTTAGTTTTCTGTCTTCATTTATGCTGGAAGTGATAGCAGAGCTGTGCGTTTTAATTTGTTTCCAAAACCCCGCAGTCAGGACATGCTATATTGTATTTAGATAGAAGCTAGCGAGCTAACTCCCTGCTAACTTCTAACTCCGTTAAATGTCATAAATCCCGTTTTCATGGATGCCTGGATGTTAAACTCAATTGTTACACCTGGTAGAGCAGAACGCTGATCATTTTATTAAAGATGAAAGACCTTAGACAGTTTTTCAACTCTCAGTAATGCCATAGTGATCGTTTTATATATGGACCTGCAGCGGAGTTTAGACCCAGACACGGCTAGTGACGTCAGACTGAACAATCGGATTAGAGGGAAAAAGACAAAGACAGGAAGTAAAACCATTTAAGATTCATAAGAATAGTGATTAACCAAATAAAACACCTGATACAGCAGAAGCTCAAAATTCTATTTGTTTAATGGCAATGTGTCTTGCCTCTTGAACACTACAATATGAGAAATATTTGTGACATTAGCATGCTAATACAGCAAATACTTTTCTTTTCTTTGCTTTCTTTATTCTTTAAAAAGCCTGTAAGAAGTAAGTACGTGTGTGCGGATTCTTGCTGGATTCAAGGGCCTGGGAGATCCCCGACTGTGAGACAGGTAACAAGAGAAAGAAAGACAGGCAGGTGGCTACACACTGAAATTAAACACTAATCTTCTCCTCACTGTCTGAAGCCCCACTTACTGGAACTCCTGTGGATTCCTCTGGTCAGCGGTCAGCTAATGCAAACTAATCATCACTTTCTATGGACTGAGGGCTGACCACAGTGCTGCCCAGGACAAGGCCTAGCAGACTGAAAAACATCATTTTCCACCATCGTCACCATCGCTAATACCAGCTGTGCCAAAACCTTTTTAAAATACTGCATCAATAGCAATTAGCTACATTTCCTTGTCACAATATGGGAAAGCACAATCGTTGCAGTCGCACCCTATAAAGTGAAGGTTTAATTAAATAATTTTTTGGCATGCCGCACTTCAGCCGCAGACACGGAAAAGAAAGAAAAAATCCATACATTTCAGCAGACACACAGTAGTATAGAGGTGGGCTTGTGTTTCCTCCTACAGGGATTCTGTGGCCAAAAACAATCTCAAGGAGCACAGCTGAATGTTTTCATTGTGTTTCTTCTGCTGAGTTGGGCACAAGAATGGGTTTCTGCTAGTCAGCGCAGGCACCGGCTGGTTCTCTAACACGCCCACACAGTTGATATATAAAAAGATGTTACACATAAGAAGACCCTCACCTGCCAATTGGTACCTCATGCCTGGAAAAACTGGAGTGGATATACCAGTAAGGGTTAGCTGCCATGTTGGCTACTGACTTTTTTGCGGGGATGTTAAACACAGGAGTTCACCTGTTCTCAAAAATTGTCACAGCACACACCAAACATCAGAAATAAAGGCTATCACTATCTATTATTTTGAATTTTACTTTGTTATTAAGTTTAGGGGCATCAATAGCTGCAATCAAGTGTTTGTAATAAATGTTAGAGTATTTCACATCAGAGGATTTGAATGAATTTCATCACCCTATTATTTGCAACATTTTTTTTAATTTAACCACAGTGGAGGGTTTTCGTTCATGAACATTCTGTTTAATGCCATGTCAAAGGATTCGATTTGATTTAAGGCCAGACTTTGACTACTTCACTCCGAAACCTTCAATTTATTTTTGTTTTTATTCTGCGGTTGACTTCCTGGTATGTTTCAGATCAGTGCCATCCATCATAAACCCAAGTATATTTGATCTTCAGAATATGCACTGATGGCCGGACATTCTCCTTCAGGATTTTTCTTGTAGAGAGCACATTAGTTATGTCAAGCTATCAAAACAGCCCTAAACCACAACACTGCTACAACTATGTGTGACTGTTGGTATGATGCTCTTCTAATGAGATGCTATGAGTTTTATGCCAGATGTTACGGGACTCAAACCTTCCAAATAGTTCAGTGTTTGTCTCATCAGTCCATAGAATCTTTCCTTAAAAGTTTTGGGGCAAATATGAGATGAACCTTTGTGATATTGCAGGTCAGGAGTGGCTTTCACCTTTAAACCCATCTTAGCCCAGTCTCTTTTTCTTGTTGAATCATGCACACTGACCTTAACTGAGGCAGGGGAGACCTGCCGTTCTTTAGAGTTCTGGGTTCTTTTGCGACCTCCTGGCTGAGTCAGCAGTGCACTCTTTGGTTGGCTAGCCACTTTTTGGAAGGTTCGTGGATAATGACTCTCATCATGATTCGCAGGAGTCCCAGGGCCTCAGAAATGGCTTTGTAACCATCTCAGTGACTTTTTTATGTACTGTATAGCCTGTATAATAAATAAATACACATAAAAATATACATTTTTTAAGTCATAACTGTGGATTTAGTGGCATGTCATTAAAATGTAAAAACTGATGTATACTTTGAAGTCCAAATTTTCAACACAAGCCGAAATAGAGACTCAGCGTGGCTGCAGGTTGTTGCTATGTCAGCACTGGGAACTCCTTTAGTGCCAATTTCTGACTCGTCAGGTCGCCTATTGCTGGATAAGAACATTTAAAAAGCAGCAAGTCTACTATTGAAGACAGGAGTAGTGATGGTGGCACAAATCTCAGGATTCGCACAGGACTTTTCACTTTTGGCTTTTCACTTCCAGCATGCATTTTGGAAGTTGAGGAAATGACCATTTTACAAAATTCAGGTACTTGCAGCTGGCCTAATGACCACACCTGCCTGTTTGTTAGCATCACCCACAGAGTCAAAATAGCCAGATTAACCAATCTGAAATTCAATGGGAATTGCCACTTCAATTTCCTGGTGCTCACTGACCTTTCTAAAACGTCTGTCGCCATGTTTCTGCTTGTCACTTAATGTGAATGTCTCTTTAGGTTACCTTCTACCTGTAATTTTATCATTCTAAATTTCCCTGAAATTGATCTGGGTCTAATTAATAACAGTAATTGCATATGATTGCTGTAACACCTACCTCCATATGCTTATACTGATTCTGCATATGTGCCCATCTTCAGTATTCTCCTGTTAAGCTCCTGTTCTCTGTCCTAAATAACTTTCAGTTAACCTGAAGCTGCTGTTGGTGATTTTCCCTCCAACTGTTCTCTGTCCTTCATCTGCCTCCGGATCATCAGAGGAATGGGGAAATTAGACAGGACACTTCATTAATGTGTAGAAATTAAAAGCTTCAGAGGATGTCAGGCCAGTGTGATTGCAAAGCACCGAGAAACGTGGAATGTGTGCGAGTGAGAAGGAGTGGGATCTCCTGCCGGGACATCGTGGGGCCACAGGCCTCACGTCACATTATACAGATCCCGTAATCCTCCCTATCCCAGGGATAAGAAGAGATGGATGGATGAAGTGAAGGACTGAAGGAGGAAAGAGAGGGATTGTTAAATGGAGCAGGAAAACTCAGTCATCTCCTGAGGACCCAGCTCCAATAATGCACTGAGCAGTTCTCATCCAGTCCCATTTTAGTTCCCATTAACAGTCCCGACCAAAAGTTAAGGACCACTTGAAAAATGGCAAAAAAACAGATATTTTGCATGGATGGATCTTAACAAGGTTCTAAGTGGAGCTTCAACATGCAACAAAAAGAAATGGGAGTGAGACAAAACTTTTTTTGAGCATGCAATTTATCGAAAACAGCTAAAACAGCCTGCTTTGCTCCCTGTTTCTTTCTTTCTTTTACTTCCCATCCCAGTGTCGTCCTCTCCTTGACCTTGGTTGTGCTGAAGGTTTATCAAATATGGGGGTTCATCTTTCCCAAAGCATCGCTGTGTTATTTCCATTTCAATTATTCTCATCTGTTGTGAGACATTAGATGGGAAAAAGCAAACACAAACAGGACAAACAATAAAATCTTTTTGATTTCTTGAAGAAAAATTCCTTGTTAAATGCACAACCTGAATTTTTTTTCTTTCTTCTTCCTCTACTTTATGACACGTTGCTTCATCATTAACATCATGAACAAACAAACTTTTTATGATTTTTTTCTTTAATTATTGGACCCCATTAAATTAATCTGATTGGTAATGACACATTGTAAAGAAAATGCACTCACCAGAGAGTCTAAAAGCCACAGACTCAGCGACAACACAAAGGGTCTCTAAAAGGAGCAAAAAACATGGTTTCAGTGACACTCATGCAGGACTCAACGTCTAGAGAAGTGGAGACTGTGAAAGATGCTTGTCACGGTTTTTGGCTCTGGCAACCAGCTCTGTGTTTCTATTAATCAGTTAATCTACAGTTCATAGCACAAACTGATGCTTATCAAGTATTTTACGCAAGTAAAACAACAACAGCAAAAATAAGAAATATTTGGCGCTTAGATTTCATGTGACTTATTTTAGAGCCCTGGAACCACAACAGTAGGTCTGCTTGTGTACGACATGATTGCTCTGCTACTCACCAGTAATTCTCCACTACCCTCGACTATAAGGAAGGATAACAAAAAATGCCGGGGACTTAAATTATATGTAGCAAATTTGACAAAATGATCCTAACCGGAGGGCAGTTATGCGATTTTTGAAAGCCCTTTTTGAGTATGTGAAGGAGGCACATTCAACAGGCTGCTAACTTGTCTATTAGAAGCTGTGTTTGGAGAAGGGTGGTGGATGGTGACGGGGTCATTTGATTGATTGTGTGATTGACAGGTATGTCAACCAACGACCTTCAGCCTTGGCTATTGCTCTGCACAAAGTTGCGGCTCCACCCGGCGATTCGAATCTGAACCATTTTCTGAACATCTTTACAAGCCAAGCTGTGAACGTCAAAGAAATACTGGGTCAAACCTCCAAATCAGACGATTAGAGAATCAACACAGTGAGTGAAAAAAACTGACTGACGAGCAAGAAGAAATGAAACAAAACAAGAGTAAAGGTATTAAACAGAGGGAGGCGGAGGGAGGGAGAGGTGGGAGGTGGCTCAGGGAGGGAGGCAAAGAAAGAGAGAGATGGATGAACCCAATTATCCCCCTATTTTCCTTCACAGCACTGAACCTCATTCAAAGCGGAGGGCAGAAAAAGAGAAGGTAAATAATAGAAATGTGTCGAATGATGGAGGGAGATAATTAAATAGGCCTTCATTTCTACACCCGCCGATTGTGGTGTAATTAACCCATTACAGTTCCAACCCCTAATTTTTTTTCTCCTTGTAATGATTACAATAAGTGTAAGGGGTGAAGGCTTTGGCAGGGGAGCGCTTACATGCACACCCCATTTGGTTCACTCAGACATGTCACAGTGATCATTAATCATGGGTTGTTTTTCGACTTCCAAATGGCTGGCTGTGCAGTCAGAGGCTTTGGCTTTTTAACAGAAAGAAATAAAAACGACCCTCCGCTTTATGGTAATTTGTATGTAAGAGGAATACCAGTTTAAGTTGTAGGGGTGTGCAGCTTGTTGCATCGGCTGGATGCACATGCACTGATTCTGTGGCCTGACAAAGATTCATCATTACCACATCGCCACATGAGAAACGCCTGTGCAAAGATTACGTTTTTGCATCAGAGCGAATGTATCGTTTAGTTTGATGGTCGGTTACCAAATTGAATTGAATATTGTTTGCGGCCTTCAGAGGAATGCAAAATCAAATCTACCTATCTATCTACATGCACACATATATACTACTATGCAAGAGTCTATTCTTCAACACAGCCTGAACTCTCTAAGGAAAGCTTTCCTGTAATTTATTTAAAAGGTCTTCGGGAATAGTTCTCTAGACTTCTTGAAGAACATCCCAAAGCCCTTCTTTGAATGTTGATTACCTTTTGTTCAGTTTTTCTGTCAAGATGATCCTAAACTGCCTCAGTAATGTTGAGGTCTGAGCTCTGGGGAGGCCAATCCATGACTGATGTTGTTCCATTGTGTGTTTTTCTATCCAACTTTGGCTTTACTACATTGGCAGTGTGCTTGGGATCATTAACATGCTGAAAAATGAAACCTTTGCCAATCAGACAATTTCCAGATGGTATTGCATGATGGTTAAAAAAAAAAGAAAAATCAGACGGCACTGGTATTTATTATTCCATCCGCGCTGACTGGCTAAAATGCAGCTCAAAACAGAGACTGTGAGTCTCCCTAACTACAGATCTACAGAGACTCACTGTTGTACCTCTCTCCTGTCTCCTTCCATACATACTGACAACGATTTGAATTTAAAAAAAAAAATCATACATTTGGATTCATCACTCCATAAGACCTAAAGTTACTGATTTTCAGTCCAGTTCTTGTGCAAACTGGCATCCCTCTGCCTGTTCCCCGAATTTCCTCTCCCTTTCTTAAGAATGGTTTTTGGCATCTATCCGTCCATTTAGATCATTTCTGATGAAGTTTCAGTGAACAGAAGATGGATCTGAAGGGTCAGACGCATCTCTCAGGTCCTGTGTCAGGTCTTTGCTGGATTTTTTTCTTCTATTTCTTGAGAACATCACTTTCAGACACTGTTCATCTGATTTATGTCGGTTTTTAGGTCTGAAACTTCTTCCATTTCTCTTTCTGTGTCTCTCACTAGATATACATATATTTGGCTGGGTGAAGCAATGTTTTAAATGGGCAGTTTTAGCCTTAAATAGCTGAAGTTTGGAAACTCAAAAGTGACTGATGGTAGTCATTCAAAGCAGCAGAAGCCAGAGCATCCTGTTTTAAAAGCCAAACAGTGTGGTTTTAGTTTAAAAACAATGTAAAACACACCCTTTCTGCATAGTAAATACATACTCCACCTTCCAAAGAGTTTTTTTTTTTAATTTTTGGATTAAAGAGGGACCTGCTACGCTGATTTTCCAGTTCCATGTTTATATTTTATGGGACTAAACAAGAATGACTTTGCATGACTCACAATTCAAAATGATCCTTATATTGGGTCTCATTGGAGACGCTCAGTTTAACTACTGCCAGAAACAAACATTTTTGTCTCCCCTCCTTTTCCGATTGTCTTTAATTCATAAATAGAAAATAGAAGCACAGAAGCTCCACTTATCTGCTGTTCAATCTATTCTTAAAAACATCACAAAGATGGATATACTTAGAGAAGTCTGAAAACCTGTTGCTGTTGTGTACGTGCGAGGGATTACTCGCACATGCCCTGACCTAATTGTTCAAAGTGTTAGAATCAGAATCAGAATCAGAAAGGGGTTTATTGCCAAATGTTGAGCAGGTTTACAACATTAGGAAATTGCTGCGGTGCTTCAGTGCAAACAATAAGAATTAAAGTGCTATGTAGAAAGAAAGATATGTGCATGAGATATACATGAGATATATACATGAGAATAAGAATTAAGAGTGCTACGTAGAAAGATATATACATGAGTGCAGGTGGTGATCAGTGCCAAACATGAAATGATGCAGTACACAGCGTAGGGTCATGTGTTAGTGGTGGGAACAGTCATATGGTTATTGTTCATGTGTCCAACAGCAGAGGGGAAGAAACTGTTCTTATGGCGAGAGTTATAAAGAATACCCACCGTTGTAACACTATAAATATGACAAAAATGGTTCGGGTCAGTAAAATTACAATTCTATGACATGTTGCTCTAATTTACACACCAGGGAGGTTTTGTGAGTGCAATTTTTTTTAATGAATTTTAAAGGTTTATACATTTGTATCTTTAATAAATGAACAACACCTCCAGACAATATTCATGTACACTATCTTTAAAGACTTCCTTGTCTGAGTTTTTTTCCTCTCCAAAAGCCTAGAAACTTTTAAAACCGCTCTTAAAACTCACCTCTTTTCATTGGCTTTTAGAAAGGTTTAATTTATTTGTTTTATTTATTTTTATTTTCTTTTTATCAGCAAGGTGTTACTACGAAATCGTGTTTTATTGTATTTTTATCTGTATTTACTGTACAGCACTTTGGTCAGCCTTGGTTGTTTTTAAATGTGCTCTATAAATAAACTTGACTTGACTTGACTTGACTAATATGAAATTCCTGAATAACATCAAATCTAATGACATTTTTTTCTTAAAAATGAACAACTGTATAATATTTTTTGTGAAAAGACATATATCTTATCATTTATGTAAATCCATCCAACCGTTTTCTGAACCATCTCCAAAATAAGAGGGCTGCAACCCAGTAAAGGTATATACTGAAATGAAATAGTAGGATTATAAAAGATGACTATAGTTGTAAATATTATGACTACTAATTATTACAAGCTAACTGTTGTGTTAGCCAACTAGCTAATGCTCACATAATAGAATAAACAGAAGCATAAAAAAAACCCAGAAAAAAATCTGTGAAATTTAAAACTTTGCAACCTACATGTTTTACCTGAGTAAAACACGTAGGTTGCAATTTTCTAAACGCTGCTATTACGACAGGTTTATGTCACGTGTAATGGAATACCAACAACTGCAAAGGAAATTTGGAAATTCATTCAAATGCTTAGCTGTCAATATCCTACTTTGGTCATGTTTTTGGTCAACTTGAAAGTTTTAGATTAGTATTTAAAAAAATTAAGTAAATTAAATTTATAAGAGATGCTGTGCTTTGGAGGCCAGTTGGAGCCCCATCACATTATGTTGCTGTTGTTTCAGTTAGATTTTCATTAAAGGTCAAACTGAAATTGAAATCATTCATCAATCAGTTACTTGTTTATGTAATTTTTAAAAAAAATCTTCATTCTGTTACCACACAATGAGCTTCCCATTTCAAAGGGTTTTGAAATTGAATGCACAAAACCTTTCAAATACTCTGTACCTCAATGCAACACATGTGAAAGATAGAAACCATTCTCCAGTGGTGCAAGTCCTCTTGTCAGCGCCAACTGCCTTTGTTTTGTGAACATTTGTCTCTGCCATTTGTCAGAGCCTACTGCACAGTTTGAGCTTCTTACTTTAACACGATAACATTATTTTTCTTCATTAAAGGAGCCGCGGCGCTGTACCTGCAACCCGACACCATCCCTTCACCCTCAATCATCCCTCAGTCGCTAACAGAAAGGACAAATGCATACTTTTCTTCAAGCTTTATATAAAGAGACTCAAATTTAAACAGCCTACTGACACGAACAAGCACAGCATGATTTATTCCTGCCATTATAAACCTTTGCTGATCTTCTCCCCACCTCCACACTGGCGAAGTATGTTATCTTTCCACCATCAATTTATTTTCTTTAATTTTCCCTCCCTCTGCTTTTGTCACGCTGGCCAATTGTTCTTGGATTGAGGGATTCCAACTACTGAGGGGGAGAGGCGGAAAAGGAGGGAGACTGAAAATATTATTTAACCAAATCCCTTTACTGAAAACGGTGTGGATAAAATTACCTACAGGATCAGGAAAAGAAGCAGAATATACCTGTGAGCCAAGGTGAAGGGTAAGCTTAACATTCAGAATTTGATTAGCATTATTTAAGGCAAAAATACACGTGAGAAAAGAAAGGAAGGTCTGAGGAAACTAAGGAAAACTAAAGCAAAGAATGGGAAAAAGAACAGGAGGCAGAAGTGTACTTGGGGGGAATGCCAGAGGAAGGTCACAGACACCTGGTGTTACAGCCAACAGAAGGAGAAGATGTCACTGGGGCAAGAGGACTAAAACAGATTAGAAATTCCTGAGTTTTTAGAGTCTAACTCATTTCCCAGACCTCGAAGAACACTCGAGAAAAATGAGCGACTGAGACAGATCGTGCATGCAAACCAAATTTCATGAGACAGAGACGCGATAAACTGCAGTTTTTCTCGTATGTAAAATTTTAACTTGAAGCAGCGTTTAATTGGAACAACACTAAAAATAATGCAATGCTGCTGCCGTTGAACTTTCTGCAGTCCTTTGTTCAATACTGCACAATAATGACACTGAACATACAACCCCAGCGTCACAGAAGTTTGTGATATAGTCCCGACTTTTAATTTCATGCTACTTGGCACCAATTTTGCCTTGATGCATGCTCAAACACTCATCCAAGTGACTTCTTCAATCTCAGCTGACTGCAGGCTTCCATAACCTTATAAACAATACATTTACACAATTACTGTAACCAGCCAACTGAATGAACAATGGGCTATGAGGTCAGTTCCTTGATCATTAATATGCAAATTGTCATGACCATTGATCAAAGCCCACTGATCATGGGCCATGAGTACCATTCATAGAGAGTTGGGGAATGGCTGCAATCACAGCATTGTACGATGGTGAAAGATGTACGCTTATCTGTACGTGAAAGGGAAAGACCATCTCTGAATCGAGGAGGGGGCCTAAGGTCACTTGGATAAGTGACGTTTCTCCCACTGAAAACGCTACGACCAGATGAACAAAATCAACCTTTTGGGGTCACCAAATTATTTTGGGTTCCCCCACACACATTTTTAATCACATTTACTTCAGACAGTCAGTCAGTTTTTCACACGGCATTTGTATGATTTTTCAAAATACATTGGTATTAAATACATACAGTGGTTGCCTCTTCATTCAGACTTATGTCATCGCCATGGTGTTTTTCTCACTTTGCAATTGTGGAGTTTTAGCTTAAAGGTTACCCCTCTGAGGCCTTGCAGTAACTCTAACCTTCAGTTTCTTGGACTGAGAAGCATGTTTGATGTGTTTCAGCTGGAAAGATTATTTGTCTTAGGCCTAATTGCCAACTTGGGAGAAAAATTAATAAAACGAAAAATTACATATTCCGATTGGGGTAATCAGGATAATTTGGACAATTTAACCACTTCTCCAAGTCATCGGTCTGTTAAAGGACTAACATATTGAGAAAGACAACCATTCATGCTCACATTCACACCCAAAGCCAACTTAAAATCACCAATTAACTGATTATGAATGTCTGTAAGAACACCTGTAAGGAACCTATGCAGGAATATAGAGAACATGCAAAAAGGTCCCAGGTGACAGAAGACTGTGCTAAGTACTGCGTCGTGCCACCCATGACTCCAGTCCCTGGAGTGAATCTAGCCCACAGAGTTTTTATGGTGTCACTTACAAAAAAAGTGGGGAAAAAAAGAGACAGATCAACTTTAAGAGATGCTACAATTTAACACTCAAAGATGAGAAAGTAAATGTAAGTTCTCTACCTAAAAAATCCAAACATAATAGACATATAATATTAGTTCTAGTTCTAATAGTTCAGAATTAGAATTATGATAAAGGTTTTCTTTATTAAAGCTCTGCATGTGTGCATGCACAGCTTGTCCTACAGGGCCTATTTAGCGGTAGTATGTGCTGCTTATTGAGGGAGACAACTTCCCTGGGACAACAGTCACAAGTGATTCTGCTGATCAAACCTGGCCTCGAGTGCTGCTGTCGCCATTAGCTGGACAGCTGTGATTAATGCCTGTGAACCTGCGACCTAAACCTGAGAGGTGTTTGCTTGACCTGTTCCAAGCCTTTGTCATTCCTTCTCGGGTTTGAGTCCCACTTCACCTACCTACTGAACTACTCCCATACTTTGTTTGTCCGATTGAACATGCTAAAAATAATAAGTAAAGCTTCCTGTGCTAACTAGACTGGGAAATTGCCATCAGGGACTCTGTGAAACCCTTTGCAGATGATTTTTTAAACTCTAATGTAACAAGGTGATGTAAGAGATACCAGTGTTGAGATGCAGAAAGGTAGCCTAGCTTAGTTGAGATGAAAACAGGGAGGAAAAAGCTAGTCCATGAAATAGCTACACTGTAGTAGTGTCCAATGTTTTTGAATAAATAGTTCTGTATGGACTGAATACGCAAAATCCATAAGTATATCCCTTGTAACTATGACTGTAGGGAAATATATTGACATTAATGGCACTATAACAGCATGTGCTAGTCACCGTGGCTATTAGGCTGTGAGCTTTTAGAAAAGTTTTACATATAGCATATATAATAGTAAATATACTTTATTTGTATAAGAAAAGATTTTGGATTAATTATTATTTAGACAAATATACAACTATTCAAAGAAAATATACAAAACGAGTTTTTAGGATCTGCAAATCATCAATCTACATAATTGTTTCATGCCATTTTTATTGACTGAGGTGGGATTCTTTCAATGCTGTGTGCACCCTTGAACCGATGTGTTTATTTTGTCCCAAGTAAGCCCACTTGGGAAAATATTTTTCCTCCCAGTCTTCAGAATGGTATCTGCATTGCTGTGGATGGGAGGGCAGGGCCTTAGCAGAGTAAACATCAACAACCAGAACTTTAAGCTTTGGCTGTTTGGCTTAGAGAGTCATTCTGGGAGTTGAGAGTGAGGGGGAACCTGCAGGATCCGTGCAGAGTGACAGGCAAACACAGGTAAACACTGAACCCCCTTCCACAGAGCTGACCCCAGGGACTCAGTCCAGTATCAGTTAAGCTAAGTGAAGGCGAAGCACGTCACCGTCAGTTCCGCTCAAACACAGTCTTGTTTGGGGAGTCGCTGGAAACGGATGGTTTGCAAGTTCATTAACAGCTTCTCAGCTTTGAGGACGGCTATGATGTTGGAGTCCTACAGCAAATATTGAAATGTTTGACCTTGTCTTTATTTCATCACAATCTTGAGTCAGTCCTCTGTGCTGTGAAATATCACGATTTATAGGAAAATGACCCAAATGCTGTTGAAAAGCAAGCTGTTTAATGAGGCTGATTGTAAAAGTCCGCAATGCAAAACACAAAGTCCAAAAGGAAAAGCAACACAAAAAAGAACAAATACACTACAACAACTAACAGAGAACTAACAAAGAGTAGAAATAAAAACCCAGACAATAAACAGAACTCCTAAATTTCAAAAACTAATGAAACACTGGGCCTAAATGTCAGGATCAGGTCACCAAACTTATCAATAGCTGATAAAAAAAAATACTAAAAGATTTTTTTAAAATCTATAAATTAATTGCTGCAGTTCATAATCTGCTTTTGCCCTTGATTTAAATCAACATTTGTTCTTTAATTGACATGTTGCAAACAATCAAACCTACTGACGTTTAAGTCAAAATTAATATTTTGAGATGTTCTGGTCAAAAGGCTATGTGTATTTAGGTTGGGTAACTCTTTATTAGCTACCTCTCAGATATAAGGAGGTTTTATTTAATGTGATTCGTTTTTTCAGCTCATTGTTTCTGTTCATTTTTTTGGTAGTTTACTCTCAGGGACCATGTTTCAAGGAACAGCAGGCCAATGTTCTACGTAAATAACATCTCAGGCAAACTAGCTAGCTAAAGAAGTCGTTAGCTATACTAGCTAACCTTTTAGCTGCAGACAAACAATATTAGCAACTAATGCAAAAAATTGTAGCTAATGCTTAACAAAACTTGTGTAAAAATCAGGAATTGGTGAAGACAAAAATAGCAGTAGTTGCAGTGGATGTTGGGTAGGCACAAACAAAAACATCATCATATTTCAGGTTATTGTTGTTACAACTGTCCTTTGTGGCTTTAGCTGTATGTTTAATTCAATAACTGAAAAAATAAGAATAATTTGACCGAAATGACAACAGCTTAGCTATCCAAACATATTTATTTAAAGTAAAATGTGTCCTAAATTCAGCTCATTTTATCCAGTAATGCTATTATACGGTTGGTCTTCATTTTTTTAATGTATTTGGAAAAGACCGAACATTTATTACCAGCATTTAATATAACTTTTTCTTCAGTTTTTACAATAACCTGAATATTGTATAATAACTTGTTATTGATACTGCTAATAACAGACAAAGAAAATAAATGGAAAGGCAAGAGCGAAACCATCAGACAAAATAAAAGCATTAATTTTGAGTGGTCTACAACGTTTCCTGTTGCCCTCGTGCTTTGCCATCCCAAGGGCACTCACTCACTCACACACACACACACACACACACACACACACACACACACACACACACACACAGGGGCTCGTGCACTCAGACGCTCACAATATATGGCATCCCAAGGGCACAGACAGTCTGGCGCAGTGCCCAGTAAGACCCTGAACAGTCCCTTTATAGACATGCTTGGCATCCTACACCAAGACCAACAGTCCTGCTTTTCACCATGCAACGTGCAACACACACATACACACACAGAGACGTACACATCGTGCAACACAGAAGTGAGCCGGGAGCCAAGGTTGAATAAGCTGACTTTCAGAAGGAGAGTTAATATCAAAATCATTGTGTGCAATAAAGGTCTTGCCAGTTTTGCTTAATATTGCTTTTCAACAGCTGTTGATGCTATCTGACGTTAGCCGGTGAGGGATTCCAACAGCACACTGTTTTAATGGTTGCATTTCAGACCTATTTTTGCCTTATTCAGAACACATATTAAATGAGTATTCATATATTGCACATGCCTTAAGATGAGTGCAGCACGGTATTTTATGTAATAGGTTATTGCGTATTGATTTTTAGTGGTAATGATGCTTTGCTTGTTGTAAAAATAATATAAATATATAAATTTCACTGACCTCATCTATTCTTCTACCCACTTCCACCTCCACTCTTGCTTTGATCCTGCCTGTTTTTTATCAATGGACTCTCCTGGACTCTTTATGAATAGGACTTGCTGTGCAGCTCTTTGGCACTCGCTCTCAGCAGGCTTTTTAAAGGTTTCATTCCAAAACTCTCTGCTTTCAGTTTAGAGAAATATTATACGTGAAACACATTAACATTAAAGAAACGGTTGTACTTGAAATATAGAACCACTCTGTAAGCAGCCGTCATACAGTAATGAAGAATTTTGAGCAACAATGTGCTCCATCCCATTGGTATATCTTGATTGCCACAGACAAATGAGTGGAGTGTTTTAGCTAAAAACATGTGAGTCAATGCACACTCTGTGTGTTTTGCTGAAAGTACTTGCCCTATGATAAAAACTGAAATGCATGATGGAAAATGCAGTTAAGGGTTTAAACACAAGCAACAACATCTGGGGCTGAAAACTCTAATTCAGTCCAGTTCAGTTCCGTTTTATTTATAAAGCACCAAATCACAACAGCAGTAACTTTAATGCACTTTAAGCAGTAAGGTTAAAACCCTACAATAATTAAGAGAAAACAACAACAATCAAATGAACTCCTATGAGCAAGCACTTGGTGACAGTGGGAAGCAAAAACTCCTTTTTAACAGGAAGAAAACTCCAGCAGAATCAGGCTTAGGGAGGGGCAGATGTCTGCCATGAACCGTTGGATATGAGGGGAGAAGAAGAGAGGAGACAAAAAAACATACTATGGAAGACAGCTAGAAAAATGAAGCCTGTGCTGATTTGCCAAAAGCTGCAATTCCTTGAATGGCCACTTGAGGCTGTTTCAAACATTCCATTAACATTTAAAAAAGTTTTATAACTTATTTGCTTTAAAATTACCAAGGCTTGAAGCTACAGATAATGTAAGTTGTCTGCTTCACTTCATCTCTGCCTAGTTGACTCAGCTGGGCGTTATTGTAACTCACGTCACTGTTGTTGTGATTTGGAACTATATAAATAAATAAATTGAATTATTGTGTTGGTGCCTTCTGAATCATTTTAAGTCTGTGCCCCAGCTTTGAAATGTGGCACCCTTTTTCTATTTGGATTTCACTATCACTGATTAGCTACACATACTGACAATCTGTTAGGTAGCAGCAACTAGAATACATTTAAAAATGATAGACATGGTCAACATGACCTGCTGACATCCAGAGTGAGCATCAGAATGAAAAAAAATGGGATTGATGGTGTCAGATGGGCTGATTTGAGTATTTCAGAAACTGACGATCTAGGATTTTCCCACACAACTAACTCTAGGGATTAGAGATAATGGCCCATAAAGGGAAAACACTGAGTGAGCATCAGGTCTCTGAGTGAAAATGCGTAGTTGATGTCAGAGCTCAGAGGAGAATGGCCATACTGCTTTGATAGGAAAGCAAGAGTAACTTAAAAAAAAAAATCAGTTGCAGAAGAGCATCTCTGAGGATCACACTGAACCTTGAAGCTGATGGGCTATGCAACTCCTGTCAGCTAAGAACAGGAATCTGAGGCTATAAATCACACAGGGTCATCGAAATTGGAAAATAGAAAAGGGGAAAAGTGCTTAGTCTAAGATTTGGATGCTAGGTTCAAAATTTAGCATAAACAACATACTGCTGTAAGTGATAATTTACTGGTACACTTTGGGCTCCTTAGTACCATTATATTCAGTATAACATAAGATTTAACTGCGCAGCATACCTAAGCTCAGGTAATCTCCGACTGGATTCTTGAACATGACAATGATATCACTGTACTCAAATGGGCTTGACAGATGTGGTAGAATGGGATAGACTTATTATGAACGTGTAGATGACAAATCTATAGCAACGTCGCGAGCTCCCCCAAGCAACGGCTTTCTTCTGTGTTTAATTTTACTTTTCCTTTATTTTTTCACGAGCAGCACTTGTCTCCTTGTGTACGACCGACAAACCTTACTGGACATAAAAGACGGTCTTTCTTATAACTTTCCGGAGTTCAAGTTTTGCAACACGGACGCTCCGTTTGC
>NW_005187406.1:5705711-5707702 GCF_000239375.1 Pundamilia nyererei | reverse complement strand
TCTGTTGCTTGTGGGGCTCGCACACAAGAATTTCACTCGCATGTGCTGTGCCAGTGTGCCTGCACATGTGATGTGACAATAAAAGTGATTTGATTTGATTTGATGCTATCACATCACTATGGAGCAAAATCTCATGAAGAATTCAGGCAGTTCTGAATCTGAAAGAGGGTCCAGCCCGGTACTAGTAAAGTGCACCTAACAAAGTCTCCACTCAGTGTTTCTGAATGCATCTTGCTTACCAAGCGTGCTAGAATTAACAAAGCACTCCATTCCTCTCAGCCAAATATGGTCACTTGTGACAAAAACAAAACGTCCAAAAAACATGGCCCCTAGCCAAAATGCCAAGGTTGGAGCTTTGAAATGGGCTTCACAAGCCAAGTGAGTGAAGTCACACACATCCTTCATTTATGTAAGTCCATGGGTAACTTAAAAAAAAAGAAGCTAGCAACAAATGATAATGGCACAACAATGGCAGGTCACTGAGTCATTATTTTGTTAAATAATACACTTAAAGTTATGTGTGGCACAAATCTTTTTTATCACTGCTGAATGTCTTGTGCCTTCAGTGGTGAGCTAAGCAGACTTGATAAAAGATGTCTTCAGCTGCAGCACTTGTGTGTACTGCAGCCAGAGGACTCATGATTGTCGGCAGAGAGAAAGAGAGCTCTCTTAGTTCCTGTATGATGGGCTGCCAACAACAACCCCATTACATCTCCCTGAACAGTGGCTCAGGGTTCACAAGGAGGGCTCGAGCAAGTGGAGAAACACTACCACACTTCTTAACATCAATGTGTGTGTGCATGTGTGTGTGTGTGTGTGTGTGTGTTCCCAGACTGAAATATTTGACAGCTGAATCAAGTTTAACAAAGTGATTGCAGATATTCAGTCTCGTTCCATGTGCAATTAGCAGTTTATTTGAATGTGTAGCAGCCAAAACCGTAGTACCTATGGTGCTGCACTACTTCAGCTTTTGGTGGGTGCTGTATATTTATACTGGAAAACTGACAAAATGACCATAGTTTTTTAAAAAAAACACGCTAATTTAAAAAAGAAGGTATCACTTCCTAATACACTTTGACACTTCTCTGTGTGTTGATTCGATTTGTTGTTTCTTACGTGTAAAATGATATCTTTATTCTATGCTCTGAATATCTGTTTTCAAATATCAAAATAATATCATTATTCTCCAGACTCAGCTTCATTGACAGACACACCACTTAATCCTCTAGACATCTTGGAACCCTCTTTCAGTAGAAGAAATCCGGTATGATATCATAGAGCTGGAGCTTGTTTGGCGGCAGGGTAGCATAGCCCTGTTTGTCTGTTGTCGTGGTGATGAGGAGACAGGAAGGAGAGATGTAGGAGCCAGAGCGAGGTGAGCTATTGCAGGTGATCTTGCTTGTCTGTCTTTATATCCCTCCTTCCATTCCATTGTGATGGATGTAAGCTAATGTGACCAGACGAAGGAGTGCACTTTCATGAACAAATGTTTCTGTATGCAATGCTTGAGCTTGAAAACTACACTGTGAAAATCACTAATGATGGTTGTGTTTTTCTACGGAATCTCGAGGAATTTGTGGCTTTTTCATGACAAAAAAATTTGGATTGTCTGGCTATCAACTATCAAAAGCATGCAAAAATCCCAACTGAGGAAACTAAAAAGGAGAGAAATTTGCAGCCTACAGAAAGTTACAACCTATTGCACAGTAACACACTGCAGTTACAGACAACATATCCAAAAAGAGATGAAATTTTCATGGTTAATAGTAAATAGGCAGGTTCTTATATAGCGCTTTTCTACTCTACCTGAGTGTCACGGACCCGGCTCTGGGGACTCGGGGTCCGTGGGCAGTGGGGACTGTGACTATTATTGTTATTATTATTATTTGGTGTGTTGTCTGCACTGCCCCTATGCACATCTGTATGTAGGCAGGTATGTGTGTGTGTTTTGCCTTTCTGCTGTGGCCAAGTTACAGGCACCTTCAGCCCTG
>NW_005187406.1:5682830-5705471 GCF_000239375.1 Pundamilia nyererei | reverse complement strand
AGTGCAGGGACACTGGGGCAGAGAGCACTACACGGGGACTTATGGGAAGAAGACACTACACGGGAGTCTGGGAAACTGGGGATTTATTGTTGTTTACTTCACCACCTTGTAAATAAACACTGTTGCACTGAAGAGTCCGGCGTTTGGGTCCTATTTCCCCATCTCCCCACGGTCTGCCAGCCAGACCGTGACACTGAGTACTCAAAGCACTTTATACAACTTGCGTCATTCACACAAACACTTGTTTTCAATGCCAATTCTTTCCATCTAACATTGACACTCCAATGGATGCATCGGAGAGCAACTTGGGGTTAGCGTCTTGGCCAAATGCATACTGCAGATGCTTCGAATTGAACGACAGTTCAAAAATCAGTGGCAACAGGCCTTATGGAGTGAACAGTGGAAGTAAGAGAGGTACAACAGTGAGTGTCTACAGCCAACTGTAAGACATGGTGGAGGCTCTATTATGGTTTGGGATCTTGTCAAAATTGATGGACCTCAGATTAGGTCCACCATGCAGTAGTATCTGGAAACCATTTGAGTGGCAGTGGCTTCATTTTTCAGCATCACAATAACCCCAAATACATTACCAATGGAGTCCAAGCATAGCTAAAGAGAAAACCTCTCAAAGGTACACTATAGCCCCTTTTCCATTAGCACCTACTAATCAAACTCGTCACAGTTTTCAGGGTTTTCCAATAGGTGATAGTACCTGGTACCATGTACTAAAATAGTACCTACTTGGCCAGGGTTCGAAGTGATCCGAGCAGGTACTAAAATGTGATGTCATCAGACTGCATGCCACTGATTGGCTTGTCAGTGGTGTCAATCGATGAGTCATGAGAGCATTTTGTTCACAAGAATCAAAACTGCTATTTTTTAAACCCGGCAAAGAGGGAAATGGCTACAAAAAACAACGCCGTGGTCTCAGAGTACGACGAAAAGCCACAGACTGAGCAGCAGGTATAGCATCGCCTTGACGTCCACCTTTGTTGTAGCCTTTGTGTCACATACTAATTAAGTCACAGGACACTCAGCTACATCGCGGTAACAATGACCACGCACATTAAATGGCCTGCATTTTGTATAGCGCTTTTCTAGTCCATAGGACCCCAAAGCGCTTTACACTACATTGAGTCATTCACCCATTCACACACACATTCACACACTCACATTAGATGCTACTCGATTCTAATGGAAAACCAGTCAGTCCGAGTTGAGTCGTGGCAAACCATGGTAAGTTGATCCGAGTAGGTACTAATGGAAAAGAGGCTTGTTAGTCATGGGTTGGTCTCCCCAGAGTCCAGACCACAACATTACTGAAGCAGAGTGGGATCATCTTGACAGAGAACATACAAAAGGCACAAACATCCAAAGAAGAGCTTTGGAATCCTTGCGTAACAGAGTCTAGGCTGTGTTGAGGAATAAAGGCAGTCAAACCAAATATTGTCTGTTCAGCTTGTTTGAATATTGTTAGAATATCTTGTTTTTTGCCTTATATACTGTATTTTCAATCATCTTTCAATAAATCCCTGCACCTATTTCCTAGTTTGTGGGTTAGCTCAAACCTTTGAATATTACTCTGTTTTTCTATTGATAATATAATATAAAGTGGTGATTAGCACTGTTGCTTCACATCAAGGTCTTGAGTTCAATCCATCCCTCCTCCTTTTATAATCTTCCTATTTTGTCACAGCTGACCATCCAAAGACAACACCTTTTGGCACATTTCCTTTTTGAAGGAGTTGTGTAATACATTGTTTTAACTTGCAGCTGTTTTGTGGGGGCCACGTTGCCTTTTAGTCAGTCATGTGCAGAAGCATGTTCTATATATTTAGAAAGAAGGTTCAGCTATGTAATAAAAAATAGTTTGGGTAATATCTGTAGTTTAGAGTGTTGGAGTTTAATGAACATCTACCATATCTGGTAGACAGTGTTGGTAAAGTTACTTGAAAAAAGTAATCAGTAACTAATTACTGATTACTTCCCCAAAAAGTAATCCCGTTACTTTACTGATTACTTATTTTCAAAAGTAATTAATTACTTAGTTACTTTTTAAAAACACGATTTACAATCTGAATAGGTGATAAAGCGATAGATCTTTCAGCCCAGTTCTACTTTTTCTGCATAATCCAACATACAAAATGTAATCAAATGGAAAAGTCTCCTTTTTTAAAACTTGTTTTATCAGTTTTAATCTTTTAACTTTATGCATCAAGCAAAAATTTAATTATATGCAACATTCTCTGACTGGAAGAAATTTGTTTAACATTTAAATCTATTTTCTGTACATTCAAGCACATAAAATAAAATATTTTTTGTGTTTACTCTCACTCTTTCAAATAGATGCAAGTAAAACACAGCAGAAAATAAATAAAATCAAAGACTAGCGGTCCTGTTGCTCTATTTTCACCTGTAAAGCAGGCGGAGGTTTGCCCTGGTGCAGGTGTGCCGCAGCGGTCAGTGGAAGAATCCGCAAGTTTCTCTATGAATTTCCCATTACGTCGTTGCGCACTCGGTGCTTGTTTAGAGGGGTTTTTTTGCTGTAAAAAGAAGTTTTCTTCAAGAGACGCTAATGTTTTTGTCACTTTTTATGGAATCAAACTCAAAGTAAGGTCAGTACTTCCACGCTTTAAACGCTGCGCGCTCATACTCTCTCCTGCACTTGATATATGATCCATTGTTGATCTGCACCAATGATCTGCACACAGCTGTTGTCACGAACGTCGCACTCGCTTACGTCACTGTCATGAGACATTCTTGCAAAAAAATCACGGTTTTACTAACGCAGTAAAGTAGCGTTCCTACGGGAAAGTAACGGTAATCTAATTACCCATATGGAAAAGATATATATAAATCTTATAAAGTTTGTATCTGTCTTGTGTGAAACTTGTATGAAAAGCATATAAGAGTGAAAACAGATATAAGATCCCTTGAAAAATTATATAATGAAACTTGTATGTTTTGGATACTTACTAAAACAATATATGAAAGTAATGAGAAAGTGGCCACTTTCATGAGTAATCACATATAAGTTTTTACTATTTCTTTTCCATATGGGTACCGTTTTTGCAATAGTAATCCCTTACTTTACTCGTTACTTGAAAAAAGTAATCAGATTACGCGTTACTGCCCATCTCTGCTGGTAGATTTGTCTGTGGTTGTAGCACTGCAGTGACGTTTTTTCTGATTACTGATGATAATAGGTGATTCCTGACATCCAGCAGTGTGTGACAGTGTGTACTTTCCTTCAAACACTTCAGTTTAAGTATGCTGTCAGGGCATTTTTCAGCTGCGGGTTAAGCTGAGGCAGCCCTGAGTAGATGAAAAAACTCGAACAAATCACTCTCACCTGCTGCCATCCCCCTCTTCAGCTCCACACAATATCTTGTCATCCCCTAAATTGCTCTGGCTCATCTCAAATTCCCTTTTCCACTGATCCATCCAATTACAGTGTGTGCCTGTGCACAGTGCAGCGACCACACTGTATATCTCCTTGCTCTAACTATGTTTATACAGGGACTATAAGACGTTGAGGTATTTGGGTTATTCTTTTGGTCAGCTCTGCAGCGCAACTGAAAATCCCACAAAACAGAACGCTAATTGAGCGTCGGATTGTGATTGGGAGGGGGGGTTGGTTTGGGAGTCTAGACTGAAGTCCACGACCCTTCCCTCTCAATGTCAATGTAGTGTGAAGTCGTGCTTTACACACTTAGCGGGAAATGGAGAAGAAACATCAGTCTACTGACCCATCTACTGGTTCACATGAAAATAAAATCTACAGAATTTATTAGGAAACATAAAGTGGAGAAAAAAAACTTAAAATTAAGCATTTCTAAGTGTATTGGAGCCATTCAGCTGCTCTGGTTCTTATTCACCTTCTGTGTCCACTATACCCACAACTTCATTTTCCCTGCATTTCTCATAGGTGTTTATGGAAAGCCTTCAGCCATAAAAAAATAAGAGATGAAGAAAAACAGAAAAAAAATCCAGTGTAGAGTTTGTGCTAATCAGATGCGAGCAGCCAAAATGCTTGAACCAAATTGTTATTATTAGTGGTTTTGAGGGCTCTGGGCTTGTCGTTTTTGCTATGTTTATATTTCAGATTTTAAGGAATACATATATAACAAATTATGCACATCACCTTCTCATATTAGACAGACGCTGGACGCTGGCATGTAGCTGTAGTGGGTAAAGGTCTGCCAAGGCCAAAAACCACTGGAAAAAGTGTGTGGGCTGAGCCATGGATTCAGTCAGGTCTTTGTAACATGTGCAGGAGATTTTTCTAGAACATGCCTTAAAGAATGCAGCTGCATTGAGCAGATTTACTAAAGGAGAAGCGTATACCTGTCCGCGGTTATTAATGAGGCCCGGAATGAAATTAAATCAACAATAACAAGTCGTCACATTAAATTCTGCACCGTGGCAGGGTTTTTCCTTCTTAAAAAATATTAAACTGTGACTTAAAAAAGTAAGCTGAGGTACTGACTGCATAGGACGCAGGCAAGAGGACGCCCTCCCACCCAAGGTTGCAGATTATTGAGAAATGACTTGAGTTTGAGCTCTTCATGTGTTTCACATTTCCCATTCTGATTGAAGTGCAATGGAGCGGTTCTTAACATTTCCCCTAAAGTTTACTAAACTGTGGTTTGAATCCCTGCTATTAGCTAAACAATGGTAAACAGTGCTGGTGTGATTAAAAGTTAGGGCACGGGGAGCTGAAGTCAAGAGCTTTTAATGTCTCTAAATATTCAGTGATGTTCAGACCCATATTAGGCTTAATTATATAACACACTTGGAGAACAATTTTGGTTTATTACAACTAATATTTACCGATTTTTACCATAATTTGTATTAGCTATCATAGCTCGGTGTTTGCAAGCACAATGCTACATGAAGAGGTATTGATGTAAACTCAGTGCAGTCATCATTACATTTCACAAGCAATTCAAGAGTAGTCAGTCTTACCAGACTGAACAAGTACCAAGAGTGGCTGGATGAAGTCTGTTCTCTGACTCATTCAAATGAAACACAAAATTATATATGAGATATTTTGGAAGTGCCCCATATTTATGAAGCCCAAAGAACATAAACAGTTGACTGGCACTATGCCATCCTGGAACCTGGAGCCACAGGCTCAGGGCATCACTGTAAACCACTATGGGCTAGCTATTACTTTAAGATCAATGTTGAAGCTGGGAGTTGGTCTGCAAGCTATGATGAATGTTTAAAACAAGCTATTTTTTTTCCGTTTGCCTGTTTTCATTTCTAAATAAGCTTTGATAAATTATGGGTTTGTCTAAAGCAACTCTTGTTCACTAAAAAAAAAAAAAAGAACTTCAATGCCATTCCTGCCTTTTAAATATATCATGGGTGGATTAGCTTAGCATAAAGACCGTGTGCAGGGGGGAGACTATAGGTCTGTCCAAAGCTGTGGGAATCATTGAAGAGTGATCAGTGATGGTAGGCAACTAACGTCTAAAACGCTAACTCTTTATTTATACAAGCTTAGAGCCTGAATGGTGAAATGCACAATTTTCCAAAAATGCTGATAAGTAGTTATTGTAGTTTGCTTTGTGAGGCAAAAATCGGCCAAAAAGACAGTGCTGAACCAGAAACCTCCTTGTTGTTGCTTTGGTTGCTAGCAGGCTACTGTGGTGTCCTCACAGCTTACATGGAACCCCCCAACTTTGAGGGTGAACAGTCTCAGCTATATCTACTACTCTGTGAATAACTAACAAATGTTTTCACACAAATGGTTGTCTTCCAAGTAAACTACACGCTAACACTGCAACCTGCTAGCCAAAGCAATCGCAAAGAGTTGTAGCACTAGAAACTGGCTTTTTTATGCCAGTAAATTCCAAATCAGTTTAAACAACCAGGAAGGAGGTGTTGATCTTTTTGTCTGACTCTTAAAGGGAAAGTACCTTACAGTATATGCTATGACTTCCAGGTGGCTTTTTTTTCAGCTACCATTTCTATCATGACTAGGGATGGGTATCGTTTAGGTTTTATCCGATACCGGTGCCAAATCGGTACTTTTGAAATGGTGCCGGTGCTGAAACGGTGCTCAAACTGGTGCTTAAAGAATGGAGAACACAAAATTGGTCCAAAAACCTCTCATGTTTAGCTGTTTCCCTCTTTTTCTTTGGTCATTTTAGCCTTTTTGGCCAGGGTGAAGGGAGCATCTGCCATCAAACAAGAAGACAGCCGCATGTAGCTATGATGATGTTTGCTAGTTCACCTTACCTGCATTAATGACCCGCCTACTATCCTCGAAAATGTAAAATGATTGGCTAGAAGTGTATCACAGCTCAGGAAAAAAAAGCACTGAAATAAAGCACCGAAATGTGCGCTGCTTTTCGGTCTGGTTACTACCGTTTATGTCAGAACCGGTGCCATCATGGCACCGGACACCGGTACCCATCCCAAATCATGACAATGAATATAAACTCTTTGTAAGACCATGCTAGCAACAAACAAATGCAACAAAATTTAATTTAAAATTTTCATCAACTTAAATGAATTCTGTTGGCAAATAGCTAATATTAGATTAGATGCGAATATACTGGTCATACGATTTCTCTAATATTAGCTAACAGCTAATACTAACAAATCTAATATTAGCTAATAAATAATCTAATATTCACTGTTTACCAATATATTGGTAACATAATTTATAACCCCCGATAAATTTAAAAAGTAAAAAAGAGATGGGTGTTGATAATTATATATTATAAATATCATATAACAGCAGAGTTTGTCCACTGCTTGAAACCCTGCAACTTCCTTGTCGGCACCACGTGTTTGGAATCCCACAAACACAACAACCAGCTGATCCGAGCAGGGAGCAAACAAGGTAATCCACCACTTGTTGGGACAGTAAAACTGGATTTTAATATTTTATAAGTAGAAACACATAAAAAACTGCAAATAAAAATGTTAAGGAAAGCTGTTAGAAAGAAGTCAGCTCATGTAGCCGATTTCTAGTAACAATAATGGATCAATTTCCCTAAAGTTATTTAAAACTGGATTGCCCCTTTAACATGGACCATATGGCAATGTAAACATCAGGAAAGAGGATAGATCAACTGGCTGCGCTCAGATGCACGCAGCTCACCGCCAGGTCAAGAAATACATTTCAAGGAAAAGCACATTATCCTAAGTCATTGAGAAGCCTTGCTTATTTTCAAGTGCAAATTAAGCATGATAATTATGAGCTTACGAGGCGTGCAATTTAAGTGAATGGACAAAAACGCTCTTGTTTATTTTTACTCTGTAAGGTTGACCATGATTAGGTGCCATGCTCTGGAATGACTGTATATGCTCTAAAACAAATCCTCTTTCTTTTAAAATTTCCTAAATCAGGCATAATTAAAGACTTAATCTGCCCACTCAGAGTGAGCCAACAGCTTGACTTCTATTCACCTCAAAGCAAATTGAAGTGTTTTATAAACATATGCTTCTCTTAACATGCAGGTAAACGAAAGAGATGGAACATTTCATAGAGCTGCTGTGGTTTAATGGCATTTCCTGAAATTTTTACACTTTTTACATTTTTTTTTTCATATAGAAGATGCCGGAGGAAAAAAAGATAAAGCTTTAGGGGAGTGATTTATGGGGAATCCCAGTAACTGCATGTAATTAGGCATGTCACACTGAGGATGTCAGTCTGTGACTGTCTTCTGTCCCTTTGTTGGCTCCAGAAACTATTCGGAAAAAGACTCAAGTTTGCTTTCTTTCCACCAGGCTAAGCTGGGAATAATGGTCTAAATACAGAATGACTAAACTGTTGAGAAAACACACAAAAGTCATGTCTTCTTAAATCTGATGGTACCTGGGAACAAGCAGCTGTTTCTGTCAATTGTGTTCTTTGCTAGAAAAAGCCTTTTTTAAATTTATGGTTCCTGTGATTTAAATAATAGCACAACAATCAGGAAAGATCGTATACAGAGGTGGCTTAAAAGTGTACTTGTCTGATTAAGAGTAAACAAGCCCCCGAAAATATTTATAAAAAAATATTTTTTCTGTAGCCCCATGTTGACCAGAATTCTCCCAGTCACAGATGTCCATCTCAGGTAAAGACAGCTTTGTTCTGGGCTGCGGGTCTACCAGAAAAGCCATCCTGCAGATTCTGGAAATAGCTTACGTTTGCATACAGTAATCCTGACTAAATTATATTAGGACAGCAAAATAAATGAACATGTCACACCGTGTGACTCTTGTAATGTGTCACTGTGGGCTATGAGGACAGTATCATTATAATTAAATGCAATGCCAACCTAGTGAGCTCCAGCTCCTTCGCCTGAAGCAACAAATCATAAACTGTGATGTTTGTGTCTGTTAAAGCACTTCTTAAGAGAGCTGTAATAATAGACCAAGAGCGAATCTCACATTCAGATGAGTCATTTAGGGTCTTTAGGTAATAATATTAATTTATCATCAATTGTCTTCTGGCATTCCTACTTTTCCATCAGCAGTTAAAACACAGCCTCGGAGACGCAATATTTAGGCCTACTTTACTGTAGAATGTACTCAGACTGCCAGTTTTAAACCATTGTGTATTGTGTGGATATGGCATTACAGCTGTGGTTGCTGCTCTCAGTCAGTTTGGTGTCAACACAGTTCTCTGGTGTACAAACCAAAGAAACAGAGCTTGTTGCACTCTGTGTTGTGGTCTGTACACATTAGCTGCTCCAACACTGGGAAGTGATGATGGCTGTTACTTTGGTAGCCTAACAGAGGCCAGCAGACTTGGAACCAGAATCTCCTTCAACATGTGTGAAGAAATAAAAGATTAATTCTGTTGAGACATCTTTGCTCAAATCAGCATTGTTAGTCCTTCTGCAGTACTTTACATCTGGCAGTACAGCTCTGTTCTGGGACCTCCTCCGCCCACTGAAGTGCCTAAAAGGAGGGAGAGCAGCAGGAAGATCCTCCTCAAAGTGCAGAGCGCAAATCTTTAACAATGGACATAATATTCATAAAATGGGAAACTGCGTGAATAACATGACGTGAAATAGTTGAGGTTGAGGTCCCTGCAGAGGAAGATGCAATTGTAACACGGGTGAGGTAGTTTAAATAGCATGACCAGTGCAAGATTCAACAATAAGACGTGCAGAAGGGCATCAGCTGAACCCCCATATGATGAGCTTGACCCATGGACTGCCTGGGCCAATACTATTCCAAATTCATGAAAGATGTGGATTGTAACGGTTATACCACCATCAGGATAAACCACTGATTCAAGGCAGCATGGATCCCCGCTTCCATGTTGTTTATGCACCCAACCAATTAAATGTTGCAGCAGATATCAGGACTCATCAGACCGCACTGCATCTTTCCAAACTCTTATTTATCTAGTTTTGGTAAGCCCGCACAAATTGAAGTGTCAGTTCCAGTGTGGTGTTCTTGTGCTGTTGTAGCCCATCTGCTTCAAGGTTTGACATGAGAGATGCTCTTCTGCATACCTCGGTTGTAACAGGTGGTTATTTGAGCTTTTTTTTTTACCTTCCGGCAGTATGGCCGTTCTCCTATGACCTCTGGCGTCAACAAACGATTTTCCCACAGAAGTTGACACTTACTGGATGTTTTCTTTTCATGCACCATTCTAGGTAAACCCTACAGATAGCTATGTGAGAAACTCCCAGCAGATCAGCAGTTTCTGAATTACTCAGTCCAGTCCATCTGGCACCAACCACAAAGTGTTTGCTAGTCTGCTCCTTTAAAGCTACTTCAGCAGGTACTATTGAGTCATAGAAGTTTTTTAAGTACATCCAACTGATCAATGTGACCTTATCACAAAATAATATTCATGTATGGTGAAAAAGGCCAGAAAAGTAAGCAAAGAAGAAGACTAGATGCAGCAGAAGGGATGCACAAAGAGAGACTGGGTGTATGTGTGAGGATGGCACAGATGGAAAGAGACAGAAGCAGTTAAGCTCTGACTCACATGGGTCATCTGACTATAGTGTCATCATCCTTGTTGTTGCTCTGCAGTGCTGCCCAGAGTGACCTACTTAGTATGTCCCGAAATGTCCTTGAAACGTCACTTTGTCAATATTACTTCACTCCCCCTGTTCAAAGTTACTTAGTACAGTTAAGTCATTGTGTGAGTACTTACCTAATTTTCCTTAGCGGGATTATAAAGTACCTTTACTTTTATTTAAACTCAAGCGTCTTCCCAGAAGCAGTTGTAATGAGGGAGGCAGTAAATAAACGTTTTTCCCCCCACTGACAGCACAGCCTTAGCAAGAAGCCACAAATAAGCCGCTCCAAAGTCAGCCTTGTTGCCTTGTTTGTCATCACAAGTCATAATCCATAGTGGTAGAGGCCTGAGAGCGCTATGACGTGATTGCATAAAGTCTGAAGCCCTAAAATGATGCTGGTATGGCTTTAGGATGATTGAGTTTCATGGATTTTTTTCAAGTTTTCTTAAAAAGGTGCCGATAGCGAATCTTGGCCAAAGAATGGCTCCTGTGAGCTTTTGAACATGACCCTCAGTTCAGGTTCACAAACATTTTCTGCTTGTCCACAGATGCTGCAAATTTATATGCATATACAGTATCTTTCAAAAGAAATACAAGCAGTCGGACTAAAGCGGTCCAATGTTGCACATGTGTAAAGCTTACACATGTCTATTTTGAGACTTACAAATATTAAATTGTAAAAATTGTGTTACAGTCATCCTGCCATTGAAACAAATTATAATTCAAAATCAATTTGATGAGTAGAAGCTTTATAGCATTTCCCCCTTATGGTCCATTCTACCTCTGACCCTTCATTTAGCATTATGTGGACATGATTTGGTTAAAGTCTCAATAGATGTGATCAACACAAGTGCCAGCTTTCCTGGGTTCCCACCCACAGGCATGAAAGGTGTCAAAGTTAGTTTGGAAAGGCAACATGGAGATTGATGGCAAAAGTGCTTTCATTTATGTATTTTACTCTTATTATGGCAAGGAATTCTGCAGGGGTGGGAAAGCTGGAAAAACCTGCTCAATCATACACGGCCATCCATTAAAAAAAAAAAATCCTGACATTTGTAACCAACTAAATGTAGAGAAAACCACAACTAGTCCCTGGTTTGTATGGGCCATTTGCTGGGTAATTTCATAAAACAAGTTGTGTTTCTGCAGCCTCTGTCTGCCTGTAGAACGTCTGCTGATGGAAATGTTAACCGAGCGGTGTCAACGTCAATGGAGAAAAAGAAGAAAATAAATATTATGCTAACTGTTTGATAGGAATGCATGCAAGACCAGTGCGAGGTCCCCTAATTTGTGATTTGGTTTTTCGTCTTTGAACCACAATTGTGTGGCATCTTAAGTCAACACATGTCCAAGCCTGCATTTCTCAAAGACCAGTCCTACGTCAGTGGCGCAGCTCCCAGCCATAATTCCCACGAGAATTCATTTATTCCACTGTTTAGTATTGATCTGCATTTTAGAAACATTTACCGCCTGGCAACTCTGTTGTAGTGTGTAAACTACAGGGTAAACAAACCAAACCACATAACATGATGCTCTTTAATGAGGCCTGGGTTGTGCTGAGAGTCACAGCCTATCCTATAATCTATGTTAACTATCTGTCAAGCAACATTTCCATCAAAATTAACTGCAGACAGAAGTGTATAATCAGCATTTGCCTAAAGAGATGGTTTGGCTTTTTAGGAATTGTGCTACTCCAAATGACCATTTTCTTTAAAATTACTGCTTTGGATCATTTTAGCGAGAGTATTGTATCCTTAACAGCTATTTAACTGCTCGCCAGCCAATTTTGTACAAGCATTCGTGATTCATAGACTGTGTCCTGCTGCCTCTTTCCTGGCGTTTTTGAGTGATATGTCTCCAAATTATCAGGTGGAGTGGAATAAAATGTGACTGGCAATATCCCTTATTGTTTTATCCAACACCAATAGGTCTAACAGAGAGATGGCAATGGAGATGCTAACTTTAAGTAAACTTAAGAGTGGGCTGTTTTTTTTTTTTTGCAATGACTCTACAAAAGCTGAGAAAATATTTATAACTTTTCACCTCATTATAGGTTATCTTGTACTTGAGGTGCTGGAAAAGTTGTTTCCAATCCATTCAACAATTAAACCGCTGTTCTTATTGACGTAGTTTTGCCAATTCAGTTTCTTTCCTTCTTTTTTCACGTCTCTTAGAGGTAACTGTTGTTGTCCGTAATCACACCACCTCCACCCCACCTCATCTGGCTATGTGCCTTGCAGACCAGTCTTCTCCACCCTTTCTTCCCTCTTTCCTACAGCGTACCCGAGCCTCACTTTACCCCGCCCGTGGCTTTTACTGTAGCTCTGCTGGGCCAGTTGCCCAGCGGTGCCCGGTGATAAATGAGAGCTTTCACACTCATGGTTTGTCCTGGCCGCTGGGCTGAGAGGGGGGCACATTTGGAACTGCAAAATTACTGATGAAGGTTTGCAGAGTTACAGCCGCCTGAGATGGAGATTGTGAGGGAGAAATGAAGGGACAAAGTAAAGGCCATTTCAGTGATGGAAGGAGGCAAGCAATGTATTGGCAGGAATAAATTGTGTTAAATAAGTGTTAGTCAGACATTTGGGGATTTGACATTGAAGATCCATCTTTAGCAGATATATTTAAATGCGTCAGATATTAAAATCATACATCAACAACATTTGTATAATGCATTTATTTCAAGTCTTTAAAAACTCGTTTTCCAACTAAATTTAAGGCAAGAATGATCAGGAATGATCAGGATAACACACTTTGAAGCTATGCTTAAGTGTTTTACAGGTGGCAGTCTGTTGTCTTTTTCGTGTGTTTGATTGCACTAAAAGATACAATGAAGTCAACCTATTTTTGAGGCATTACTAGCTTAACTTAGCATTCAATTTAATACCCATGAATTGCTGATGCACACTGAATTGAATTCAGTTTTATTTATACAGCGCCATACCACAACAACAGTCACATCAAGGCACTTTATATTGTAAGATAGACCCTACAATAATACATACAGAAAAAAACCCAACAACCATTTGACCCCCTATGAGCAAGCACTTTAGTGACAGCAGGAAGGACAAACTCCCTTTTAACAGGAAGAACCAGGCTCAGGGAGGGGCGGCCATCCGCATTGCTAGCTAAAACCCAACCTAGCCCTCATTTCCAAATGTGGTCACAGCTGGTATCCCAAAAAACAAAAGAAAAATGCCTAAAATGTGATGTCATTGCGGCTACATACATATTTATCTAGTTTCCCAGAGCTATGCTAATATTAATACTGCTAATAGGGTCACATGATTGACATCTTGGTTTAACATGACTGGTTACCATGTTCCCCATCCCCAATCACACGGTCCTAGAGACTAGTTGGCCACTGCCAGCACCTTCCAATTGCTAGCAACAAATGATTATTCCCCAGCTGTTTGTGTGTGATTGCTGGAGACTGTTCACAGTTCGCATTTTCCCTAGAGGAAATCTGCATTCCCCAACCAGTTGGTGAATGGTTGTGGGAGGGTTTTCCGTGTACAGTGTGTACAGACCAATGACATTGGTAAAGACAAGCTGGCATCTTATGGGCAAGTGGCCAAACTAATCAAAAAAAGGTTTTTGGTGTCGCATCCTCCTTGCAGATTTGTTCCATCCAGTGTCAGGCAGCAACCAGTAGCTACTCACCAAAAGTTCAGAGGTTGCCAGGGTTTCAACAACTGGTCTCTAGGCCTGTGTGACTGAGGCCTTAGTTTTGAGTGTTTGCTTATATATACAAATAAGCACATAAAGTATGTTTAATGCTGATGGAGAGTTTGCTTTGTAGGTATTAACAATTTCCCCTGATTGCAGTACAAATTTCAAAGTGATAATTTCAGTCAGAAGAAACAATTCTGTGAATTATATCATTTATAAATGAATAGTAGTCAATATATATGTTAGTAGCTGATGCAACAACATAGTAATAGCTAAAAATAAAGGCTGGAGAAGATGAATTGCCTCATGTTCAGTGTTTTGTTGTATCAGTGGTTCTAGGTTAGTGCTGGAAAAAATTTTTAAAAAAGGGTGAAAGACAATTGAAAGACAACAAGCAAGGCTGTGACGCAGCAAAGAAGAAAAGAATGTTTCAATGTACAACCGTAGGAGTAATGAAAGAAAAGTCAAAGTCAAAGAAAATTGTTAAAGCTAAAGACAGGTATATATGATAATGAAGAAAAAAGTGGAACAAAGCAAATATAAAGAAGGGTTTAAAAGAGAAGTTTGAATGGCAGCAGAGAAAAATAATCTACAGAGGATGAGGAGAAATAGAGAGAGAGTGCAGGAACCAGCCAATTGAGTTTTATGTTGTCTGGCTGTGTGTCTGGTCCATTTGTGGTTCTGTTCAGCATTCCTCAACAGACCACTACAGGCCACATAAAGCACAGAGGCACCAAGTCACACGAGAAAGAGCAGGTGTGTGTGTGTGTCTTTTTTTCAACAGTGCACCCACGTCTGCATTATCCCACTGCTCTCCTCGGCTGGGTTCACTTGGGCAGTCATTGTTCTCCACCCATCCATCTCAGTTCTACAGCAGATGTGGGCCACATCTCATTCAGAAGGTGGTCACCACACAAGACTGAGGAAACCCAAAAGGGAAACTTCCTTGTAGGAAAGCTCGCTGTCAGGAAATACAGGATAACTACCGTCCATAGTGCTGCTACAGCAGCACGTCTGCAAGCATGCATGGCTGCATCACAGCATCTTTTAGCCTGTTATTTTTGCTTTTAGTTCTAGATGACTTGATCTTCCACCAACCCTTGTGCCAGTATGGATGCATGGGAGTTTGTGTGTCGCCCGTGTTTCACTGGAAGTTGTGGTGGCGGTGCTCTTTAAGCTGTATGAGAGCCTGATCACTGGCAAAAAAAAACACAGGGTATAACACAAACACTGAGGTTGTAATCAGGCTAGTATAGGATCTTATAATGTAGGAGATGCATAGCTTATTGTAATGAGTGCTTACTGTGTGTACAACTGCTATGGAAATAGATGGGTATACATCTGGTTGTAATGGGAAACGATGGCTTTCCGCCGTTATAGCGGCTTGGCGAGTGGTTTCCTGAAGTTGGAGGGAAAATGTGGTAATGGAAACACTCCATCATTCCATTATTCCTGGCGACGCAAAGCTGCTGATGCAAAATCTTAATGATTTTAATAATTATGCTCATCAGTATTCCTTCAGAACTCTTCAAATGGTGAGTTAATAGTGTTAGGATATAGTGTGGTGGGGACGGCTGGTTTAACTTATACATTTCCTAGTAAACGCTTATAAAACATAACTGTTATACGCTCTTGTATGATTTTTAATAATTTCAATTCAATTTTACTTCTATACCACTAAACAATCAATGAGCTCCTATGATGTAGCACTTGGTGACCATGGGAAGGAAAAATTCCCTTTTCACAGGAAGAAACTTCTGGAAAACAAAAGTCAGGGAGGAGCAGGCATCTGCTGCAGCTGTTTCAGGATAAACAGTAAAGAAGATTTGAACACCCACAAATGTTGTTTTCTGTTAAAGGAATAAAAGAATGCCGGTCTTTTGTTCCATGTTCATCAATGTTTGTCTTCTTATTCAGAAGAGAATCGACCTCAAGACACAGAATCGCACAAAACACAATGAAAAAAAAAACCACCTAAAGGATTGCACTGAGACCTGCTTGAAAGAAGCAAAAGATTCAACTATGTTGTGAGGGAGGCCATGTGTGTTTTAATTGGATAACTCATGCAGTCCTGTAGATACGTGTTCACTATTAGCTGTTTACTGCTAGCTTGTCAACTGTTTTGTCACATTATTGTCTCCCCAAAAAAAGGCCTTTATTTGTAAAGCACTTTACTTGTCCCTAAGGACCCCAAAGCACTTCACACCCAGTCATCCACCCACTGGTGATGGCAAGCTATGTTATAGCCACAGCTGCCCTGGGGCACACTGACAGAGGCGAGGCTGCCGGACACTGGAGCCACCGGGCCCTCTGACCACCACCAGTGGGCAACGGGAGAAGTGTCTTGCCCAAGGACACAACGACCGAGACTGTCCAAACCAGGGCTCGAACCGGCAACCTTCCAATTACAAGGCAAACTCCCAACTCTTGAGCCACAAATCGCCCCAAAATTGCCAGGGGGTTTTTGGTGGTGGGTTTTTCTTCTTTTTTTTTTTTTTAGACCTCCCAGGGTTACCATAATAAGACACATCAATCCCTGTGGATCTCTTCTGGTCCCTCACTCTCTGTTCCAGGCTATAAATCTTCTATATCAACTGTGGTTAACTATTAATACCAAAAACAGCACAACACACTCATTGCACATATTAATGTGGCAAATATTCCAGGAAAAAAAAAGAAGAGTTTTATTATTTTTATATGTCAGAACTATAACATATACATTTATTTTTTTCAACTTAAATATCAATAAGAAACTACTAAAGCTTGACAAACACTTGCAATGATTTCCAGATCATTCTCTTTGTGTTGGCTCCACTGTGATTTATTAAGGGAGGTGCAGATGTTTGCAGCTTAAGTTACTTCCCCGCTTTTATTGCTGAGCTCAAGTTCATGCTGTTTAAACTGGAACCGTGTCCTCCATTCCCCTCTACTTTTCATCCACCCGTCCCTCCAGCTTTCTTGTCCTGACCCTGAAACTTCCTGTTCCTTTCCTTCTTCATGCCGTCCTACACATCTGACCTCTAACCTCTTCAAGTTTCACGCTGAATTGTGGGACTATCATCGCCCACCCATTTAGGGAGAGCCCAATAAAACACTGGCAGAGAAAGTTGATGAAAGACGCCTTGTCCTGGGTGAAGATTAATTGAGCCAGACAATGGGACAGGACCTCCCTTTCCCTCGCCACCATTCATGAGCAGAGTCACAGGTCGTCTTTAGATCTGTCGCTCCACAGAGTTAAATGGCCTCTATATCACCAGTAGCAGAGGAACAAGTGTGGGTGGGAATTGCACATCTCATAAAATCAGTTGTTTGGAAAAGACACAGGGAGCAAGATTCATTCATTCACATGGAAATAGCTTTGAACAGCATGAGGAAAAAAATACAGCAAACTCAGCACTGCAGGTTGAATGTGATTCATCTCATTTTGGTTTGAGGGGCCATAATGTCTTGTTAACCTTCGGACTCACATGGTGTTTGAGTCTGTTTATTTTGGTTTTATATGTCTGACTGGACTAAGCATTGGATCCATGGATGCAATGTGCAACAGAAATACTCACAATGCCAAGACAGAAGAACTTACCGTCACATTAGAGCACAGGCAAGACACTGTAAAACACAATGAATAAATGGTCAGTAAAAACCACACTAATCCTGCAATAATACAAAGTGTAGCATGTTAGAAAAAATATCAGCCATCAGCTTTGACTGCTTCTATGAAATGCAATTTATAATATAACATGAGATGGACTGAGAGGAATGAGATTTGAAGATTAGAAAGTAGACCTATAAAATTGCTCATTTCCAGATCCATATTTTTATTTGGGAACTCTACTTGGGTAGCTTTCCATGATTCAAAGTTCAAAATAATCCTTATTAATCCTTATTTATCTCATATATCTCCTCAATTCATCCTCTCACACAAGCCACACAAGCTCCCTTCACTTTCTTTTCAAGCTAACTTTTTCTTCTGATTAGCAGACATAATAGCTAGAGCTGCCTCAGATTACCATATTAGGGATATCCTCTCTCTCTGACATCACCAAGAGCCAAAGTGATGTCAGTGCTCTTAGAGCAGTTTGAAACCTGAACGTTAGAAGCTTATCTGCACATTTGGAGTCAGGAATGTCAGCAAACAACTAGCAGTCAGCCTTAAAGTGATTCAGGTGTGGACGCAGCTTAAGCTTAATTATGGTTGATGTAGCTTGCACCAATCAGGCGTAACATTATGACCACTGACAGCAGAAGTGAATAACACTAATTTTTTTCTTCATCGTGGCACCTGTTGGTGGGTGGGATATTTTAGAAAGCAAGTGAACACTTTATCGCAAAGAATAAGAATTTGAGTTTGAGTTTGACAAGGGCCATATTGTGATGGCCAGACAACTGGGCCAGAGCATCTCCAAAGTGGGATGTCCCAGTCTGCAGTAGTCAGCATCAAAAACGATCCAAGGCCAAGTCTCACTGATGCACGTGGGTGGTCAAGGCTCGCACATGTGGTCCAATCCACCAGATGACTTATTGTTATTCAAATTGCTAAAAATGTTACTGCTGGTTCTGATAGAAAGGTGTCAGAATACACAATGCATCACAGTTGTTTGCTATTTTGGCAGCAAAAACAGGAACAAAATAATATTAGGCAGGTGGTCATGATGTTATGCCTGTTCTGTGTACGTGAAACCCATTCTTTAACTTTGCAGTTAGGACCAGGTTTAGTAAACACCAGTCAGTGCAACCAGCTGTAGGCCATTAGCCTGCAATGAACAATGACTAATGACTAAGCTCTAATTTGTAAAAAATAAAAAATGTGATAAAGAAAAAATTCAACTACAGCTTTGCTCCTCGAGCCAGATTTGAATCTTGAATTTGGTACCACCAGTTGGGCGTGTTTGGTAGAATCCAGGTCTCATTTTAAGCCAGTGCAAAACACCAACTTGTATTGGTGCTCCCACTGTCACACAAATTCAAGTGCCACCTCTTGTTCCTCAAAGACACTTTTTACAATCACGCAGCGGTAACACAGGGTTTGATCCATTCCATGGCACCGCTCAAAAAAAAAGAAAATATCCGCCTTAGCTTTTCACCCATTTGCAGCTAATTAGACAACATGTGACTGATTTAGGCCTGTTGTAAACACGATCGCATCTGACTCCCATTACAAAGCAGAAATGAAATAAGCAAGGGCCTGAGAGGGAAACAGCAGTAGCAGCAGCGGCAGGAGCGGCGGTCACATAGGCCCCCCAACGCTTTGTTAGAATGATACGTGCTACATCATGAAGTACTTTACAGCCACTAATTAACACACATGGGCACTTTGGTTTCTGCTTCAGAAAATATACAAATTAGAAAAACATTTCCACTTGTGCAGAGGCGAGGCTCTTCTGATGGGAACAGATTCAGTTTTAGCACCGCAAGCGGCAACTGGAGTTTTTCCTCCAGACTGAGCTGTGCTCGCATTTCTGAACCCTCGTGCTGAAATAATCGATTGGCAAACACATCTCCGCTGCCAATCCAAAGACAGCTCGACCAAAACAAAACAGGAACAAAAACAAATTCTGGAAACAAAGCAGACTCACACCCACACGCTCTTTAACATTTGCTCGAGTCTCCGGCACATCATTTGTTCTCTCTTTTTCGCTGGCCACAGAGCAGCTGTTATGAGTAACGCTACATAAAACTGAACTCCTGGCTGCAAAGAAAAAACCGGAGAAAAAAAACATTGCTGATTTGCTGCATGAACAGATGACTAATTAAAAACACAGCAAAGTGTGTGTAATTAATGACTCCATTAGTTCTAGGTAATCTCTGAGATCCAGTATTAACAAACTATGAGAAGCCTGGGATGGAGGTGATTAACAGTGTGGCCACGTTGGTTCTAATTAACTACACAACCACAGTCACAACCAGATTCTGTGCACATAAGTCAGTTTCTTTTAAATGTGAGGGTCTCGGGGGGAGGGCAAGATGTTGCAGGCTGTATGGTTTGACGGTTGGAAAACTGCAACGTGATGCATGGGTGTATCATTCAAGCCTGTGGAGCTGCTTCACAATAAAACAGAGTCAATTCAGTGTGATGCAACACAAACCTCTGGTCTCTCTCAACTACCAGGCCAATCTGTGTAACGTGACAGCTGAAAAAACCAGCTACAGCCCACAATTAGCAAAAAGCAAACATGCTCAAGTCTTATAATGGGCCTTTTTTAATTGCTACAGCTAACAGTTAAGCAAATAATCAAGTCACTGCTAATAAATGAGTGATTCTAAAATCTACTGGTATCAAAGAAAACTGTGAAAACGGGAAAAGTCGCACTATAAAATGAATGAAATGGTTTGTTCTGGTAAACAGCCCCAGAGAGGCAGCAACATGTGTTCTTGCATTCATTCCCCTCGTGGAGGTGGTTTTATCTTATCACAACCATCTGCTGGGTCCGCTCCTGTTCTTTCCACAGAGATTGGAAAGAAGATAGCGTGGGCCAAAAAACACTTCACAGTGCAAAGAAGTGTGCCTCCTGCTGCCTGGAGAGCTGCTTTCATCTCTGCAGCTCATTATACAGCACTTCGTTGGCTCTGGAGCCAGGTATGATGCAAAGACAGTGGGTAGGAGACCTAATACACTCCTTTTGTTTACCTTACGTCAGTGTGTGTGTGCACGCATGCATTTGCTTGCTTTCTGTACACTGGTCGTATTTCATTCTTTCACTTCGTGAACATGACTTCACTTTTTTTCTCAGGAACTCACCGAAATCGTATTATCTTTTATGTATCCATGACAGACAAATAACAAAGTCAACATGTTCTCATCTCAGGGTTTCACTCCTAACTCACAACACATTCCTGAACTTTTTGATCATATGCCACCTTAAGGGGGAAAGCCATTTAGCTCCAGTGTATCTCCAATGCATTTAGTTATTATTAATCGCTGGCACTCCCCCACAGGTTCTCTTTTGTCCCGTTTCCCTCCCATCAACTCAGTCCAGTCGCAGCAGATGGTTGCCCCATGTCGCCAAGTGCTTGCTCATAGGGGGTCGTCTGATGTTGCGATTTCTCTCTGTACTTTACTATATAAATTACCTTGAAGTGATTGTTGTTCTCATTTGGTGCTCTATAGTTGAACCAGAATTGAATTAAATGTGAGGTAGAACAAAAGTCCACATCTATGAGTTACATGCACCTCAAAACAGAAAAGTTTGAGTCTCACTTGCAACCATCTGCACTTCATGTTATACTCTAGCTACTATGTCGCTGTTTAGTAAAGTTTAGTGATTATAATGCGGTTAGGTTTATGCACTAAAACTGCTTTAATAGGTTTGAGGGTAAAATCATGGTTTGGGTTAAAATACACCCAAACACATGGTAACACATAACATCTGCAACATGTGGCAGTTCCTTGGTTACCATAGTGATGACACTAGCAGAGCAGACTCCTCTGGCCTCACTGCTGGTCACAGTGTGCTTCAATGTGTAGCAGACTAAGCATCACTCTGCGACTTTGACTTTGACATTACAACAGATTGTTGTGTCAGGAGCCCACTGCATGTTAGAGGTACACTAGATACTGAGAGTGAATGCTTGGGTTTTAATTCCGCTCAATTTAATTAACAGCAATCCACAACAGTCACCTCACCTTTATACGCTTATAAGTTAAAGACCCTGCAATGGCAGAAAGAAGACCCCAACAATCTGAAGGCCTGTGCCGAGGATAGAGTACAGTGCACAAAACATAACAGAAGCTGAATAAAACACAACGGAAATAATAAACAAGCAGTAAAAAAAAAGGTAACAGTGTGACAGAGCAGCTGCAGAAATGAGAAGCTAATAATCAACAACTATTAGCAAACATGTAAACTTCTAACAGCTTTTCTTAAAAATAAAAAACCCTTTGCTTCTTTTAAAGTGTTTCAGTAAAATCCTTCGCATATCTTTCTTTGTGTACAGTCAGTTTTCCCGGCGGTCACGTTTTGGTTCAAACAAAAGTGCATAAGGTTGGAATAACATGTATCCATCTAACACACAAAAGAACCCAACCCCTCTAAAAGCAACTGTCCTCCTTTTATACTTTACCTGATTCAGGTGAGCATCTGGAATAGCCCAAGTCTTGGGATAGCAAACCAAATGAGAAAATAAACATCCACATAAGCAAACAATACAACACAACACAACACACGAAAGACATATTTATATATGTACCAAGTCCTATAATTAATTCAATAACATATACACTTCAGTCACTTATCTATAAATTAGAGACACAATGACCAAAGCTCCCCTAACCAGGCACATTGGTTTACTCCAGGAGCTCTATAGCAGGTGACTGAGCTGCTTTTACCATTTTGTGCCACATTCTGCGAAAGAAACAACCGGGAAAAGGTGAATACAACTAGCATGCTTCTCTTCTTTTTTTTTTCTTTTTTTTGCCTGTCCCGATTGGTTCTTTTGTCATCAGAATTGTTGTCTAAAGGCAAAGAAAGATGCCCAACGGATTTACTTTACCAAATTGACCATCCCTGCCTTGCCGTAATGGTCTATTTGATTCACCTTTTATTGTTTATTTTATTAATTTTTTTATTTTCACTTGCTAGATACGGGACAGACTTGAATGAGGAAAAGAAAAGGGAGAAAGGAAGAGGGGGAAAAACAGCGGAGAAGAGGGACGGGGATAAAGGGCAAAAAAACAAAAACCAACTAAATAAGCAGACAAAAAAAATACATACATCAATCACCTGTTGAGAAAGAAAAAAGAAAACAAGCAGAAGAAAACGAGAGTAATACAATAAACAACATCACGATGATATATGGGAAAATAACAGTAAATACTAAATATTAAACATTATTGTGCAGCACGTAATATCGACAGCGCACAGTGTGCTTTGAGGTAGGAGCCAAAAAGGGTGTAGTTTGTTTGTGTGAGCACCCGTGTGTACACGCGCTTGTTTTTAAAAGGTTCCTTCATGTAATGATCTGCTAGAGGGTGTGTGTGTGTGTG
>NW_005187406.1:5646624-5682674 GCF_000239375.1 Pundamilia nyererei | reverse complement strand
GGTTGCAGTGACGTGCCCGTGAGCTCCACCGGCAGCCAGCTGTGCCAGAGTGACCGAGCCCCAGGCCGAGAGGCCGGGGGCACCCCACCCCCGAAGTGGCCCGAGCGAGCCCCAGGCTCCAGGCCCCGACAAGCAGCCACCAAGGAGTATGCTTCTCTTAATACATATACAAAGATACACAGGTAGGATGGCCAGTCCCCCTCCATCTCTTCACCTTCCACAAGCAGTTACTTAAATATTAGCTCAAATGTTACCTGATAAACCTAATAAAGAATCACTAACCCACAAATGTATTTCTTTTTATGTAGTTTTGGAATCCCTGAAATGAATAAAAATATAAGTACGGTTAATTTAATCCCTGGTTTCAACACTTGTACCTTCTGCAACTCATCTATCATCTCAGGGCCAGTGTACTGGAGGGTTGTCAGTGATGGAAATCACAGCATTTTTGTGGAAGTGACTTGTCGTTTTTCATCAATAAATCATTAAAATGGTCTTGAAGATCTTGGTGTAAGCCAAATTTAAATGGATGGTAACTTGACCTCACTCTGAACTTCTATAGTTGGAGATCAGCTTGAAACATACTGATGCTTAATGCGCTTTTTTAAGAATCTGAATCTGAATCTGTGTGGCAATGAACACACTGAGTCCTTTTTGTAGGAAATGCATTTATTTTGCTTCAAATGAGTCCAATAAACTGCAGGATCTGCATAACTGATACTAGGTAAATTCATATGAGAAAATCTTTATAGACATAGTCTGTTTTACTAAATATATCTATGTGTTCCTGTACACGTATGCACAAGCATGTCATCTACTTACTTCTCCCACGGGGGAGACACGAGTGTCAGTCTACGAGGCTGTCAGTGCCTGCTCAGTGACAGCCTATAAGTTCCCCGGTTCCCTTTTGGAAAAACAGCCAACCCCTTATTGAATAACCTCTGTTTCACCTAGCCCCTCAGTGTGCCCCTCGTCTCCCTCCAAAAACCAAATCTAAGCTCACTATATGAGCCCAGCTAGCCCAGTTATTGATAAATCCACGTTCCTTACCCCAGCCGCTACAAATTACCATATTATAGGGCTTACAGGTATTAGTTTTAGGAGGCCCAGACCCAAATCAAACAAGGCAAACCTGAATTACTTTTGTCTGTCTGGGCAGGCAGCGATGGAGACACTGGCTGGAGTCAGAGAATTAGATATGGGGAGGGACATGGAGGACTAAACATACTGTATGAGGTGTTAGTGGGAGGTATGGAGGTGGCGTCATCTTGTAGTCACAACTGATTAGTCTCAGAATACAGCGGGACTACAGTCCAAACTGACCACTGTTCACTATTCACAAACCATGCATGTTGCTGTGTTACACAGAGACACAATCTGCCCACAATCTATGGCTTTACTATTGATGTTTTTGTGGGGGAATTAACTAGAGAGCCTTCCTATCAGTTAAGTGATTGGTGTAAAATCAAAATAGTTAATAAAGTCAATCATTTTAAGTATAAAAAAAGCATATTATTGATGATCTACTGACTTGAACTCATCCTTCAAATTAAAACAATAGATGTTTGAGTTTATTAGGCTTTATGAGAAATTCACAATCATTTTGTGAGTAAAGAATGGAAGTAAGTCATTCCTGTTTTTAACTGCCTAACTATAGGCGTGAAAAGCAGGTACAAAAGAAAAACAAGTGGCTTTTGTTCATCTCAGTATATGTTTATAACACTTCCATGTTAAGATGTAAAGTCAAGTGTGCCAATGTGGGCTGCTGTACCCACTCATTATCTGTTAAGCTGGATGCTCACATTTACTGTAACAGAAACTAGCAGATATTAGCCTTCGTGAAATGCTAAAAGGCTGCTAAAAGAAGCTAGCTAGCCTTAGCTAATAACTGTTTTAAAGAGTTGAGTAACTTTACTGTGGCAACATCCATGTTTTCTATAAAGTCTATAGTTTTGCTTTTATTGAAAAATAAATATTTTTCTGGTTTCTAGAAAAATGACCTGTTTTTATCTCGTGATTTAAAACAGTGTTTTTATGGCTGGAGAGCATCTCTGACTCACTCCTGTATAACTCAATCTGCTGTACAGTCTGGCTGCAGTTATTTCACCTCAGGCTGAAGATTGAGGTTAGAGTGATGAGTTTGCCAAAATAAGGAATCAGCAGAGCCATCATTTCCCAACTATCAACACTTCAAGCTCCCATGGAGGGATGGAAAGCTAAGGGGAAGTGAATGGTAAATACTTTCTGAAGATGAGAGACAGATGGTTGGACCACTGCGGGGAGAAGAATGACAGACTGATAAACTCACACAGTCATCCGTTTACTGAAGCACTGTAAATATGCAATTTTTTTTTATTTATGCAGGTTAAACCCCTTGTAAAACTATTACACAACAATTTAATGTAACCACACACGTGACTGGCACTGTAAACTTGACTTACATATTACATGCTGTTTCACGTTATCCACAGTTTTTATGCTAGACTAAGCTAATTGACTCTCGGCTCCAGCTCTGTACTTAAGCGTATCAATCTTCTTATCTAACTCTTGCCAAAATGGTGTCAGAATAATCATTTAAGTCCTGGTTGGGTTTTATTATTGCTATGCTAAAGCTCCGGGACTTGCTGTCATAAAATGTTTCTGTAAAGGAGCTGAGATCCGTTGGAAATGAGGTTCATTCAGATTGGAATGTTACCTGCTCACACTGTCAGCTCATATCTCCTGTGCACACATCAGTGACGTTCCTGAAAACTTGAAAGGCTTGATCACTGCAGAGGTGAAAGGAGTATAGGAGCTAGCATGCTAAAGCAGTAAATAAAATATCCATGTGTGTTTTCAGACGTGAAAAAAAAGAGGAAAAAGAGAGGGCCTACCTTCAAGTCATTGCGTCATCCAAGAACAGTCTTGACAGTGTTGATATTTTACAGCTTGTTTTATCCTAGAACATGTGCGTCTCAGAGACACATGCCCACCATCCACACAGCATATTAGGGGTCAAAGGGCAACAGGTAGGAATGCAGCTCCGTGGGAGCAAACATAATGAAGTCATCACACACTGACCTAAGTCTCGGTGAGTTATGAAGTCTGAAAAGCTCAATGGCTGATGGGTAAAATAATGGGGTCATCGCTGTAGTCATGCCTCTTTGAAAAGCATTAAGTGTCAAATTCAATGTGGTCCTACTGCATGTTTATGTTAGCATGTTCTTCATCAGTTTCACGTTTGTCACCATTTCATTACAAATTTCTGTTCAAAGAGACGAATCGATCATTTTAAAAGCTGCTGTCCTGATCACTTCAGCACACTAAAAACAACATTGCTGTAAAATAAAAAGCACAATTGGTGCAATATATATTTATATCACACATATACTTTTCACATAGTTTTTGGACAATATTTTGCAGGGGCTGACCAAAAAAAATGCTAATTGACAGGTAGTGAGCTAACAGAAGTTCCTGATACGGTCCATAGGCCTAGATATCAGCGGGCGACCCTCTGACAACCTCTAGTCTACAGGGAAAATATGTTTTGACCAAGCAGGTGGCAAGTGGCTGCTGACTGTTGTCAGGTGACAACAGTCACAAAGAAAACACTGCACCGAAAACCTCCTTGTGATTGCTTTGGTTGCTAGCAAACTGCCAATAGTTTTAGCAGTTGCTAATAGTTTGTGTGGAAGATGCTGACTCACCATTTACTCAACCAGCTGTGGTGTAACCTAAAAACCGAGGAGGTTTGCCTCCTGAGTAAAAGTTGAGTCTGTTTTCTGTTTCTGGTTTACATCACACCTTTTTTTCAGATTTGTTTGTAGGCAAGAGTCATTTGGTGGACAAGTCACTGTCATCCATGCAAAGCAATCACAATGAGGTTTTCATAGCACTGTGCACCACTTTATGACCAATTTAAAGCTAGCAACTGCCAGCAGTCTCAAACAAACAATTGCCAATCAGTTGCATAATATCCACTTTTTCTTAGGATTGGTCGTCACCAGGGGGTCAGTGCCTGGGCTTATCTTGCATAAATGGGGCTTTATCAATCACTTTCAAAGTTACTCCCAGGAACAACTGGTTGGCTGGGAAATACAGAATTTTTCCCTGCAATAGATGGTTCCCATTTGGTCACCAATAGCTTACCTTGCCTGGATGATTAATGAACCTTTTTTGATAAAAATATGATACTGTCACAGTAACCAAATGTCACTACCATAGTGTTCTGCACTTCCTTGTGCTGAAGTATAGGACTGTATGAGCCAAAACACATAGTGTACAACACATAAATTGTGTAACTTTTATAATGATGGTCAGAAGGTCAGTGTCAGCCTCACGGCTTCTGCTCAAATACGCATTGACAGTTTATGGAGCAGCCGTTTCCTTTGTGGTGACGTCGCCCTGACTCAGGCCTCTGATGACTCAGCACCCAGTGTGAAGGTCTCATTAATTTAGGCCACTTAAGGCGATTTTCCAGTTAAGCTTGTTTTCTAATGAGGCAGGGGAGTGCAATTAGGTGATTAGGGTTATGGCAGCACTATGCTTTTTTAGGCATACAGGAGTGGACAGAATCTAGTCCGCTGTCTAAACTGTGAAGGAGTCATTAGATAAATAGATGACAACAAACTGAACAGAGTCAAGAGCTCTGCACTTAGAATAACGGTTAATGTTCAATTTCGACGCACTCTGTCCTACCAAATGTGTGGTCACAATCATCATTTTAATGACACTTCAAGCCAGTAAAGTCACATGAAAACATGTCAAGCGTGAACTCACTAAAACTGTAAAATAGAAGCAAACACAGTCTGGGAGACAGGCTACCAGCAGGCTCTTATAGGGGAAGAAAGTATAAAAAGACTTGTGAAAGAATAGAAAAAGCAGCAACAGGTTTTCTTTCAGTGTCTTAGCAACCTGTATTTGTTACTTTCTCTGGGTAAACTTCATTTCTGTGGTCAGAACAACCAATCACCTTGAAGCCCGCATTCTCTCTTTTCAGCACCTTGCACGCATGTCTAGACCCAAGAGGTGTTAGCAACGGGTTTAGTGAGTGTGTGTGTGTGTGCATGACTGTAACCAGTGATTCATTTTGCCATTATTATACTACATGGAAACTTTGGTGCAGAAAGGCACTGGCCTGGCTGGCTTTGGGATTGACAAGCCGACCCCGGAGTTGAACGCCGAGGTTGACCCTGTAGTCACACGGATGAATCCCTGGGGATTACAATTCTAAGGTCAACATCACATTAACACGTCACATATTTAATATTTTAAAATATTGTCAGGACTACATGTGTGCAGTGTATAATTTGCTCACAAATGATTCATGAAACATTTTTTTAGCGTTATGCAAGGGTGACCGAAACAGCTGGAAGCTACTGCATGTACCTTGGACGTAAACAAGAACTTTATGGTGGCAGTGGCACATTCATATTTCAAAAGTGGTGCCTCAAAAATGTTAAGTACTTTGAGCATTTCTGAGTTCTCTGTATGCAGTTTATTGTGGTTGATTTAATGAAATGTGTCAAATTTAAGACGACAACATTGCTGGACCAGCAAGTACGTGCTACTTTAGACCTTTTGTCAGCCTGCAGTGTTGCCAGTTGCAGGCAACGTGTGCACATTTTGCAACTTGTTAAAACAAGCTGCTTGAATTATTCACTGTTATTGCCAATGTTCAGTACACAACTTTCAATACTACTCACTCATGAGGGTCACTCAATGGGCATTTAAAAGGGCATTTAGATATCTTGATGGCGCCTTCAACGATGGCAAACAAGAAATAATCAAAGTATAGCTAGTAAATCACGCAAGTCATTTAAAATAACTGCCATCTTTATAGCAGACCATTTATTAAGACCACTTTGTGGTTCTGCCTGGCCCTTCCTCTGTGAAACCACACCCTTACCTGTGTGCTGGCTGCACCTATTTTTGTTTGCGCACACTGAGTGACTGCAGTAGCAGTCATTGTATTGACATAGATTAAAATTATACAATGCTTGCGGAATAGCCTACTAGCTTTACTATGAGGTATAACGTCAGTTATCTTATGTTAGCTCATCCATTTGTATAATGCCAGCCACTGCAAACATTTTACCCATTTGAACATAGCTGATTTCACAAAGCTAGCAGTCTCAAACCAAAAAGATAACGACGTAAAATACTTTCATATTCGACTCTTACTGCCTTCCTTATGGGTCCGGGTGGAGCTATCATGATAGCGCCAAGAGTCGGCATCTTCCACATGTAGTTTTTTTCGCATCCTTGCGGATATCCTTCCTCTTTAGTATGTAAGGATAGACAAGAACACTGTGCTGCCCTTTTATGTTCTGTGAGGACTGCAGCATTCATACAGAAATTTTAATTTATACTTATCAACTAGTGTATTAGCTACATTTCATGTAGCTAGGCTAGGGTTAGCTTTCCTTTTCAGGTTGAGGTACGCATGCCTGCATGGAAAATGGTTATGCAATGCTCTGGCTGAGTGCTAATCAGTAGATATGTCAGTTTACTCTGACACAGTAAACAAATAGCCATTCATTTTCTAGATCAAAACTAAATCAAATACTATAAAATCCAGTACAACATTGATGCTGTTGGGAGCTGCCAGAACCAAGGTTCCCTACACTGATTTAATGAGTGTAATAAAGTGGTATTTCTGGTAACAGCAGACTGCAGAACCTGAAGTCATTTGAAGTCAACTGCTCTTCAGGAAAGTTGCTATTTGCAATAAGTTGATGCGACTAACACAGAACAGCAGCAGGTTGGCCTACACCTGAAAGCTCATGGCTCATGCATTCTGTCAGATTGCTTACAGCACAAGACAGTAAAGTTGTACATGCATTCATTGCAAGAATCCCTGAACTATAAAGGCAAACGGCTAATTCCGTACACAATATGTAACTGTTATACTACAGTGGCACTAAAGTGGCTGTATTTTCTGGGGCAAATGAGTGCAGTTTGTGTTGGCTCGGTGGGTTGTGGCGTAGTCAAACACCATAACACAGCCCTGCCCCTGATAGCCCTGACGGAGTCATTTTGTCTCACTTTCACCGTCACAGAAAATTCAGGTACGGGATTTACCGAACAAAATAGTGTCTGAAAGTGAGACTGAGGCACAGAAAGAGAGAGTGAAAGAAACATTACGAGACCTCTCCCTGTGTTTACCTTTGCAATTTTGTCCAATTTGTCTAAATTGCTTAGCTGACCTCTTAGAAAAAAAGCATATGCTTAATGTCAAAAAGCAGCGAAATATGACTGATCACCTTCATTTTGTCCATTTCGCTCCCTGGCACAAGACTCTAAATTGTGTATTCTTTCCACGGCGCCAAACCACCCGCCCTGCATTTAATTAATTTCCTCTTTCTTATATGGCTAAAACTTTACAGCAGTTTTTATTTAGGTAAGGCAGACTTTCCTGTCTTTGGAAGAGCGAGCCTGTTGGGGCTTTGGTTAATCATCCTTTACAGTCACTTAAATTATCTCATTTTGTCTGTCTCCATTTTTGTCACTGCTGAGAGGGGGGGCATGAAAACAGTGGGGAGCAGGAATTAATTTGTCAGGATCAGATTGTTAGAAGATGAAATTACTGCCATCAGGACAAATCGGAGAGTAATGTTGGTAAATGTCTCTCGTGGCAGGGTAATGAGCAAAATGGCTTTTATACATCATTCGAGGAGGGCAAAGAGCTAGCCCAATTTCCTTGTTGATTTGGCTTCCCATGGATCATTTCTTAGTTGGCCTACTGGAAGAAAATGACGGCAGGATAAAGAGAGAAAAAAAAGTGCAAGCACTATCAGGAGCATTTCTAAAAGGTAACATTCAAGATTGAAGTCTTGCATCAAGATGCCATCTTAATATAATTTGCTCATTTGGAAAAACCAATTAGGACACAAATAACTGAGTCACATTAATGTTATTTAAAAATGAGTGAAACTCCTAAACTTCAAGTTTTAACGTACATTGTATAAACCACAATCCTGTCTCCTTCTCCCTCCATCCTACTCCATACTTAATACAGGTCTGTGCTTGTTTACCTGAAGACCCGCCCTGAACTTTCACGTAAATGAGCCATCAATCCATCATCTCCAAGGTGGGTAACCAGACCAGGTCTGTTTCCACTGGAGGGCAAGCCCCACTGTGGCGGGACCTGGGTGGGCAAGGAGTGCTAGGGGAGAGGGTGGGGGTGTGTGAGTACATCTGTATGGCAGGAGTGGACTGGCCGTAAAAGAAATCATGTGATGGAGAAAGTGTAACAAGAGACTGTGGGGCAAAACGAACCAATGTGCAGATTTTAGGAGTCGTTTCTAGGATTAGGTTTGGAGGAAAACAATGAGACGTTTTAGGGCGAATAAAAGGACGTTTTTGAGGTTTTTGTCTCCTATTACCAAGACTCCAAAAATTTAATATCACATGTCCATAGAGGATAGTGTTAAAACTCAGAAGGTTACATAAAGCCCAAGCACACAATGCAAAGCAATTCATGTTCAAGTTTCTTTTTGTTTGTTTGTTTTGTTGCAGTTTAGAGAAATATATTTTAAGAGAGCAAAAAATTAACACCAGAAGAATAAAAGATTCTCAAAATCAGAGTACCTCAGATGATTAGAATAGGTGATGCAATTTGGACTGTCAGGCTCAGAATGAACTGAACCTACTGCACATGCCAATAATACTATAAGTAACACTGATGCAAAGCAGATTTTTGCAATAAAATATTTAAATAAGCAATACAAAAAAACGTGCACCAGCACAGATATTTCCTGAGCGCAGCATATCGATATCTAATCATTGCATAATTACTTATTATTATAGTAGATAATAGTTCATAGTGCACAGAATTTGTTACTTCTACCAGCCTGACTAACTAAAGAAAAGATTCCATAATATACTCACTGGAAATGTGGCTACAGACATGAAATTGTAATATAACAGAAAGAGAAGAAAGAGAGTCTCTTTTTGAGATACCTATAATTTAATACTCATCTGATAGTGAAACACACATCAGGTTCCATCACCCATACTTCACATTCATGAATCAGACAGAATGTTTTGGATTTCCTTTTTTCATGAGCATTTCTCCGGGAATACGCAAAGGATGAGAGAGAATTTTAGACCCAGTCAGACACGGATTTAAAAGTGGATTCTGACTCTTCTTTACCTGTCTCAGAGAGTGTGTGTCAAGTGTGTGACGAGAGGCAGAACCAAGTTCATCGCCACACGCAAGGGAACATCTGATTGCTGCCCCACCTGTGCCTCCAGCCCTGTATTATTCCAGTGACCCAACCTGAAATAGCACTGCTGTAGCAGTTCATTTATTATAGTCAAGCCTCCTGTTTCTGTGCATGTGTGTGTCTAAATGTGACGCACACATGCACAAGAGGAGGTGCTTCTCAACAGTACAAGTGTCAGGATTCCCTGTTCTATTTTGGGCTTTGCACCGACCAGCTTTCACATAAACTCTTGTTATCTTTCACTAGAAATTCTTAGGCTTTGAAAAACTGTTAGCCTCACTGAAACATCTGATATAGTGAAATAAAGGAATGGAAATGGTTGGCAACAACACTCAGGTAGTCTGTGGCACTTAAACAATGCTCAGTTAGAACTAACAGTGAGCCGAGAAAATATCTTCCACACCATTACACCACCAACAACAACTAGAACTGATGATGAAAGGCAGGATGGATGGATGCTTTCGTGTTATTTATGTCAAATTATGACTCTACCATCTAGATTTATCCCGTTAGATCAAAATGATCTAAAACAACATCCAACAACATATACAGAATAAAACAATTCTTCATTTCTTCTTTTCTGAAGTCTCAGTTTATTGAATGTGCTTCCATAATCTATATTTAGCATGTAAAGTATACAATGTATTCATATTAAAAGTTTCTGTAGACCTTCCAAAAAGTGTGTGCTCCTGTTCAGGAGAACAAGATTCCAGTAATTTATTAGTATATCACTATTAAATAGCATGTATCTACACATATGTCCTTATGATTTTATTCTAAACAAAAACATATATACTCATTGTATAAGAGAGTAATCAATTACAGGCACTATGAGTGTTACTGTCTGATGAACGCTCGTTTGTAGATATGCATGATAATGCATTCCAGTGACCCAACAACAACGTACACGTTCACATAACGTTACACAGGAGGACAATATGTTTGTATAGTATTCGCACTGATATGAAAACATATTATAGCGTATTCATTCAGTCCAAAGTAGTTTTTTTTTTAAAATGAGCTATACAAAATATCCAAGTGTTTGTATTCCACAAGGAGACAAAGAATCGCACTCAACCACCCAGCCTCCCTCTTTCTGGGAGTCCCTTCTGGCTCGTGGTTCAAGCGTTTAAGATTTTGTTTAATGAAGTGCCAAAGAGCAGTTGGTCATGCTTCCTCTCAGCACAGATACACAGTGACATACGAGATATGCTTGGGTTCATCTCAGGAAGGCCTGGACTGTGTGGAACTTCTACGGGAATAACAACCTGCCTCCCAGCAAAAATATTTACAAGACAACTGCAATGAATTCACAGAAAGGGTAATTAAACATATTGATGGAGGGCTGGCGGCACGATGCATCATCTCGGTGGCAACAGGTTTGTGTAACATCCAAGGCGAAAAAGAAAATATCCAAATGTACATTTGTTTGCTTTTCTGGCGAGGACATGTGGATGGACATGCACGCAGCCTACACTACACAGGACAGCTTGTGAAAATTTGTCCTTGTCGTCGATTTTTCTTTTCTTAACTGATGCTCTTGTTCGTGACTCCAATATCGTGTGATAAATCACAGCATCAGAGTCGGGACAGTTTCATGACATCATTCACGCTACATTTCCAACCACGAGCCAGTTTTTGATTAGGGCTGTAAATCTCCTTCACCGTCCCGCATCCCCCTTCCCCACAAACACACACAATGTGACACCCAGTGACAAATGTTCATAGATGTAAAATATGAACATAGTTCTGTGTCTGTCTATTGTGGTCGATACACATTTCCATATGGGTTGGGACTGGGTGTGCTGCTTTAGTCCTACTCAGAGGAAGCCAACACCTCTTTGCCAAACAGCGACCACTTGGTCCACAAACTGCAATTACAGGATTATCCGCCTCCATTTACTGGATATAATAATCTTATTTTAAAATTATACACTCAGGAGAAAAGAAAGAGCTAGAAGTGTCACCAAATAAACTATACTGTGTTCGTTTTTTTTCCATGAGGCTAAAATGAGGCAGAAATGTAAACTCGTGGAAAAGGACATGACTGTACTGCTTCAGCTAGGATAGAGAGTACATAGAAAAAACATTAAAAACATCAACATGAAAAAGTTTAAAAGTTGTTGTTTAATTTCTTAGTAGTTTGTTTTTTGATTTCCAACTGTGAGGCATAGAGTGAGGTCAGTTGTTGTAGCTACTGGCTACATATCAATAATTCTACTTGCTAACTAGCAAAACACTAGAACACACAGTAACAAAAAAGAAATAGCATTTTACAGCTTGTCAAAGTCAGGTAACTATACCTACCAGAATCCATACCTTGGTACACTGTTTCAGTAGTACCTTGTAATTCCTATAAAAAAAAAAATTGATACACCAAGAATATTTTGCTCAAAAATTTAGATAACTAAAAGCATACTAAAAACACACTTTTTGAACAAATGTCCAATATCTCTAAAATTATTTGTTTTTTAATTTGTATTATAAAATTAGATTCAAATTAATTTTGCCAGAATCTTCATATTCTGATCTCTTTGCTAACTGAGACAGCTTTTGGGTTGGCAGCATGCAGTGTTTGCTGAGCTAATGTTAGCTCATAACTTGAGCTGGTTGCTGATTTTAACAAGCTGAAGGTCTGGAAGGACCTACTACATCTATAATAGGTAACATGATTAAAATCAAAGTTAATAAGTCAGCTAACATTACCATTAAGCATCTATATAGTCTCTAATTTCAGACCAAATAAAGTTTGGTTTAAGTTTAGTTTCTTTACTAAACATATTCAGTTTCAATTCAGATCTATTCAATTTTATTTATACAGCTAAAATAATACATACAGAGAAAACCCCAACAACTATATGGCCCCCTATGAGCAAGCACTTTAGCGACAGCGGGAAGAAAAACTCCCGTTTACCAGGAAGAAACCTACCAGCATAACAAGGCTCAGGAAGGGGCAGCCGTCTGCCGCGACTGGTTGGGGAGAGAGAAGGAAGACATTCTCATGCATAAACTGCAAATAAACAACACAATCCCCAAGATTCTCATCCAGCAAACCTCTAAATTACTCATTTAAAGTAGTGAAGGGGGAGCCTCCTTTTAGTGCAGCCAAACACACCTGGAGGTGCGATCGAGCCAGTCAGCTAGCAAAAGTATGACTTTTCAGTCCTTGGAATGTGGTGATAATACTGTGTAGACTGTTACTGATCAAGGGTTACTTGTAGAACTAGTATATAAATGTGCAAAAAGTGATTAACCATACAATATATGCCAGTAAGTCTGCATTATTGTACAAATACATGCATATGAATTCTTTTCTGTGGGTGAACTTGCCTGAGACATGTTGAAACAAAGGTGAATTTTCCATGCAGGGATTTTTCCTTTACATTTTATGGTCCTGTATTGTATTACCTCAATTTTACATTACACTGATTATAATAAATGATAACAGACAACCAGCGGTGGATATACTGGATGTAGAAACAGAAAAAAATGACCTGCTTTATTAACAGAAATTATTTTAGAACACTGAGTCTGCATTCAAGCCAATGTTTTTTTTTTTCTAGGCTGCCACTGTAACTAACCACTCAGACCAAAATACATTACAGCTAACAGCCAAATCCGATCACTTAGGTCACCTCTTGGATGTGGAGTTTTGTATCCAAGTGTACCAGACAGAGAAATTGAATTAGGTCCGAAACAAAACTTCATGGTTTCCTTCCAACCTGGAGTCATAAAGTCCGTAAACACTGTTGTTTTGTAAGTAGGTTATTATATCCAAGCGGTACAGCTCTCAGCAGCGTTTGAGATTTGCAGTCCACTTTATTGGTTGAAAAGAGTGAGCGACGCTTGACTTATTTAGAGGTTGACACAGTGGTGTTAGAGGATACGGTGCAATGATATCATTTCATCATTACACTGTCAAGGGTGTGGAATTTTCTCATCTCTTTCATGGCTGAAGGACAGCAGAAGAGAGGGCAAAGGGGGAATAATTTCATACACAAGCACACATGAGACACTGGTACTTCAGCGAAATGTACCAAATTACTGAAAATGTAAGACTCGCCACATCATCGTCATAGAATATATTTACACTGCTCTCGCTATGAGATGCATTAAAAGTTTCCCCGTGTCATGAAAATGACTGTGAAACTTCTAATTCAACTAATTATGGTTATGCCTCCACATTACCCTGCCCTGTTTTCTCCTTCTCTCATTACTCTTACAAAAACACATAAATCAGAAAGGTATACACTGTACCCCTGCAACACAATGCACTGGGGGATACCCCTTAACTATCCTAACATGTCTCAAATTTTAATTTCTACTGACATTCCAGTTCCCCAATCCTCAGCTCGGGTGTCAGAAAATAGCGAGGAGCTCGCGCCCTGCTCTCCCCTAACATTATTCCTGGTTTAAAAGGTAAACAGAGTGAGGAGCAGGTGGTTGCGGGGGATTTTTGCAGAGACTTCGATGAAATGTCTGGTGGCAATTAGGTGTAATACAGGATGTCAAAGCCTACAGCCGCTGGCCTCAGATATCTGCTGCCTAATGTTAGCTTTACAGATTCACTTTGGCATATGGCTTTGACTGCTCAGCCCAGGGCCAAATTAGTGAAAGCTATTACCTCCTTTCCCTCAGTGGCAAAGGGCACAGCAAAGAAAAAGGTGGTGAGGCTCATAGAGGAGAGAAGGTCTAGCACAGCTTTAAACTGAATTACTTGTTGCACTGAAGGTAACCTTTCTGAATAAAAGTAATGCTTTCGTTGCAGAAAGAGTTTTGATGCAGACTCATTGCTATGAATGAAAACATTCCTCGGTGCACGGTTGACTCAAGTATCTCTACGAGGTGTTATCTCGAGGCTAGGAAGCTGCCCACGGAGTGCAGAGCGAGGTCTCTTGGGGCAGCCAGTAGATTTCCAGTGAAGGGAGTGGTATTGCTTGCACAGTAACCAGATCTGTGATATCCCTAGGAAGGGTGCGATAGGCCTGTCTGCTTCAATGCAGCACAGATGGAGAGGGGTGGAATACACAATTAGACCGCCCTTGAGAAGTGCCAATGTGGGCAACAAAGCGCTGAGTAGGAAGAGGAGAATAACATGTTGGGTAACTGTACAGAGAAAGTTAAAAAAAATGAGCTGGTATCACACATCAGCTTGTGACTGAATTGGTTATGTTGCTTTGATCTTTGAGCATCATCTCAAACCAGTAACTCACCTGTTGAAATAAGAGATCTTTTAGTGCATGCCAGTTATTGGGGGATTTATTTAATTTGAATATTTCTAGATCTGGATATATAGCTCCAAAAACAAGAGAAATTCTGATATTGTTGCTTGCTTGATTTGTCTGATTCTGGCTCTCATTAGTTGGCTTGACATGCAGTATACACCATATACATATAAAAGTAATAACAGCCTTGTTCATGTTGGCATTTCAGTCATCTTGCCCTTTTTTAATTGTTATTATCACCCTCCTTACCTTCCTGACTTCCTTACTTAATTGGTTTCCATCTCAACAAACCACAAGACTTCTGGAACAATGTCCTTTTGACAGATAATAACAAAGTGGAGGTCTTTGGCCATAAGTTTAGTGAAACCCAAGCATATCACAAAATCTCATACCAACTGTTAGGCACAGTGGTGGAGGGGTCATGATTATGGCTGATTTTACACCCTGCAGTCACTGCGTCGACTATAAACTCCTCAGATGTGAAGCCATCTCTTTGACAGCTAAAGTTTGTCTAATCACAGCAGCATCTGAAAGATATTGCAATGGTCCAGATAGAGTCTAGGAATCAACTGGATTAAAATACTGAGCTGGGACCTTAAAAGACCTGTGCATAAATAAAATGCCTGCAAATCTCAACGAACTGAGGTAAAACTATCAAAAGGAGAGAGCCAAAATTCTTCCTATCATGTGAAAGGCTGATAAAGTTGTACAGAAAATATTACATCAAGTTATTGCAGACAAAATCATGGGTTGTTGTTTTTCACACACTTCTATGTTCTTTTTTGTTATTTGCTGATATTTAAAACCTTGGAACCAAATTAATTTCTTTTTCACGTGACTGTATGTGCCAGCCTCATAATGTTAACACACAGTCTGTAGGTGGCAACAACGGAAAATTTAATCCCCAAATGTGCTTCAGCCAAAGAAATTTGGCTTAAGTTTACCATTCACCATTTTTCAGTCATCCAAGTGGGTGTCCTTGAACATTTAGCCTCCAAACTCAAGCAAATAAGAAAAAAAAAATGCACCCTTGCCTTTACAAGTGGATGAGTCATACTAAAACAGTGAATGCACACTCGCCAAATCTTTCTTCAATAAATAAAGGTTTTTAAGAAAAATCATCCCTGCGAGCAGTGACTCATAGCTAAACTCCTTCAGCCTACAATCTATCATTTTATGATATAAATAGCCAGACCACAATTTTCAATAATTTTCGTAGGTCTCAACTCCAGGTTATAGGAAAACAATCCTGCAAAGAGGCTTCTGTAACACAGGAAGTGTTTGAATATTAATTCTGACAGGGAAGTAGTGGTTAAGCTATAATGAACGGCTTCACTCCCATCAATATCTTAGCAGACCTGTCATGGAATTAAGGATGAAATAGCAATGTCATGGCATCCATTTATACACATAAGCACGAGTTTTGTAAAATAACACATTACATCCCCTCTGTGGCAGCAATGTAATGTATTGGTGTAATCAGGATGGCGGGAAAAACGCCTTCATCAACTCTTTATGAAAAAGACTGTTCATTAATATTACGCTCCACTAGTTTATGTCTTTGCTTTTTTCTGTTATATATCATCTTGCAGGAAGCAAGGTGGAAAAGTTTGTATAGTCTGCCAGATTTTTTTTAAACTAGCAAAACTTATAAAAAAGTTGTAAGCTTAAACTCAACACCATATGTCTGTCACCTAATAATCAATTAGGGACTGAAGGACTGAAGTGACCAAGCCCTGACATCAGATTTACTACTTCTATTAAGCTAAAGTTACTATGTGTGATAAATACTTGTAAAAAAGTTAATGTGATGAATTATCAAGTGCAGGCAACCATTCACATTCACAGCCATAGGAAATTTAGCCAGTTAAGGTCTGTGGGGGGAATGGAGCCATTCACAATTGGATGTTGTTACATCCTGGTATGTATGGGGATGCATACCGGTATGGCACCGGTTCTGACATAAATGGTAGTAACCAGACCGAAAAGCAGCGCACATTTCGGTACTTTATTTCGGTGCTTTTTTTTCCTGAGATGTCACACTTTGGATTCTAGCCAATCATTTTACCTTTGCAAGGACAGTATGCAGGCCCAGGTACGTACGTCCTTTTAGAGCAGAGCTACAGATTAAAAATGCCCAAGGCAAAGTGGTCAAAAGTCTGGCTGTACTTCACAGCAAACGATGCAAACCCAGCAGCCTGCAACAAGTGCTTTAAGGTGATACTGTGCAAAGGAGGTAACACCTCGAATCTGATGAAACACCTGGCGACGCATAGCGTTTTCTTAAAAGCCGAGAAATGCGCCGTATTTGATAGCTTGCTGCAAGACCTCACACCGTGCACATCTACTGTGGGTGTGGTGCCTGTTATCGGACTGGAGTTAGCAACATCCCCCAAGAACCCGGAGAGGAGAGTCCTGGCCCCTAGCCCTGCGAGTGTAGCAGAAATGATGAGGATGATGATGGCAGCAGCAGCCGTTCTTCTCTGCGTGAGTCTCGTGTGTAATTTACGTTGAGTAGGCTAACCACGTTATTACATTAATGCATGTAAGGTGAACTAGCAAACACCGTCGTAGTTACATGCGGCTGTCTTCTTGTTTGATGGCAGATACTCCCTTCACCCTGGCCAAAAAGGCTAAAATGACCAAAGAAAAAGTGGAAAACAGCTGAACATGAGAGGTTTTTGGACAAAGTTTGTGTTTTTTCCATTGTTTAAGCAGCCAAGAGTCCCCTCTGTGGCAGCAATGTAATGTATTGGTATCTTTCTTCTCCATTCCGATGTTCGTGTTGAACTTCAGCAGGTTATCTTGATCCTGTCTACATGTCGAAATGTGTTGGCTTGCTTCTGTGTGATTGGCTGGCAGATTCCAGGGGAGCGGGCAACTAAAAATTCATAAATGCAGTCTGTATGCCATTCATTTTTTTAAAAATCGTACATAACTTGAGGGTTTTAAATAGGAATTTTATTTTAGGCATACACAAATTAAAAAATATAATTAGATCTAAGTGCCCTTTTCCTTCTAGTGAAACAGTATGCAATACTGTAATACTGCAATACCGTATGCAAGTGTGCATTCATGTAGGAAACATTTACTATTATATTTTCCTGTGGGATATGAATGAGCTATATGACATACAAACAAGGAGTGAAGCACACACAGATTAGCTGTCCACGTAGGCCTGACTTTCATACAGATCTACACTGTCTGATTCTAGCGGTTGGGCTTTTAAAGGCTCCATAGCCTCAGACAGATGGCAATCTGATCTCAAATAAACACTGCAGTAAATCCATTCAGTCTAGCCAAACAGCCACCAGCAGCACAACAAGGCCACTGAACCAAAACCTTTACGAGTTACAGTGCAAGAAAGCAACCAAAACATCTGTGTGGTACTCGGAGGTAATGGAAAGACGTTTTAGGGAGCGATCCAAACCGCAGGAGGAAGTTGCATGTCGATGTTCTCCCATACGTGAAAACGGCAGAACGCCTGCCAGGTGTCAGCACCAATCGACGTGAACGCCGGCTGCGGAGCGTGGCTCGATGGCTTCCACATGATCCGCCATGCCCCCCGAGCCCGCTGCGTGAAAGCGATTCGACACATCGGAAGGTATGGTAGAAAGGAACCCCGTGGGCTCACGCTAGCTGCTGACTCTGTGCTTAGATGTCTGTTTGGCCTTCTTTATGTGTGCCTCTGTGCGATAAACTCAGACTGCTGGTCACCTGCTCTCTATTGAATACAACCACACGTTATTGCAAACACATGCACTGTTGAGGGGGAAGGTGTTGGGGTTTCAAAGAGTGCAAGATTCAGACTGATGGAGGTGAAAGGAGGAAGACGTACATAAAAAGTTATTTTGTGTCACCAGCTAATAGCTACATGTTTCTTCTAGTGGTGACAGCTCAGCTCTAACCTTCACATATGTTAGATTAAAAGTAACATAGGCCGATGCTTAGCTTTATGCAGAAGTGTAATATGGCTGTGAAGTACAGCAGGTAGTCATAAATACTGCTGTTCAGTCAACCGTACATCATTTTATATCATTGAGTTTAAAAGGTTTGGAAAATCTGCAGTTAGATAGGGCAAGAAAGACAGATCATAAGACAGGTTTTGAAAGGGGACCTATCATGCTAAATGTAATCTCATTACATTAAACCAGGGTAGCTCAGCATGATTCACAGTTCAAAATAATCAGTTCATCTAAAATGTGAAACAAGACATTTCAGCTTGCTTTCCCTTGCAATTAATTAAGCTTATCTCTAACTGGAAATAGAGGGTAAGCAGAGGTGTCTGCGATCTGCTCATATCAAGAATATTTACTCTTATTGAAATCACAGAGATCCAAGTGTAGAAAAAAAGAGTAGTAGTAGGCCATATTTAATATGAACATTTACCGTTCTAAGAGTACAGACACAAGAAAACATGAGGAAAAGCTGAAACTCCTATGAAAGAGAAAATTAAGTAGTCTAAAGGTGCATTTATTCCACCACTTTTTAGCTTGAAATTGCAAACTGGGGGTTTGTTATAGCCATTTGCAGTACAATCAGTTCCCTTTATCAGCTAAACACATGTGGTTCATCTGATTTACAATAACTGATAGAAATGATGTCCAAACCCACAAAATTAATTCTCCAATTCTAATAAACCGCAGTGTTTCCTTAATATAAGCTCGATCTCTGACGAAAGGTATGCTGAGATATTTCCCGAATTTGTTGTTAATGAACCAAGGCCACTTTGGCCCTGGACAGCAGACATGTTCAGACAAGCATGAAGCTGAAAACAAATAGGAGCCAAATGAGTGACGTCTGGAACGGGGCATTGTGGATGTTGGCACCATGACACCTGGATTACCTGTATATCCAAGTTCTTCCACATTTGAGCACAAATCCATGGATATACTGTGTAAGTGTGTGTTTGCCTGCACGGACGCAGACGCTTGCAGAGACGTGCACAGAAAGCAACAACAGAGGGGGAAGGAGGGTTTAAATTTACATCCACTGGAGCTCAGACTGAAGAGGTGGAGCGTGTGTGAGAGGAGATTCTTAGTGTTTGTTGATCCTGTCACCAAACTGTCGACACCACTGACCTTCCCTTTAAAACAAGGCCGGTATGACATAAGATACACTCCATGTAACTCCATGAGTAAAGTTGTGTTTTATTAGAGTTTCTGTTGTGTATTTGTGTTTTGGGGTGCACAGCAAGAAGACAAATGGGACCACATTAAAAGAGTCTCTTATCCTGCATACATATGTGTAACGAAAACACCTCACAACACATAAAAATGCAAATTGTACCAAAGTGGAAAAAAGTATTTAGACTAGAAGTTATAATCCTACATAAGTAGCTTAATAATTCCCAGGTTGTATATTCCAATATATTTACCTTAATTAATTATTCTCATGTATAATTACAGTTTTGAATTATATAGTTGATTATTATTGGTTACAGTTACTGATATGTATAGCTCTCTTTAATGTTACATGACTGTAGTTGATCATTTAAGGGGCATGGAAAGAAAAGCGACTGGACTTCTTTAAGTTTCACCTCTCATCTGAGAAGCTTCTTTAGCCAAGACCAAAAAGAGGAGAGTCCCAGGTATTTCAGCCCTAAACTAAACAACCTAGTGTATGTTGTAACATAGTGGTTAATGTCAATAAAATGTTACACGACTAACAGAATAAATACTGCTGTTGACCAGTGTATAGCACTTAATGCTGTCCTCATCCCCAAACTGTGTGCTGACTGACAGTCATTTGAAACCAACCCGCTGGCCACGACACAAGACCCATGCAGCTTAAATATACCACTCCAATAAAATGGAGACAAATTGTATACCTTAACCTAAAAATGGCAACAAACTGTGTGCTTTTCCTAAAACAAAAGACAAATTGAGTAAAGGCAGAGCGGAGCAGCTTTTACTGCTTTATTTCTTAAAAACATACGGCGAGTGCCATTAATGCAAGACCGCATCATGAAAATGGATGGAATAGAAAAAGGTTTATATGCCCACTTGCCTGTGTCTGTATTACGAGACCAGACAGAGGGTATTTCAAATAAATACAGGATGCCACAGAAATGTACACTTTCCTCTCGAGGACCAGGGGCCAGGATTGGATCTGCACACCTAAACACTATATTCATTATGCTTTGGCCTCGTAAAGTGATTACATTAGAGCTCGATGATTGGGACGAATGCACTGCCAGGGAGAAGTTTCCAAAAAGAAACGGTCACTCTTAATGGATGGCTCACTCGGCCTCTCTATTTTATCACTTTCAAACACCTCATTTTATTGTCAGTGTTGTTCTTTTACAAAAACTGGAAGCATGACGTTTACCCAGATGACACACGAGAGGACAAAATATTTAAAAAATGACCCTGTGGATTTATTTATGTTAGTTCATGTTAATCTGCAGTGTTTGGAGTTTTCCGATGATTATTTCGTGATGAAGTGTTGTAATTTATTTTTTTGGCCCAAAAGATTTCCATCATACGCCTGAACAACTTTCAGCAATAAATGAGCAGTAGATGCTTACTCTATTTTTCTCAGCAATCACTCTGATGTTTAGCTTTACTTTTACTTTTGGCAGTAACACAGTATGATCAGCAAAGACATTCATTTCGTTTTATGCTATGGCAATTTGATTTTTCATTATTTTATATTTCTGACAAATACGGAATTCTGTCAATTGATTGATGTGTGTGTGTGTTATATAAATGTTCAAAGGCATGCCAACACTGCTTTGGAGCCTTTCTTTAAAGTGTCTTCATATACTTGAACACATGAAATAATTAACTCAATCAAATTATGGACAAATTATAGCATTTTTCTTCCTCCTTTGTTGTTTCAAGGTTACTAAAGATAAGCAGGACTCAGTGTTAAAGGATCGGGAGGCTGCTGAAGCCCCCCCTCCCCCCCCAGCCTATTATTGCCTTGAGGTTCTTGAGGTGTCATCTGATTGCAGTTGTAGCAAAAAAAGAAAAGAAAAGAAAAGAGCTTAATGGACTTTCCCCCTATCTATTATTTTATTCTATTCTACAACTGGTGTATTATTATTGTAGTGTTATCAACATTAGCACTATATTAAAGCCTCAGACAAAACAAAGACAAATATTAATAAAGTCATGAGAAAATAAATATCATCCTGAGAGATACTGAAATATTAGGATTTTCGACATGTATTCATCAATACAAATTATAAATATGTCGATAGCACCATAAAAATTGCAAGCGACTATAGAGTGGTCTGAGAAAGTGTTTGCTCCAGGCCTGATTTCCTATTTTTTTTTTGTATGTTGTTGCCAATCACAAAATAGGGCCCTCCTTTTTCTCTGAAATGGGAAGTAGACTTTACAGAATCGGCATCAAGCTGAATTCAGTAAAACATGAAACCAAGGAGTGCGAAACACTATGCTTGTGAGCTATGAGTCTTAACAAAGGCCTGTAAGCTTGCAGGGTTTGAAATACTGTAAATGCCACATTTGCATTTTGGGGAGCTACACTGAATGTACTCATAATCCTTCTATTATTATTATTTTTTACCTTTGAAAAGTCTTCTGTTTAAAATAGAACAAAAAATAATGATGCCTTTTTATCTTTAGGACTAACACAAACCACATTAATCTGCCCCGTGTCTTAGTCTAACAAGACTATCTAACAGCAGAAACACACAAATTCACACAATTCTTGCCAGATCACGCACAATCTGAAAACTTGTCACTTCTAAGTTCTACTGAAGCCCCCCCCACCACCAGCCTATAAGCACTCACACACACACAGCTGTCTGACTATCAGCCACGGCGACTATAAAGACCTTGTTGTGTGGAGGTTAGTGATGGAGACGGGTGGGGGTTCTGGCTTGACGCTTGCTCTGACAGCTCCTTTGTTTTTTCCTTGTCTTGTATCAATCGTGAGATAAGGGAGATAAAGAGAGCTGGAAGAGAAAACAGAAAGAACGGAGCAAAGCCACAAAAGAAATAACATGAGAAGAGATGAAGAGAAAATGCATAAAGTTGTCTTTGCAGATTACATTTAATAATAATTTTTGACAATTTTGTTGTCAAATATTGTGAATGACTGTTACGCTCTACAGCGCCCTACCAAACATATTCTGCAAGTGTAGGGGGCAATCTTGTGTCGTCACGACAACCATTCATCTTGCCTTATGGGCAAAAAGCGTGAATACAAGAGCGGAGTGAATGCTGTGCAGCTGGGACTCTGTTGAAGCACAGTGTCATCCCGCAGCTGGGATATAAGGCCATCTTTGTCTGTCACAGGTGTCCGCCTGATAAAAAATGCATGGGTGGCTGTGCTCACACATGCATGCACGGCGATGTTCATGTGCGCACACTTTCTGACACAAAGCCCAACACATATATAGGAGCTACTTTTTGCATCCTGAGTGACAGATGCTCTCAAGGCATGGTAAAATAATGTGTGCGGGAAGCAAATAGAGACCTGATTGTATACAGATAAAAGGTTACGGGGGGTTGCGCCATGCTGAAAAATGTGCAAAATTCCAGTTTACATTTTGGGGAGAAGATAAGAAAATTCCATAAAAGTAGAGCAGAGAAAGAAAAGATGCTGACTCAGCCATTCCACATCCCACCACAAAAACGAGTAGGGGGTTCCAGAAAAAAAAATGTTTGCTGAAAAACTTTTTTGGCTTCCCTGTTTGTGCTCTGCGGTCTCCAAATCAAGCGCCGTCTTCGTTTTTTCACGAGCCGTGTGCCAGACCTGTCGCCACCCATGGCCTTGAATGGCTTCTTTCATAGGCCAAGCGAGCTGACCAGCGAGGCTTCTTTGTTGAATCTGACTCTTCTCTGATGATGATTTTTTTTAACCACCTTAAAATGCATACAATTTCTAATTAAAGATTTACGGTTCTTTTCTAACACTATTCTGCTCTTTTTTGCTGCAAAGACTTTTATCCCTTTCCCACCACCCCACTTGAGATGCTTCTTCCTACCCAGCATTTGTAAAAATCTCAGGTTCGGACCGTCATTTATGGTCCTTGGTCCACAGCCAGGGCTGAAAAGGGTGTAGCATCCCTCTCCTCAGACAGGTTTGGATTTCAAATGGATGCCAGCATGGCTCTGCTGCAAGGTGGGACCACAAGTCGGACCACCGGGGCCCCGGCTAAAAGCCTCGTCTGTTTACTGAAGGAGGTCGGTGTGTGTGCGTACCGTGGGTGGTGCCGCCACTACTTGAGTTTATATTTAATTTGGTTTTTGATGCAGAATGCTATTTCGATCAGGAATGACGAGGACCAACGACGGGTGCTCTCTTCCTCGAGTTTTTTCCACGGCACCCCAGGGTGACACGCGAACCTTGAGCGTCAGCGGCTTGCGGTGGAACCCAAAAAACGTTGCGCGAGCGCAGCAAACAAGTAGTTTTTGTTTTGTCACGGGAGTTGGGAGTGGGGGAGGTTGCTTCTCCTCCTAGGTGGCCTGGAAAATGGAAGCGGAATGGTCAGTTGATTTGTTGTCTCAGAAGTTTGTTGAAGTTTGCTGAAGGTGGAAGCAAATTTTTCATCGGGAAACACCAGTAATTGCCACGGTCCCCGCTGCCAAAGTCGACCACGGTTCCTTCAGATGCAAGGCTGGTGTAAATACATCGTCTTTGGAGTCCATAATTATGCTAAGTGTAAATCTCTGAAACCACAGTGTCTCCGAGGGCAGCAGTCAAACCTGGGCTTGAACCAGCGATGCACCGAGAAGGAGCAAGCAGCAGCTGAGCTAAATAGACCACATTCACTCGGGTCGCCCTCCAGACACTTTTCCCAACATACATGTCACCACGCTTCTCTTCCTCTCCACCCATATCCATTCCTGCCTTCTTCCTTTCACATTCTGCAAACAAGGCTATGGCTGTCTGACGTATGAGGCTGCAGTCCTGCTGTTGCTGGGGAAGTCAAGAACCCACCAACTATATCCATACATCTCTACCTCCTCACCAGGCCAGGAAGAGTCACAGACCATTTAACTCGTGTATTAATGACCAACAAGAGCCTGCTGCCTCTAAACTACAGTGTACAGTATATGAACCCATGAGAGTACGTACAGACAGAGGCTGGGGAGAAAAGAGCAAAGGGCAAAGTGCCAAGACAAAAAGAAATGAGGTATGGGAAGCTGGAAGCAGGAAGAAAACAAAGCAGCGAAAACAGAAACGAGCAGATAACAACAGAACGATGTGAAAAGGGCAAGTTTAGCGCCGTGAGTGTAGTATAGTGTGTCAACCAAGTAAACAAATGTCAGAAATTACATTCAGCGGGGATGCAGGGTGCAAATCTGACGAGAAACAGGAAGAAAAAGAGTGGTGAAAGATGTTTTGTCATTGTTTACGGCTTGCAAAATAGGCACTGAACAACCAAAACCAACACAATTCATCACATTTACAAATGCAGAGCAAGAAATGTCAAGGTCTGAGAAATGTAACAAGAACAAACCATTTCAAGGGGAAAGTTCATTATTTGCCATCTTGATGTGATGGAAATTTTCACTGCAGGGAACTGACACTTTTCCAGAAATTAAGACCTGGTTACTCACAAAAAGTTGTTTCCTGTAGGAACCATTATCATGTAACAATGTATCTACAGACTAATTTCTTTGTGCTAGACTGGGATGTTTGCCCAGTATAGCACGATGGGTCTGATGCTTTGCTGCTATCCTCAAAGTTCAGTACGGAGCCCACTTAATTGTGGAAAATAAATAAGTTTTTTGGAAATTAAAAAATATACCTCATAGATGCGCTATGAAAAATGTCTGAATCCTTTTGTAGTGATTGTCATGTCTATTTTATAGCCTAAAACATACTTAAACAACAGAAGCTGACCAAAAGTGCTTTACAGACAGGCACGTTTACATTCCAGGTCTCCCCAAAACCCAAATTCAGAATATACGAAAAGCTGAAAGGTGTTTTTTGTTTGTTTTTTTGTATTAACTAATTAATGTAAAAATCACAGAGATTTTCTGGTCCTTAACTGTTTTTCAGAATTTGCAAAATAATGATAAACTATCTCATAAGTCATGACACACTGTTCCCTCAGTATCTGTACTTGTATTGGTATTGGGACTCTATACTGGCCCTGTATTTAAATCTGCAGTATTACACTGCACTGTCTCTGGTGACAGATCATTGGTTGCTGGAGGTTGTTGGCAGTAGCTGTGTAATTCACTCTGATCGACGCTGAAATTGGTTCTATACATTGCAAAGTTCCATAATTGCTGCACTGAAAACCTCTGTGCAGTTGCTTTTGTTGCTAGCAGATTAGTGCAGTTGCCTGAAGTTTGCTTGGAAGACTTGTCCAGTGGTATATTTCTATATACAAGGTAATAAAGGAGCTCCAGTGTGTCTTTGATGTTCTGTCTGGAGTCTGGATTTTGTGTTTAATTTCTGCCTTATGCTAGAACAAAGTGAAACAAGCAGAAATCAAATAACAGTGCTCTTACATCAGTGAGTAACTCCCACTTCATTTTTCAGACTTCTCTTGATGTCCAGCTGAGAGGTCAGGATTAGAGAGAGGGATGGTTTAATCAGCCCCTCACTGCGGGAGCTCTGACTCACGACCTCTGACCTCGACTATATGATCCCTCCGGCAGTTCCACGAGAGATTCAAAGGGCTACTAGGACCAGTCGGGCATCATGACGATCTGAGGGGTCGACGGGAGCATGGGGACACATCAGAGGCATGACATTTCCCCGCTGGGCTAAGCTTGTCCCCTCAGGTGTATCGCAGGCTGGCAGCAGCTATGCTTCTTTACTCTGTGAATTCTACAATCTGTTCAAATGCGGACACTGAGACACTCAATTGCTGAAACATTCACTGTAGGGGCAACTGTTGAATTGTTGAAAGCAATTTAAACATAAGAGAACAGGACCGTCTGATTCTTTATAACTTCAAATACAAAATTTGTCATTTACAGCTGTACCATATCTTCTAGATTTTTTTAATGCTAAAACTAATGACATATTGATATAAGACAAAGCCAATCTGAGTAAACTTGGGTTAACTTTGATTATTAACGCGTTTTAGAAATTAGTTCAAGTTCACTAGGCCTGATTGGGCCTGATTGATTCACTAGGTCTGGCAGTAAGCAATCAGCCTGTCTGACAAAGTGAAGGTGGCTAAAACATCTTTAAAATAGCAACACATCGATCTAAAGAAAAAGACTGTTGTATGAATTTCCTGTATAGTAAGGCAGTGGGACTCCAGCTAACCGAGAGCCATTATCTGTAAATAAAGAAAAATAAAGAAACAAATTGTGGCTGGTGACCAAAATTACTCCAAAAGACCACTGATAACTCATCAAGGAAGTCTCAAAAGAACAATGTCCAAAGAACTCCAAGCCTAACTTGTCACAGTTAAGGTCAATGTTCAGGATTCAACAATAAGAATGAGACGGGGCAAAAATGGTAATCTATGAGAGATATAAGGAGAAAATCACAGCTGACCAAAAAACCCCATAAAGGATCGCCTGATATTTGCCAAGAATCATCTTGATGATCCCCAAGACTTTTGGAAAAAGATTTGGTGGAGAGACCAAACTTGAACTTTTTGGAAGTTTTGAGTCCCATAAAACTAACACAACATTTTCACAAAAATAACAGTCAAACATGGAGGTGGTGGGTCTGGAGCACTTTGTTGGACCTGGATGACTTACCGCTTCTGATGGAACCACACATTCTAATCTCTACCAGAAAATCCTGTAGGAGAATGTTCAGCCATCAGTTTGTGCCCTGAAGCCCGAGCACAGTTGGAGTTGTGCAGCAGGATGATGATTCGAAACACAAGCCAAGTCCAACTTTGAATGGCTGAAAAAAACAAAAAGAGTGGCCTAGTCAAAGTCAAGACTAAATCAGATTGGGATGCTTGGCGTGACCTTCATGCTCAAAAAGCCTCCGCTGTGACTGAATTAAAACAATTCTGCCAATAAGAGTTGGCCAAAATTCCTCCGCAGCGATGCGAAAGACTCGTTGCCAGTTATTACGAATGCTTGATTGCAGTTCTTGTTGCCAAGCGTGGCACAACCAGTTATTAGATTTAAGCGGCAATTACTTTTTCAGGTAGGGCCAGGTAGGTTTGGATAGGTTTTTTCCCCCTTAATAAAAAACTGTGTTTTGTTTCTACTCCGGTCAATCTTTATTTAACATATCACACACAAATTTGTGTGTAACTGAGTCCACTACAGTGAAAAAGTATTTGTCTACTCTTTGATTTCTTTTTTGTTTGCATATCTATCACACAAGCAAAGTAGAGGATCGTAACCAGGATAGAACGCACATATTATAAAGGGCCTCAAAGCAGTTATTAACATAGTTCAGCTTTTTGTATAGTGTGAGAATTGGTCTTAATGTGGTTACTGCTTTGCACAACCTCCATGCAGTAACTGCAGGGAGACCTGAGGTTTGTTGTCGTTGGTCACTTTCAGTCCGATGTTCTTGCTCTTGTGCAGGATTGATGGAGAGCCTAGTATGTGTCCCTCTCCATGGGCCCACTGTCTCATAATCTTTCCATGGTTATAGGCCAGCTGCAGTTAAAAACAGTTTTAAAGTATCTACAAATTAAACTTTCCTCTGTTTTGTTTAAAGTGTGCCCCTGTCACCCCCACCCCAAGATGTTCTAAACTGCTGCTGTGTGAACAAACCCTGACAGACAACCATGCACACCCTTTTTTGAACATTACAAGCACACTGATGGATCTAAGCACATGACCCAAGGAGTTTAAATATGCGTACGCACACCTACATATATATAAAAGTAAGCCCACACACAGGAGCTGTGAACACACACGCTCACACACTCCCGCATGTACTCAATCATTATTTCCTTTTTTTTGCCTCTATGCAGAAGCGGAGCCCGTTCGGCCGTGATGTCACTGATGAGGTCACTGCTTAGATCACCAGCAGCACACCGATGTTCCCCTGAGAACCACTGGTAATTATGAAGTCATGGATCAACACACACACACACACACACACACATACACACCTCATCTATTTGCAGCTCCAGCTGGTTCCTGGGTCATCTTACAGAGCTCTCCATCAGCAGGAGCAGCGGCAGCCTGAGAAAACTCACACCATGTTCCTGCTGCAAGATCAACTTCAGAGTGTTTAAATGGAGTGTCAGGTGAAAAATCACCACACGCCACAGCAGGGACGCCCCTGCAGCTCATCTTGGAGAATAAAAAAGTCACTGATCTCCACATATAGGAGTCTCTGTGGACAAGTGAACAGAAACTTGAGCAATGGCTCTGTGGAAAAAGCATGGAAAGGTTACATTGCCTTGTTTTGAAAAATACAATTAGAGCCTGGCTTATATTGATACCAATATCGATAATAATAAACTGATAAAATATTGTTATCAGCCGATAACATTTAAAAAATCGGATATATCAGCAGATATTTTTTCCTTTGAAACACAGAAAACATAAACATATTTCCCTAGCATGTCTCATGTATAGTTATTTATGGGTCTTTATGGACATAATACAGAATCAGAATCAGAATCAGAAATCAGAATCAGAAAGGGTTTTATTGCCAGATGTTGAGCAGGTTTACAACATTAGGAAATTGCTGCGGTGCTTCAGTGCAAACATACTGTCATAAAAATATAAAAATAAGAATAAGAATTAAAAGTGCTAAGTGGATAGATATATACATGATATATACAACCCAGGTTAAAAATAATTGGATTACTTGCTTGTGTTCTGCGCGGCTCTCCTCGGATCAGCTGGTTGTTGTGTTTGTGGCGTTTCAAACCCGGACAAAGAAGAATGTCCTCTGGTGGACAAATTATGGAACACCATCACTAGTCAGATGGTTGGAGGGTGTTTCTCCCATCTCTCCTTGACTTTTTAAAATTGTTCATTTATTGTCTGATAATTGATAATTCGCTGGAATTCACTTTGTGGTGTTATATTAAATATGTTGCATGGCTCTAAGTGACCTCAGCTACCTGAATATATCCAGGTACAGTATTTGTCACAAGGTTTTAATTCAGTCATGCATTCTAACAACTTTACTGCTGGAGATTTATTCATAAAATTTGTACTTTCTCTTTTTATCTGATAGCTCTATTAAAAATCTTGAAAGTTGGCAGTATTTCCTTTTACACTTTTGATATTTTCTTGTGTTATTTTTGTGTATTTGTCATAGAAAACAGCAGATCCACAGGGATCAGGGGGATCATATGTTCACACACATTTACTGTTTTTGGATTGTTGAGTTTAGTTATTTTGGAGCATCAGTTTTAGGTGACTGAATAAGCAGAGAGGCAGCCTGGCTGTCCTCACTGTGTGGAAAATAAACTTTATTAAGAAGAGTTCATGTCTTGTAGTTGTTTTTCATGTTATAAACTCAGATTATACAGAAAATGTGTATTAATGTGTTTCTGTTTGTCTCTTTAGTATTGTGTGAGGCAAAAACTTAAGAGGAGTTCAGTTACCTGCTTAACATCTGAACCACTGAATCAAGTGAAAGTAGTACACACTGAAATGAGTAGGGCTGTTTTTAGTATAAGAGTTTCTGAATTATTTATAGGAATTTGTACATGTGTAAATATTTATTCTGTGTATTCTATTTTCTTTGGTGAGCGTTTATGTAGGTATTTAGTTTTCATCCTCTCTAAGGCTCAGTTATAAAAAGAAGCTAGTTGCTGTCAGGGTTGGTTGGTGTTGGTGTGCTTCCTGCTGTATGTCAAGAAATGACAAAAGTTGGAGGTTGAATTTTATTTTTGTAACACACCTTTTCAAAAGCCTGAAGCTACTGTATTGAAATATGATGTCCGGGAGCTGGTTCCACAAAAGACGGGCCTCAAAGCTGAAGACCTCCCTTTCCTCTTTTAAATATTCTAGGAACCACAAGGAAGCCAGCAGTCTGAGAGCGAAGTGCTCTAATGGGGTTATATGGTACTGTGAGGTCTTTAAGATAAGATAGGGCCCGATTATTAAAGCCCTTGTATTTGTGAAGAAGGAGGACTAATTGATCACAGGTGAAACTAATGAGGCTAGGGCATCGAGAACAAAGCCAGGAAGTAAAAACAGACGAGGAAAGTGACCTTTACAGGAAGTAATCGAAAGAGGAATAAGACACGCGCCTGTGGAAGACGCCGATGAAGGCAAAAAAATTAGAAAACAACTAATGAATAAATAAAAAGTAAAATAAATGCAAGACTGGCTTTCAGCCAAAGTGCAACCACTACCCCTGCCCTCCACTGACATCAGCTCAGTGTGGCCGAGCGCATTCCGCAGGAGCCACAAATAAAAATGACCTCTGGACACAATCAGGCTCTGATCTCAAGTAATGCACTTTGCATTAAGCTGCCCCACACTGCATCCTAATTGCACACAGGAGGCCGAGTGTGTGTCCGCTGACTGTACCTATATGTATGCACCCATGTGGGTGCGTATGACATCATGGCTAATCACAGATTATACTTCTCAGTGAGCGTAAAGCGTAGTGGAAGTGCAGCATGTTCACATGCACACAAAGGCACGATTGTGGACGAGGAAATGCATGTGTTTGCTGCGTTTCTGTTTCTCTGACACACACATACAGACACATGATTTTAACAGTGTTTTTGCATTTCAGCTATCTGATGATCTCGCCGCTTGTTGTTTAAAGTAACCTCTAACAAAGGCTCTGAAAAGGATTAGTACACATATAGGTGTTTTTAAGGCATGCTTACGCACACACTTTCCTTTGTGTGCATCTGCAATATGTCCTATGCCATCCCACCTCTGTGTGTGTGTTTAACTGTGTGTGTTCTAGGCATAACTACGTGTGAGCAAAGTGGTTATGGAGCAGATCTGGCAGCCATCCCACTCAGGACATTTGACCTTGGAGAGAGTTTTTTTTTTCCTTTTTCAGCCCCTCTCCCCTTTTCCCCTAGCAGAGGCTAAAAGGCTCAAAAGGGTGGAAAGCAAAATATTTTCTTTAGTCTCCTGGATGCCAGGTTGCATAAAAGGTTCCAAAGCTGTTTGCATCAAACCTCAACCGTCGAAACCACAAATTCTGTTTTTCTAGCCATAAAACTCCCCCTGTCGAAAAAGAGGAGGTGAAAAAAAAAAGAAAGAAAAAAGATTTCCATTCAGTCAATTCTTATGAATTTAAATGAACTGAAAAAAAATGATTTACTCCCCAATGGAAAACATGGAGTTACACGTATGTGCTCGTGAAACGGAAGCAGATGAAGACATGGTGTGCTCGATCCATCAGTGTGATTTACACACAGCTGCACGAGCAAAATGCAAACCCTCGTTCTGATCAATAACACCACAAAAAGCGCTTTACAAAGTATATTTGTGATATTAAGAATTTTAAAGGAAGATCTGATAAAAATAGCTGGTGCAATTAAAATGAAGCAAATTTGAAGATGCCTTCTGAAATATTAGCGGAGAGGCTGGAGGGTTGGAGGGTTTTATTATAAAGGTTAGGTACAACACAGTGGTCTGAAATCTAATATATCTACCATCAACTATTCAGAGTCAAACCTGTTGCTTGCCACCAGAGAAACACAAACAAAGGACAAACAATTGTAGTATGTCATCATCATGCCATCATCATGCAGCAGGTAGGGCCAATTTACAGGAGAATGTACCTGATGGGACCAAAACAACAGCTGGACATAGTCGGACACTGTTTTGAGTTTTCAAGCCTTGGTTTTGAACCCTTATGTGACAGAAGAGGGGTGGATCAGACTGAGAAAACGAGGGAAAGTGCACGCTCATGCAACGACTTGTCAGTCACACCGTCCACTGGGAAAAGATTATAGTTTCAGTTAAAATGCAAAAACAGTTACCCTGCACGGTGAAAAATGACAGGTTGGGAGTAACAGCCCGATCTCACTAATGCTATATCCTGGTGCGTCATGGCACCGATGCCAAAGGACACACTGAATGTTAATGAGCCACAACAGTGGCACCAGTGATGAGAATGGGCAGGCTGTATTCAATAAGAGTTTAAACTGGAGACTCACACCATAAACTCATTACATAAACCCATTAGAAAAGTGTTTGCCAAGGTCATAGATCAAGGGAGCCACGTTTCCTCATTAGCTTCCACACAACTGTAGTCCTTTTTGCAACCACAAGTGTCGCCCCCTGCTGGCCATCAAAAAGGATCCAGGTTTAAGAAGTTGTGTTTGGCTTTTCAAACCTTTTGAAAACTGAGACTTTGACCCAGACAGAACAACATCAACAACAAAAAACCTGACTCAACCAGAAGTCAGTATTTCAATTCAATTCACTAAATAGCACCTAATTACAACAACAGATAAGTCAAGGTGCTTTATATTATAAGGTAAAGACATCAATAATCAGAGAATCAAACAGCCCCCTTTGAGCAAGTACTTGAGAATACTGGGAAGGAAAAACTTCCAGAATAAACAGGATCAGGGAATCATGGTAATCATTTTTTTCCTAGTAGCACTTTGTCATCCTGTTCTTCCCTCATATATGTATTCATATATGAGTTATTACTCATATATGAATACATAAATTTTATCACTAATCTGGGACCTACAATGACATTTTGAGACACCGGACTTGATTGAGCTTATGGATCCCACCATGTCAGGAGAATGAGGATTAAACCCATGAAGACCTGATGGCTGTTACAGGAAAACTAAACTTATTCTTCAGCCTCTGCCCTCTAACATATTCATTTCATGAGTGGATCTCAGGTGAATTTGCATAGTTTATATACAGAACTATGTGTGACATAGTATTTTTTAATGTTAAATGTTTCAGCTCATCAAGCAAATTTTAATATCAGACACACAGCCCAAGTAACTACAAAGTGATGGAACGACGATGATGATCAATTAAGGCAAGACGTCCAGTTCCTGAAGCAGCAATGCAGCATCACTTTTTCTCTAGTCCACAGAATATCTTTTCCAAAAGTCTTGGGGTTTGTTAAGATGTTTTATGGCAACTGTCAGATGATCTTTTTGCCTTAGTTTTGGTCAACAGGAGTTTTTGCCTTGGATACCATCTTTGCCTAGTCTCTATCTTACTGCTGAATCATGACCTCTGACCTTAACTGAGACAAGTGAGGCTTTCAGTTCTCTAGATGATGTTGTTGATTCTTTTTTGCCCTCCTGGATGAATTACACTCAAATACACTCTTCGAGAAATGTGGCCTTCATGAGAAACCTTCCCAGTAAGGCTACTCCTGGGAAGGCCCACTGCTGCTCCAAGTTTTCTCCATTTGTGGATAATGGCGCTCATTGAGGTTCACTGGAGTCCCAACGCCTTAGAAATGGCTTTGTAACCTTTTTCGTAGGTACAGTTGTGAGTGGCTTTGTTTCTTAGTTGTTTCTTTAGATAGTAGCATGATTTGCAACTTTCTAGATCTGCTTTTTTGAGATCTTAGCCTACTTCAGTTTGTCAGAGAGGTTCTATTTACGGTAAGTGATTTCTTGATTCAGTGGGTCTTTCAGTGATCAGGCCTTGGTCTAGCTAGAGAAACTGAAGTCAGCTTTCCAAAAACTGTGGTTAATTCATGATACAGAATCAATGGGGGCAAATACGTTTTCACATAGGGTTAGGTAGGTTTGGATATGGATTTATTTCCCCATTCACGACGCTTATCAGCTATAGGTAACTATATTTCAGTGTTTCCCAACCACTGTGACACGACACACGACATCTTCCGCTAGAGAGCAACTACCTGCTCTAATTAAATGGGTTGCCAACTGCCAGTAAAACAGAAGAAGATGAAGAAGAAATTACATAATAGTCATGCTGTGAGCTGATGCAGTGCATAATAGCAATAGATAAATATTTGAAAAGAAAAAGTAGTCAGTCTGACCTGGGTTCTGGAGAAAACTCCAACCCAGGTGAAGGCCGTAGGATGAGTAGTGGTCAGAAGAAAGCCAAACGAGAAGACAAACCGAACCAATTCCGCTGTGCCTGGTGAACGGGGAAAATTATTAATATGCTTTTGGTGACATTTTTGTTTGGTGGTGTGCCGTGTGATTTTTCTAATGTCAAATGTGTGCCGTGGCACCAAAAGGTTAGGAAACACTGCTATAGGTATCACCAGCCAGGTTCATTCCCAAATTAACTAGTGCAGAGGAAATCAAGAAAAGGGCTGACCAGCAGCATACTTTGAGGAAAATCAGTGGCATGAATATACAGGTTTGTTACTGCAGAGCAAGTTGAGAATGTCAGCACATCCAGGAGGTAGACACATAAATATACCTTGTCAGCATTCAGGGGAAGACTTTAAGAATAGAAACCTTGGAAGACCCCTGGTAATCCTCAAAAACAGAAAGATAAGCAGGCGCTCAAAACACAAAACAAAAAAGAAACCAGCAGAGTTGTGTAAGAACGTTCTCCTGGACAACAAAACAAAAACCAGCCTCTATCAAAATGATGGAAAGAAGAAAGTGTGGAGAAAAAAAATGTGACCAAAAGCATACCACCCCATAAATTAAACATAGCGGTTTCTCTTTGGTTTTGTTTGTTTCAGCTGCTGTGCTCCATAACATTTATTGCCTGAGATTTCATGCTCCTAAAGGTATGTTGATTAAGTAAAATGAGAAAGATGGACGGGCTGAGACACCACCACCAGCAGTTCTGTAGTTAATGAGTTGCATTTACACACTGTATGCACGGATGCTGTTTTTGTGTGTATGTTGCATATCGTGCATGCATGTTTCCACCACTCAAATATTTACAAAAGGACCACACATAAGCAAAGGACCCGCGCCAAATCTGTGAAATATCCATTTACAAGTGTGTCAACATGCACGTACGCACACAACACACACACACACACACACACACAGATATACATATGCAGAGTTTGGAAAGCCACAGAAATGTTCCTGGCATCGTGCTATATTTTGCATTAAGTGCCTCTCCCACCCATATAGTTTATGTTTGTAAATATAAACCATTTCAGCAAATATTCTCTCAAGTTGGTTTTCACTGTGATTGACTTTTGGCCTCCTGGTGTGTGTTGTGGTTGTAGCTGGTGCTGCTGGAAAGTTTCCACCACCTTCAAATAAAATAAATCCTACAATATAAACACTTAAAAAAATCTAAATATTTTTAAAAGGATCTGTTTTTCCTTTAACAAGGTTGGGTTTATAGTGTTCATCATAAAATCAAATGGCCAAAAAGCTACAGTTTTACACTTAGGAGTTAAGGCATATCACTCTTTTGATCTGGTAAATTGAGAAATAATTTAAGTATGAAATAACTGCAAAGTGGCTGTAAGTCAGTGGAAATATATAAGCATTAAAGTCCAGGTTGGACTCACTTTAATCACACTCTAGATCTTGTTTTAACATATGGTATAGAAACTGAACATTTAACAGTGTTTCCTGAAAACCCTCTCCTGTCTGATCATTTCCTGATAACATTTACTTTTACAATAATTGATTACACAGCGGTGAAGAGTAGACTTTATCAAAGTAGATGTCTTTCTGAAAGTGCTGTAACTAAGTTTAAGAATATAATCCACCCACTGTTATCATCTCCAATGCCCTGTACCAACATAGAGCAGAGCAGCTATCTGAACACTACCCCAACAGAGGTCGATTATCTTGTTAATAATTTCACCTCCTCACTACGTACGACTCTGGATACTGTAGCTCCTGTGAAAACTAAGG
>NW_005187406.1:5616666-5644511 GCF_000239375.1 Pundamilia nyererei | reverse complement strand
GGGAGTTTTTCCTTCCCACTGTCGCCAAAGTGCTTGCTCATAGGGGGTCATATGATTGTTGGGTTTTTCTCTGTATCTATGAAGCGCCTTGAGGCGACTTTTGTTGTGATTTGGCGCTATATAAATAAAATTGAATTGAATTGAAATTGAATTTTGCTTTCAGAACTGTTCGAATTCTTTGATGCACAGATTCAATAAGGTGTTGGAAACATTCATGAGAGATTTTGGTCCTTAATGGCACGATAGCATCACACAGTTGCTCACAATTTGCCAGCTTCACATGTATGATGTTCCCCACGGCCCAAAGATGCTCTCTGGGTGGAGCTCTGGTGACCTTGGAGGCCATTTAAGTACAGTGAACGCACTGTTTTGTTCAAGAAACCAGTTTCAAATGTTTTTAACTATGTGACATGGTGTGTTATCCTGCTGGAAGCATCCATCATAAGATGGGTACACCATGTTCATCCCTTTATGACCACAGCCAGCTATTGTACAAAGGTAGGTCATGGCTTTAAATGATACTCAGGTGGTAATGAAGGGTTTGAAGCATGCCAAGAAAATATCCCCCAGGAGTGAAGATATACACATCACCACCAACCTGAGTACAGCAGGATGCATCCACGCTTTCATGTTATTACATTTTGACTCTACCATCTGAATGTTACAGCAAAAATAGGGACTTGTCAGACGAAGCAATTCTTTTTCCAATCTTCTATCAGCACTCAGTGCGGTCTTCTGCTGCTGCAACCCATCTGCATCAAGGTTCGATGGGTGTTCAGGGATGTTCTGCACACCCTGGTTTAACAAGAGTTCTTTGAGTTACTATAAGGTCAAAGCAGTCTGGCCATTCTGCTCTGACCTCCCGACCCAAGAAGGCATTTTCGCCCTAAGAACTGAACTATCGTTAGTGGTGCTAAGGGGCCCAAAGGATGCCAAGAAAATATCTCCCAGACCACCAGCCTAAACCAGTGATCGTGCTTTTATATGCTTATCTCCAAATTCTGACCTTCTGACTGTCGCAGCCAAAATTAAGACTCATTACACCAGACAACTTTTTTAAAGCTTCTATTGCAGAGCTTCCCACTTCTTAGTTAACAGGAGTGGCACAAAGTGTGGTCTTGAACTCCTGCAGCCCCTCTTATTCAAAGGTTTGACATACTTAATATTCAGAGATGCTCTTCTGCATACCCTTTGTTGTAACAAGAAATGATTAACCTCCTAGGACCTGTGATGTCCACATATGTGGACATCACATTTTGGGTTGTCCAGACCAAAATATCCACTGATATCCTGATATCCACTGACGTTATACTGCAACTGATCTATCAGAAATTTAAAGCAAATGTCCTCATATGTGGATCTCATTTTTCTCAGAAACAAAAATCAGGTAAAAAAAAACAACAATTCACATAATTCTTTGTTTTTACATTCATCAGGTCCCAATCAGCCCAAATAGCCAAGAGAAATAAAAAATACATGCCATGCAAAAGTTTGGGTCTCAGTAGCTTAAAGTTACTTTTGTTACTTTTTTGTTACTTTTTGCAGTTTTCTTGTTTGAATCTTTCTCTGTCTTGCTTACTACTAAAATATTGATAACATTACAACATTTTGATTCACCCAATCCAATAAAGGTTGAAACAAAAAGTTAGTAATTTTATTGGATGAAACTAGTATCTTCCTCCAACACACACAGCCACCACTATTTCATTCTTTCTTTATTTAGAAAGACTTTGTTTTCACATACTTTTTTACTTTCACAATTTATGCAACAAAACTATCTGGTCTATCTTTATGTGTCATTAAAGTATTTTAGCTCACTTCAGCTTCTCACTTTGGTTTTATAACTCCGAGCTTTCCTTGTCTTTCAGTCTCACCTGACTTTTGACTCTTCCCAACTTCTCTGAAAGCTTTCGCTGCACAGAAATGTTAATTTGTTCACAACTTACATATGGAACTGCAGAATTCAGTGTGTTCAACAGCAGCCTGTGCTGGATATACTCTCATATTCATGCAGTTGAAGTGCTTGAGCCATTGATTAAAGCCTGTTTATATCAAAGATCGCATCAAATCCTTTCCTGCTCTCTGACCTCTGGTAGTTTAATGCTGATCCAGCTCTGACCTCTTGCTGTCGTCACCACACCTCACTCCGACCTCCGAAACAGAAAGACATGATGAAAGATGGAGAGAGTTAGATGGGTGTCATGCTCATATGTTGACACTGAGGGACAGCTGCTGTTGTAAACAAACCCAGCTGTGTGATAGAAATCCAGTAGGTAAGAAGAACTTATTTTTCCTGTATCATGGATGATATCGTCCGAAAGTGACTCAATGACTTAAACTCCTTTCTATGTATCATTTCTGTTGGTTTAGATGTATGCATTTCTTTTGCTGACTGGAGGGTCGGGGCAGTTCTGTGGTCCACATAAGGGCTTACCTCCCCTCTCGTGCTTTGGTTTTGGAATTAATTAAAAGCAGAGGTTTGGAGGAAGAAATAATGCCATTTGTTATGTTGAATCTCAATAGGAGCAGAGAAAAAGACAGGTTTTTGGAGGGCGTGTTGGCAAACTTTGGTTAAAATATTCCTTAAATGAACAATTTAAACACTAATGACATTTATTCAAAATCTTTACATTCATGATCCTGAGAGATCAGCCAAATAATTAAGGTGCATATTTTCTATTACAAGTAAATACGTGACACCACATAATATGTGCTTCCTTTTGCTCCAAGTAACTGGCCAGAGAAATATCTCGACTCCACCCACTGCTTTTAATCCAGCCACTTAGACTAAATCTAAGTCACTGAGTGACATTTTCAATTAGTGTATTGTGAACTTACCCCACATACCATTTTCAACCTGTACCATTTTAACTTCCACAAATCACAGTGGAGGTCCGAGAACTAAAAGAGTATGGATGAAAACACAACCTCAAATATGCTACCTATTCTAAAGGCTTGACTTCTTTCCAGATGCATCGATGTAGAACTCAATGCAGTCTCCATTCCAAAAAGCTGCAATGCTGTGCAGGATGTAAATAAAAAACATAATGATTTACAAATCATTTCTGTGTTCTTCATTAACCGATATACAATTGTCACTTTGATGTAGAAAAAAAACATTTATACGTAACTAATTCCGAAAACCTTGTAATTCTGAAGGTTTTTCAGAACTTATGTTGCAACTTTAACTACAGCAACACAGGAAGCACATGACATCTGAAAATCTGGAGAAGAGTCCAAAAATTAATATCAAATGCCTGTGATGTTTGTGGACTGTTGTTAAAAGAAGAGGGGATGTTACACAGTGTTAAACATGGACCTGTCTCAACTTTTTTGAAATGTGTTGCTGCCATCAAATTCAATACGAGATGGGTTTTTTTTTTACAAAATTGTAAAATATCTGTGCTGATTTCCCTGTTTAATTGTGAGTAAATAGTCGATGTATGAGATATTCATTTTACACCGCGTCCATGCATTTTTGGTATTAGAGTTGCAGAACATTACATTATGAGCAAACAGTTGCTTTCTTAATGGTTTCTACTAGTGCTGTCAGTGTTAATCTCATTAAAATTAAGTTAACGCCACAAATGCATTAACGCGGCAAATCTCCGTTAGCGAGTTATTTCAGATCGCTCCGTGCGTGGGGCTGCACCGCGTCAACGCGTTAGCACGGTTAGCTCGTTAATACATTGACGCTGTCCAGCACCGCCCACGGAGCGATCAGGGGTAACTCGTTAACATAGATTTGCCACGTTAATGCAGTTATGGCGTTAACGTCATTTTAACAAGATTAACGATGACATCACTAGTTTCTACACAACACATAGTCTTAAGCCTTGTACATATATAAACCCACATAGAAATTAGACATAAAAAACCCAATGCTAGAACAAGAACTACTACACAAAAACACCAAAAGCCCAACTGGGCATGGTGAAGGGAGTATCGTGATCTGGAGCTGATTTCAGGTCCTGGGTAAATTATTCATTGGGAATATTGAATTTAAAGGGTGATTATTGGGGATGTTGGGGGTGATAGATTATGCACAAAGCACTTGTGCAATTCAATAAAATGCTTAAAAACTGTTTTTTCATGATTTGTAATGGCAGTCTGTCCTGATCTTAATCCTTTTGCGATGAACCTTCAGTAAAATATTGATAAAGTGAAACATGAAGCATGTAACATGATTTTGTTGCTATGAAAGAAACTCAAATAACTTATTAGATTCAAATAACTCATGTAGAATTTAAGCGCTCCAGCCTGCCAATCAGCTAATCAGTGATTAACTGTCAATAACTGTCACTTTGATGAAGAGAAATTATGAGTAATTAAAGGGGGTAAAAGGGGTTTACAAAACTTTACTTGGAACTTTATTTAACGCTACCAAAGGTATAAAAAGTGTTATTATATTACTAGCCTATGTTTACGTGTGTCTGTGTGTGTGGACTCAGCTGGACTCGGACTACATGCCCTTTCACTGCCCTGTTTCCTGCTGTAACTATAGCTCCACATGAACCCAGCCACCCCCTGCCCATTACTATAAGGCAACACAGTAAGCACAATTAAAGATAATTTAAGACTTAAGCAATTAAGGTCACATCTCCTGTGGAAATGCACGCCCACGGAGGTCCTGGTATCTGTCCAGCACAGGATGAATTTGGACAGGTTTGGTAGTCTGTGATTGCCTGTGTGCATGTGTGTGTGTATGTGTGTTGTATTCCTTTGTAATTGCACCCAAGTTGCCGGGGTCAAGCAGGGTCTGCGTGTGGCTGTTTTTGGATGAATTGCCCAGAAGGAGATTAGGACAAAATGACACACTCTGTGCCTAGCTGCGCTCCGATTACAACTGAGTAAACATGAACACCCAAAGGGCATGTATGCACAGAAATATTTTCAAAAGTCAGATTATGCAGTTTGCATGCACACACTGTTAGAATAATCCCATCTTCGTGCAGTCATTAATCCTTCGTGTATGGATTAATGACTGTAGGCCTCTATCTTAAAGACCAAAATGTGGGCTCCTTTCTGATGCTGCATCAACACGAGTTCATAAGATGGAAATCAAGAGGAATTCTGCATTGGGGGAAAAGTGCTTCACACCACACAGCCCGAACTTTGTTGTGTGAAATGTTCTTTTAGCCTTATCTATCAGCCTGCAAACTTACACACCAACACAAACACATGTTTTACTCCTTCTGAACCAGACACCGGTGACTCATCATATCCACTGGCCAAGAAGGGCAGAGTCATTACAGTTTCCCCCTATCACTCTTCTCCCTGTGTGGTCTCCTCAGCGCTGCAGCTACTGCAACATGTTTATGAGAGGGGTGTGAATTTAGGTGGCAGCAGGAACCCAGTGTCATTCAAATCTGACAGAGATACATACTGCTAAGATAACACTGGAAACACTTTTTTTTTCTTTTTTAATGATGTTATTTTTTTTTCCTTCACGAGATATTCTGAAGTTGCTGTGAAAGAGCGACTTGTGCGTTCTGGAAGTAGTTTTAAACATTTTAAACAACCTCAAAGAAAAGTCATACAGATAAAACTGTGCCTTGTACCTGCCAGATCTCTTGTATATGACAATGAAGGTGCTTATGGCCTGCTCTGTGTTAGCTCAGATTTTTCTACCATAGGTTTTATTGCTTTAATTTGCTGCATTTTTAGCTAAAGCTGTGGGGGGAAACTAGGCAGGAGAAAATGCACTCACGGACTCTTTGATAGGTGCCCCTTGCTAGTGCTGGGTTTGACCCCTTTTTGCCTTCAGATCTGGTTCAGTTCTTCGTGGCACAGGTGCAGAGAACGTTGCTCAAAGATTTTGGTCCATGTTGACATGATGGCAACTTCATAGTTGTGGTGACTATGGAGTTCATTTGAGCATGTAGTCTGTGGCATTTAAATGCTGCTTGGTTTGGACTGGGCCGAAAGCGTGGCAAGAAAATATCCCCGTTATTTTTGCAGTCTTCTGTTATACAGTTGTGATGCAAATTGTAGCCTCATTCCTTCAAATAGTCAGCAGACAGAGACTCGTCTCAAAAAAGATTTCAATCTCAGAGAAGTGTGGGAGAATGCACCTTGGCTTGCTTGTTCGTCAGCTAGACGCCCGCCCCTGGCTAGTCACATCAAGTTTCAAATCCGCAACATGGTGACTGGCTAAAAACTAAGCTTCAGGGTTCACAATGAGGCATCGTCCCACAGGTTATGCAGATGATGATGGGTGACTTCACAGCAGCTATGTGAACCTGTTTATATAAGGCTTATGGTAAAATATTGCACAGCCTTACGCGATGCCTGCTGTGTCTTTTATTCATGCATATGACTTAGAGTGCAACAATAACTGACACACTTCAAGTCCCAGGCCTCTGTCTGGTAACAAAATGAAGCCAAACCCCTGTGGCAGGGCTGTAACGTAATGCTTCTGATGCTAGGATGTGAACTATTGGGAAAATACAAGAAAGACAACTAGAGAGATTATTAGGAGTATTCGGTGGCAGTAGCATTTTCTGCCATAACAACAAATGTAACCATAAAAAATACAATATTAACAAGTCTTTATGCAATGAGATTATGCAATCTCACGTGTATTTGTAACACTGAGCAAATTATAATAGAGCAGTGTTTTATTTGCAAAATGGCCATGTTGTATGTGTCTTGGAATGAAATTGTTCGCCCTGCAAAAGGGAGCAGCACTTCCTGAACACAGGGCGAAGAATTTGTAACACAATACTGCATAATAACAACCAGTTAAAACCTGTTATCCGGCAGGAATGTGCAGCGTCAGAAACAAAGAAAAAACATATCCAAAAATGGCACCGAGATTATTTTGTTTTCAGCCAATTTAGAGATTGCTAAACATAGCCATGGTCAGGCGTCCATGGTTTTAACCATCCGGACAAGATGCTTGAAACCTTGTTGCTTTAAACTAAACTGGGAATTGCTTTATATCTATATGCAGCAGGTTCAAATCGTACAAAGTTTATAAACACACACACACATTCTGTGTTTTACAGGTTGTATGCAGGAGCACTGCCAGTACAGAAGCCGCAGTGATAACACAACAAACCCTGTTAAGACACAGGCTAAGAATAAAAAAGACACTCAGCAGTCATGTGCAACATTTAGTGAACCTGTTAAACCCAAATAAGTGTTAAAGGGGGATTTTTGGGCATGGGGGAAGTCTAACATCCGGAGTCAACTGGCTGAAAGCATACTCAACGGTGACTCTTTTCCTGCTTCATATTTTTTTTCTACTAGTGCAGTTTTCATGAGTCAGAGTTCAAAACAATCGTTGTTTGGCTTATGGTGGGTGGCTGTAGCTCAGGTGGTAGAGCGGGCCACCTAATCACCACAAGGTTAGTGGTTCAATCCCAGTCTGCTTTTGGTCCTGCATGCCAAATATCCTTGGGCAAGATACTAACCCCATGTTGCCCATCGGAGAGTGAATATAGATAGAAGCACTAAAAACCTTGGCTAAAAGTGCTTGTATGATTGGGTGAATACACAAGTTGTATAAAGCTCTTTGAGTGCTCAGTGTGAGTAGAAAAAGGCTATATAAGAATCAGTCCTGACAAACTGTTTCCGGTTTCTTCTCCCCCTTATTTTATAGTAACTTTCTTCCAATTGCCTACTCCTTCCTGAGAAAAAAATCCAGCCCACATTAATAGCAGATAGTTCATTTGCTAACCCTCATCCGCACGCACACTCTCATACTGTATCTGCTTTAACCCGATCAGGTTCATAAGCAGCAAGAGGGGATATTTTAATTAAAGAGCCATCATGTGGCTCGCTCATGGCAGCAGGTGGCCGAGGCTCGGAGAGCTAGAGTTACCCCAAACCATCAGCATGATAGACTGAAGGTGAGCATTTCAGTTCATAAGCTGGCAAAAGAGGTTATTTGTGTCGTGAGATGACATTTAATTTAACATGAACCGGTCATGTTAGATCGTTTAAGTAACTACTCAAAAGCTCTACTTTATACACACAAAGTCACTAAAGCATTTAAACTCTTTGTCATTAAAAGTTCTCTCATTTTTGAAACTTTTTAGGCAAAAAAGAAAGTTAAAAAAAAGATGAAACTTTGCTGGATATTTTCCAATAAATTCCCGCGATCTCCTCTGAAGTCCTAAGCCTCTCTGAAGGCCATATGGCCCTCCCCACAGTAGGTGAGACACCATATGAATTTGTAAACCGGAATGCGGTGACACTGCACCTCAGGTCCTTTGTAGGTGGAACAAAATCTGTTGGAACAACAAGAGTCGTGCGATTGTCTGCTGGTTGCATTTTGAGGTGAATTTAGCAGCAGGCTCTTGGAGACTGAACATTTCAGCTTCAAACAATAGAAAATATGCTCGGATCAGTTTATATCACATGCAACCTCAGCTATTTACCTCAGACCATGGTAGAATGGAAGAAAATATGATTATGAAAAATGCATGAGATCTAAATGTCGCAAGCAGAAAAACACTGTGAGGTATGGTTTTGTGAGAATAAAAGAAAAGTTTGTAAAAATCTCTTGAAGATAATCAGGAGATAGAGGGCAACAGAAGGCAAAAGTGTACTCAAGGAAAAGTGTGAATGCCTGTGCTCGCCAATATTTCAAATCTGCTTTTTCAGATACAATCTTGAAAGGAGACGAAAGATGAGATTGGACAAAATGGTGATTTCTGGAACGCCTTCACAGTAGATGGCCGGTCAAGCTGTGTTAATGTGTTTGTTCTGGATCCTTTTTACCCTCTAGTGTCCCAACAGCTTGTGTCATTTGGCAGCTTTGAGGCCTATATGAGATGAGGGCGAGGGCTACTAACTGACTGACAGTTACATTACTCATTTACATATGTTATTTTCGGCACTGTTGGAGGCCTACTGGCAACTTCTCCAGCACATCATTCTCACTTTCACCTCTTTCCTGTTAACATTGTTGAGCAGAACCCTCAGAACATGTTTTGCCTATATATTTTTTCTAAATCAACCAATTACAGAGGTTCAGACAGAAACCTCTTGTGTTCGGTTCCTCTACCTTAAAAAATACATAAAGTAAAATCTTTGAAGATTCCATTTATCTTGATCTAAAATAGAGATCACTGCGGTAACAATGTTTCCTAATGACTGGAACTAATGCTTACAAATTAAGCTTGACTTGTTATTTAGCCACCCAACTCATGGAAGCAATTAGTATGCTTCATAGATGCATACAAGGATACATTGAGAATGGCAGTACTGATATACCTTTTTTGGTAAACTTTGACCATGTATACTTAACTATTGCCAAAAAAGAGTGTAATTTATTAATTCTCATTTAACTGTCTTGCTCTCTTCTTTCTGGAAGAAATATTTGTCTGTTTAAGAGCCAAATCCCAAATTAGCTTAACTAGGCAGTTGCTAACTGTCAGTCAGTCAGTTGCTAATTGGTCACCACCATTTGTTGACCAATGGCTAACATACTGTGGAAATATGTTTTATTTATTTATTTATTCATACATTTTTTAATTACACATGACCCTAATGACGAGAAGATAGTGGAGATGTATTTCCTAATGCTAATGCTAATGCTAGCACTCATGCTAGCTTGGTTAGCAAGGTGCATCCATAATTAAGTGCCACGTTGTTATGCATTATTACGGAAAACCGTAACAATGCATAACAAGTTAAACAGGTGAACTTTATAGATAATCTCTAATACACAGTTGTTAGGTAAATAAGCAGTTGTTACTGTCAAGTTTAGAATATATGGGAATTGAAGAAACTTAGAGTTCCTTTTACTTTAAAATCTGTATAAGTGAACCTTTAAGAGCTTCAACTTCTTTTTTCTTTGTTGAATAAGTAGCTAAGAACAGCTGCTTGTACAACCTTGATCCAGTGAAATTTTTTCCTCATACGCTTCTCTTTTGGCATACAGACCAAACATGTAGGTCTCCTGATTTTGGTTTACACCATCTTCACTCCTCTAGCCTCTTCATGGCTTTTCTTATTCCTTTTCTCCATCTCGGTGCTGACTCACACTTTTCCTTGTTTTCTCCTCACCATCCCCATCCATCATCCATCCAGCTCTTGCTTTCTTGCTGATTCATGCCCATATAATTTGTCTCACACTGTGGCGCTCTCAAGGTTCCTCATGCAGAACTGCTGACATGCTTCCAGCCCCCCCTTCTTCTTCTCCTCTCTTTCACTTATCTTGCTTATCCTGAAATAACTGTCGACAGAGTATCTGAGCTCTGAGAGTCTAGTGGAGTAAAAACATATCCAGGCAGACTCTCCTGCTAGAACTCAAGCCGCAACCGCCACCCCAGCCTGAATCCCAAAATTTAATCTAGCACATGATCCTGGAATTTAATCCAGAACCAAACTCAGTCAACCAGAAAATGTGACGTGTGAAAGACCCAAAAAGCCATGAAACCAGAGCCCAGACACCTGTTTTGGCATCACCCTCTTGTAGAGGGAGGGGGTGATTTCCTCCAGCGCATGGTTTTGCAGAGCACTCCAGATGATGACCCACAAACCAGAACTTTACTTTTACAGTCAAGTCTAGAAACAAAACAAAAAAAGCAAAACAAAAAGACCTAACCAAGAAACCGTTGGAATGGGTCTCAATAAAAAAATGTAATGTTATTTTTTGAAGAATGAAGAACTAAAAGATCCAGACATCTGGTACCAAAGCAAGAGCCCATTTTAGTCTTTATTTCCCCCTTTTATTTATGGGACAGAAACAGAACCACACAAATGGGCCGAGGGGAGCTGCTCCATAGCATACAGTCGTCACCGCAGGAGAGGAAAAATAAACCTACGCCAAACCCTAAAAACCTACACTAATATAGGAGCACTCCAAGTATGAAAATGCCCATTAAGTACATCCACGCTGAATGTCTGAATTTTCTTAAATGTGCCCTAATGTACGGTTAAAAAAAAAAGTTATTTTAGAAAGCATGGAGAAATGGGAAGTGTGTGCGTGTCAGTGTGTGCATACGTGGAAAAACGAACTATAGGCTGGTCTTTATTACAAATAACAGATATCACACCTGCTGTATTAGTGTAACTAATATTGTATCGTTTATTAAGTAAATGTAGGGGTGACTGGACAGTGCCAAAAGAAGGAGGTGAAAATGAGAGAAAGAGAAAGGACCACTGAGAATGTGACACAGAGACAGAGTGACAGAAATGACTGTTTAATTTATTGTAAAATATGGAAACAATTACCTCTTGGCAAGGCGAGCTCTGGCACAACAAAGCAGATCTGCTGTGTCCAGGATCGTAACTGCCTGACTCCATCTCTCTTCCTGTTCTCATGTGCGTGCACTCTGGCACTCAGAGGACAGCATGTAATTAGAAAAGAGAGACTAAGTGGACAAAAGAAAAAGGGAAGTAGGAGAGACAGAATGCATCAGTCCCTGCACGGTCCAAGCACGGCTCATGTAGTTGGACTGTTGCCGCTCCAACTGAATTGATGTGAGTCTGTGTCACCGTGAACATGAGTGCACTTCCACTTTGAGTGTGATGAAGCACATTAACACATATATCAGTGGTAACTTAGTATCAGTAAAATAAGCTACCCCAAATACGCATACATATATGATAGCATGCATTATTCTCACCTTATAAAACTGCTAACATTTTAGCCGTTTCTTATTAACATATCCAGCACATGCAAAGTAACCTTAGCACTCATTTGTGGCTATATTTCTGACCACCTGATCAATCTAAGTCCAGCATTAATTCTCTTCCCAGCCTCCACCAGCTCCTGTGGAAACATCTGGTTTTTTAGCTGTTAAATATTTCACCGAGTGCATTTACGAAGCACTAACCTTTCCTGCCTGCCCTGCGGTGTCGCGCAGACAATGGATGTTAGACAGGTTTGCCTATCAGATTTAGGTAGGTCATGTAATATCAAGACAAAAAGCTTAAAGACACCAAAACAACAAATTCTTTGCCATGCGATACTGCAAATTATGGTATTGATCCGATACCAAGTAAATACAGGGCCAGTATTGCTGATGCCGATATCAATACCGATACTATAACTTATAAAAGCTGTGCTCATGGCCAAAGTGTCTCAGTCTGAGCTGTTTCTCTGATGTACTCATTTTTAGTCCTTTCCATTCTGGTCATTCAGCATCTTGAGCTCTGCCTCCTGTCTTTTTGTCTGTGTCACTGTCTCCAAACCATCTTAGCAAGTCTCACGACCGTCTTGTAACTCTCCCCTTTCACTCTTGTCTCCACCTCCTCCATGCTGTCACTAAAGATCACAGTGTCATCTGACTTCAGTCTGACCTCATCCGTCATCTCAACTGTCCATCACCATCTGTCTTCATACATATCCTGCACCACCCTCGCATACATCCCTGTCACTCCTGACTCCTGGCACCCCGTTACAGGCTTCTTGAAATCCACAAAGACAGTGAAGCTCTAGACCTTCTCTGTTCTTCAACACTCTCAAAGAAAACATCTGAATGGTCAGTTATCGTTAAAACCCTATGATATAAAATTACTTGGCTATGTTACAGCTTGGGTTACTTTTTTATGTATTTGTTCTTTGTTTAAGTCTCTTCAGAAAAATCATCTCGAAAGTGAGGCCAATAAACTAGTGACAGTGAATGTGCAAATTTCTGTATTGTCCTGGTGTTTGGAGGATTTGAGCTAATAAACAAACCGAGCAAACAATTACACAAAAAGTTTATTAGTTACTTCATTGTCATAATAATAAAATCCTGGGACGTGACAGTAACTAGCGGTGGCTTACACAAAGCAATAAGTAGGCATGCAGATTGAGTTTTAAATGAGCTGTTTCATTATCGTCACACTCTTTCCCCCATGACGACATAATTTTTCCCAAAATATTATTGTATAATCAGAACTGAAAAACTCTATGTATTACAGCTTTTAGATCACTCTGATTAAAATACAGTGCAGTGTGCTCTAGTATGTCTTTCTAAAAGCTGCATTGCGCTGCCTTGTGTGGTGTTTTTTATTGCTCCGGGGAACTCTTGGCTATTGAGCACTCTTGGTTACTTGAAATTAATCATTTACTATAGTCTCTGGCCCCACCTTATGCTAGCTGCCAGCAGATACCCACAACTGCACCATTACTGCCACTATTTCCTCTCAGGAAATGAATTAGGACTCTGATTGGCCCGAGTCTCCGTCTGGCCCTGGATGAGAGAAATCTGATTGGCACAGAGGCAACAGGCCTCGGCCAGAGCGCTCTGCAGGAGGGCCGTGCTGAGAACACCGATCCTTCAGACACGCGCACACCTACAAAGACACACACACACACATCGGTAGCACATCCTGTGCTTCCAGTTTGTGATAAAGCTGCAGTTTGGTCATATTTATTTCACAACAAACTTTTGGCTGCTGGAGAAGGACAAACATGAAGGCAGAGAAACCAAAGCACGACTCGTACGCAAAATGCTGACTCTTTTTCCTCTGAGGGGAACGCCTCCATCCACAGACGGAGCGCTGGACTGGGAGGGAAGTATAAAGTATGAATGTGGTTAATGTCTTATTAACTATTCTGACATTTTTGCTTTTCAAAAGAATACATCAAGTTTTGGTGAGGGGGGTAGCGCTTAGATTTGGAGGCTTCCAAACCTCATTACCATGACAGTAAATGATGATGATGATGTGTAGATCTGTTGAGCTCATCTAGAGGCAGAAATGATCTCATAAGTAAAATTGAAGTTGTGCAAACTATCGACAAAATGATAAAGTGCAGCCGGGCAGACATTGAAAACAAAGGAATAACCTATTTAAGTTTAGCTATAAAATATTTATTGATTTTATTTTTCCACATTTGCCTTTGTGAGCATTATAATCTGTGCATTGCGTGGCACCCTCTGGACCTTAATCTTTAAGATCTTTGCATTAAAGCAACCTCATGTAACAGCAGCTATATACAGCACTGTCTGTCAAACTTTGCACTTTCAACAAAAAAATAAAATAAAAAAATCACACATTGTGATTCCTGATTGGTCAAACAGTGCCATCCGCCTCCAAACGCTCTTCTTTAGAGACTTTGTTTTTTCTGCTACTAATTTATAATTTAGTAACATTATATCTCTGACATTAATGTTACAGGTTCTTGGATGGAAAAAGTAATGATTTATGAAGTAAATGCATCCACAATTCCACTAGAGATTAGCCAACAAGAAGCTGGGATAAACCATGGAAAAATTGGCCAGCCAAGACAGTGGCATTTATGAAAAGGTAAGCTAATGTGGGCCATTATTATTATTATTAGCATTATTAGCTTTTAGATGGGAGTTGTTGGTAGGGAGCAGTGTTTGGAGATTCTGAATGCTGCTCTGCAAAGCTCTCTCTTCAAAGAAGTTTAACCAGATTTTTTTTTTTGACTATAACTCGTCAGAAAAGTAAAATGCACTTTCTAGATCAGGCGCCAACGTACAGACGGGTGATAAATTAATGGAAAAACAAAAGCCAGCATAAAGTGTCTTAGTAAGGATCTGGGGCACAAAGCGATGCCAGAACAGCTTCGGTGCACCTTGGCTTTGATTGTAAAAGTCTTTAAGACTCTCCTGGAGTGACGGGATGCAATTCTTCCAATACAAACACACAAATATGCCCTCATTTTGTGTTTGACGTTGGTGGCGCAGGGATCTTGCTAACAGTGGGTCAAGCTTTCCCAAGGGTGTTAAGCTGGGTTAGATATTTCAGTTCAATTTTATTTATATAACACCAAATCACAATAACAGTTGCCTCAGTGAGCTTTATATTGTACAATGATACAGATGGCCCCTATGACCAAACACTTGGCGACAGTGGGAAGGAAAAACTGTCTTTTAACAGGAAGAAACTTCCAGCATGGCTCAGGAAGGGACAGCCATCTGCCGTTTCTGGTTGGGGCTGAGGAGAGGAAGACAGGAGATGAGACACGTTGTGATTAATCATTAAATGCAGAGGTGAAAGAAGAAGAAATGTTCTGTGCTTGGCGATTTAATTAAACTGGTCATCAGAACCGCCTGATCGCCTCACTCCAACAGTCAGGTTTTTCCCTTTTTTTCCTTTTTTTGTCACTCATCTATAACTGAACTATGCATGCGGACCATAATTCCTTTTTTATTTTTTTTAACTCCATCTTTGGCGTGCAGGTCGTTTGTGCCCCGAAACACTAAGCGCAGCAGTTCTCAGAAATGTTTCTCTAACTTAAACTACAGACTGCTGACTCTCCCAGGTCAGAGGTGTAGCGTTACACTCTGGCTGTCAGACGAACTGCTCAGACTTGCACAATAACGATATGACGCGGTGTGTGGACCGGTGGAGGGACAGGCTGAGGAGGGGAGCCGGAGGTATGTGAAAACTTGCAGGATGAGAGAAAGGGGTGGAAAAAGTGAGTTAGAATGAGAGGGTGATGGCTGAAAGTGGAAATATCAGAATGGGATGAGAAGTATGCAGGGTGGAGCTTGGACCGGATAAACGGTAAGATGTGGGACAATAATGTCCTCCCTCGGGTTGATTTATCTGCCCAGTGAAAGAAAAACACCATACGTAGGAGCTCTTGTGGGCACAACTGAGGGTGGAAGTCATGTTTTACACCATCCTCCTTTTCTCTCATTTGTTTTCCTACATGTGGATGTGATTTCGACTAATCTCTCGGGCTTTATGAAATGTCACTCAGAGACTGAGGACTATGTGTTTTGTTTCCAGGACATGACATGATGTTGTGGCATGCTCCGACAAACACATCGGAAGCTCAGAACCTCCCCGTGTTCCACAATTTGAGCTCGTCTCTTGATTTTGCCCCCCTGTTGCCATTCCATGCCTCTCCTGCTTAATATTACTCTTTAAACACTGAATGTCAATCAAGGGGAAATAACCTTAAGAAACGAGCTGGAATTGGGATCGTGGAAATTTGAGGATTGACGTTGGTTTCGGCCTGCAAGCTGTCCAACTAAACTAAAGTGCCCCCAAAGAATGAGTGCGAAACTGGATTGAGATGGAGGAAAAGGCATGTCGGAGAGCTAAAAGGCCCATACTGATCATTTAAGGAAAAGAAAAAGTAAATGTTCCGAAAATAAACCACAGAAATTATTGCGACCCCTGGGAAACTTGTTAAAAGCTCATAAAACTAAAGTCTGCTATAATACATGAAGCTATAATGGGGATCCATTTCACAGATTTTTTGTGCAGAGCTGTTTTTTTTTTGTTTCTTTTCAACAGGACGTGGCACGTTAACAAGGGATTGGCAGTCTGAAGTGTTATAGTCCAGAACACAAATCCTATGTGAGAATGTAGGCCACAGTATTGTCGTAGCTATAAGTTTGAACTTTTATTTAAAACATTGTTTAGGAAGATACAGCAAAGCCTCCACAGTTTATATGACACAAGTACAGTTCTTATAAGAAAAATTAACAAGTAAAAGCGCAATGCTTTACTGCAGAGAAGATGCCTGTGTGCAGCAGCTAGCATGAAAGCAGCTAGTCATTTCAACCGCAGCATCAAATGCTGACCTGCTCGAGACACGAAGAATCAAATAAATCTTTAGTCACAACTGTTTTCAACGTGGTCAATCCCAAACTTTGTCAGATCATTTTGTCAGAATTTAGACCAAAAGGTCAGAGCAACTGACTGACTTCAGCAGTGGAAGAATTACAATGACAGTTTGGCCTCTAACAGAAAGAAAATTGCACAATGGCGATGCAACATACCATTTAGCAGATGGCAGCCTGCAGGTGAAATAGCAATCCTTTTTCAGCTTGTAAATCAAGCTGAAAATGAAGCCAGTGCCCATTCTTCTCCTCAAATGGCAACTTCAGATTGTAGCTCCAAAAGAAAGAGATAACCTCCATAGATTTCCAACATCAGATACTAAACTTAGCAGCAGAAATAAAAAAAAAATGTATACTCCGGTACAAAAACTGATTTGATCTCAAGCGTTTGCCGATAACTTGGTTCTCCACCCATGTTTGTGGTTTCAAAAAAATAAGAAAAAAACCAACCGAAAAACAGCAACAACAACAAAATAACCATGACAAAAGCCATAAGGCTAAAACAGCTTGTGCCAACTAACTATAGGGTGATATCGCTACTTATGATCATCATTTAGTTACAGTAAATGATTTCTCTCTATAGCAATTACAATTAAATAATATATATTATTCTGTAAACAGCCAGTATTATTGTTTCTATTTTTTTCCATTATTACTTAAGTAGGACAAGAACTTTTACTTAACAATGAGCTCAATACCCGTCCCACATATAGTGATGGTAAAAATTTTTTTTAGGACTTTCAGCTTTATTACTGTTGTTATATGCTGCAACACTGCAACATAAAAACAAGTATGGCAACGTTTTTATTCAGTGATTCATCTGCACCTGCATATCAGAGTACACCTACACACACAGACTCGCACACGCTGGCCCATGTCTGGACAAATTGGAGCTGAGCATGCTCTGAGTCAGAGAAGGCAGGGGCAAGCTGGCTACTGGGGTCTGCTCTGCGTTCAGCCTAAATGCTTCTGATAGAGCTTGCTTGAAAAACGACATGGTGTTGAAGTGGAAATCAAGAGCTGCTGGCACAATGTGTTGTTTTAAGTACTGGGCAGGAGGAAGGAGCGGAGAGAGGACCTGTAAGAGCAGAACAGCCTGCTTTTGGATGTGATATATGGATGTAACGTTTCACAATTCATCCAGCTCTTGTTCAACACTCGCAAAGACAAATCGAGGGAGGGAGGGGACACGCACTCCAATGTCTTCTTCCATACTTACTGCTCTTTTCATCCTTCCATAATACTAGATGTTTGCTCTAAAGATAACGTCATATTATGTGGAAATCAGAAAATTGCTTTTTTTACTTTACTCTTGCCTTTGTCTCTTTCAGATCTCATTAAACACAAATACCTTTAAACAGGAACAAAAAAAACCTTCTCTCCTGTCATTTCTTCACTCATCTCACCTTCCTCTCTGTGTCCCGAGCCAATCCACCGACATCTCCGTTTCTCGCCCCTCCGAGGTGATGAGAACTGTGATTGATCAGCTTTTCCAGCAGGAAATGAGAGGGCATCTCTCGGAGGCCTGTTTAAACAGCGACTTATACGGTTACAGAGTTGTTCCAGGACAGCCTTTCACGTGACGGCCGAACTGCGTTGCTTACTCAAGCCGACGTGAGTCATATTTCCCGACCAGGTCCTGATCTCCGAGGTGCTCGTTGCATGCGAGCTCGTGAATGTACAAAGAAACATGAGTGTATTCTTTGTATGTTTTGAGATTATTGCTGTGTTGTCTTTGCACACACAGACAGTTTGTGCTGCTTAATTTGCCAAAGACTAGTGGAAGTTTAATCTGGAAGATTATTCTTTAACCTTGTGTTGATCTCAATCACTTTAATACTTTCGGGGCATCTGTGAGGAACCAGGAAGGACAATCCAAACCACTGCACCACCATGCTGCCCACATACAGTATACATATTGACTTAAAGGAGACACAGAGTCGTTCATTTGGAGCTGTGGTGATCCTGATGAATCCAGAACTTTGGTGTCCACCAAAATTGTTGGTATGGGAAAGGTAGCAAGTAAGTATATTAAAAATAATACACAATAGTTTTAAAGAAACTTCCTCCCACCGTCCAAAGACATGCAGCTTGTGGGGATAGGTTAATTGGACAATCCAAATTGCCACTAGGTTTGAATGTGCGAGTGAATGTGAGTCTGAATGGTTGTCTGTCCCTATGTGTTGGCCCTGCGACAGACTGGCGACCTGTCCAGGGTGTACCCCGCCTTTCGCCCTATGACAGCTGGGATAGGCTCCAGCGCCCCCCGCGACCCTGAAAAAGGATAAGCGGAAGCGAATGGATGGATGGATGGATAGTTTTAAAGAAACTCATTCAATAAAATGTCATTCTTAGTCTTACAGCTAGTATGGTTTATGTGATGGCAGTGGAGGTGGACCGAAACCCAAAGATTTGACTGAAGGAGTCAAAATTTATTTAAATCAGTGTTAGTTTTAACAGCAAACTTTAATTTAGTTTAATTCATAATTTAGGTGTCGAAATTCTTTTAGTTGTAGTCGACTGGATATCATTAGATTACTAAGAGTTGGTGTGATGGTCAGCAGAAGAAGTGTCCTGAGTTCCTCTCCACAATCTGGCCGGTTTGGGTTAACTGGTGATTCTAAATGGCCCATAGGTGTGAATGTGACTGTGTGTGGTTGTCCGTCTGTCAGTGTTAGCCCTGTGTCAGACTGGCGACCTATCTGGTTGTCTAATGGTAGCTGGGATAGGCTCCAGCCCAACCCCCCATGACCCCGATAAGGACAAGTGGAAGTGAATGGATGGATGGAGTTGCTCTTCTTTTCCTTCATATCAAACATCAAATGTATCGATATGTGTTGCTTTCCTCCCCAACATTGACATTTTGTCACGTTTCAATGGCAAATGGACTGCTTGGGTCCCCCCCCCAAAAAAAAAGAAAAAAGAAAAAGCTGTACTATTTCCCAGTGCAGATCAAATGTCTGCGTCTAACCTTACTGCACAGTTGCTTCTGATTGGATCACCCATTTAAACTCTATTCTCATAGGATCAATAACAAAGGTAAACATTTTCTTACTAGTTATACGTTTATAGGTGAGCAGCTTTTATAGAACTTTTTTTTTTTTGCAGTTAGGATTTGTCATCTTTGTCAAATTTTCATGAAAACTTGGAGATGAACCAATATATCGTCAGAAAATTACAGTTTATCAGTCTAATGTGGGATTTACTCTTAATGATAAATGAGTTTTAGATGAGAAATAGCAAACATTTGCAGCCAGTTGGCAGCCTTCAGCAAATAATGAACCAGAATACCCTGGAACAAAAAAATTAAAATAGTCATTTTGTGTCCAGGTTTTCTACTTTGCCCTTTTACTCTTTGCAAAAGGGAGGATGGAGCTAAAACCTCCAGGTATGCTTATGCATGGTGGCTACAGCATGGCCTCACATTGATCTCGATGTATCTCACACAAAATAGTGTGCCACTGCTCCAAACACGAAGAATGTGGTCTGAGATACTGCTGCTGAGGCAGCAGTGTTACTGTCTGGCTTCACTTCCTCACCTGCCATGATGATGCATGCTCACTGTTAATTAAAAGGAATCCCCACACACACATAAATACACATACACACGAATATTTAACCAGAGCAATTAGGGTTTGGGCATTCCCGGCATCCACATTAACACCGGCCCCAAAACAAACTTCACCCTGACAGTTACAAGCTCAGAAAAGAAAGAGAGAAAAACAGGATGGCTGAAGAGGAGACAGGAAAACGGCAACAGCGAGAAAGGAGTTTATTTCTTTTAATTCAGACCAGATTTCCATATCTCCAGCTCACAGCTCACTCGCAGCTGGGTCCACCTCTGAGGCAGAGACAGCGCAGCACAGGATACTGGGGAAATGAAACCTGCGGTATTAGTCTCCCCAACACTGCATATTAATCAGCATTTAATAAAAGGAAAATAAATTGCTCTCCACTCCAAATATTATGAGTGTGACGCTACCTTTGTTTTCATTTAACTGTAGGTTTTTCCTCCAAAAATCTAAAATAAACAGTGCCGCTGAAAGAAGGCGGGAAGCATGGAGCGGAGGAGGGATGGAGACTTATGACTTATGGGGGATTTAGTGTATGTACATGTGTGTTAAAAAAGGAAAATCTGAAATTAAATAAACAGAAGCTGATGAGGAGAGGACCTCTTGACACACCTTGCCTTGCCTTCAGGTTTAGGTTATAAACTCTTGTGGGTATGACTCCAGATTGTTGTTTGAGGGCACAAAATGTCCATGTTAATGTGGTGGCTACCTTCCAAAAGGAGTCATTATGATATTAAAACAAACTGGGGAAACCACCCCTGAAAATGACGAGATTGTTTGTTTTATAGCATTTAACGGAGACAAATGTCTTATGTTTGGTATTGAAAAGCTGAACTTTGAACTGCGGGTATGTTTCTAGCAGTAAGGAACGAAGAGCTCTTTAATTAAAAAAGAAATCTCTGTATGTTTGTGTTGTTCGCTCAATCTGATACATGAGGGTATCAGATACCCTCATGTTGGTGTTACATCGTAATAATTTGGTTCCAGGATCATCCTCGTAACTGACTTTATAAGTGACTTTCTTAGCATTCAGTTAGCATTAGTCAAACGTAAGCTAATGCCACTGAAATTAATCACTAGCAAACCAACATGAAGAACATAAATTTGGCTAAAACCAAACATAACTTAATAATATACTTATTACGTTGTATACATTAATAAAGAAAACGTTTGAAAAACTGACCATTTGTTCTGGAAGAGAGTTTCATATAAAAAGGAGCATTTTTTCTAAGCTAGGACATCACAGCATGTACACAACAACATGACGCAGGAACAACACCAACACGTGGATATTTGCCTAGCTTGATAAGTGTCAAACCTGTTGATAAAGTGGTCTGCTAGAGACACAAATCTACTACTAAACCTCTTCTACAAAAAGCTGCTTCTCTACACCAGTGTCATGATTGAAAGACAGGCTATAAACCACAGCGTGATGTGCAGGAACTTCTCTGATGCGCGGGTTCCCTTTGTAGATCAGGGATATGGAGTTTAACAAGGAGCCTGACCAGGTCCAGCCAACCAACGCACAAAATGAGGCTAAAGTCTGTGAATTTTAAACAGAGCTTAGATGCAGGAGAAGGGTAGAGGGGCCAAAGAGTGCCTCTGCGAGCAGAAGCGCACCAAGCTGGCAGAAAAACAACAAGGCCTCTTTAGAGAGACATATTATGTCAGCAAGGTTGAACCAGTGGCAGCAGGAGGTGAAGAAACTCTAGAAGGAGAATGAGAGTCACTGTCTGACATCCTGCCATGTGATTAGGCTAAGTCTTGGATGTTGATGCTTTTGATGATGTTCAGACAAGCTCCACCCACTGATTATCAAGCATCACATACCAATACAGATATTTTTGTATGTATGGGAGAGCAGTGTGTCAGGATTTATGAGATGAATCATCATCAACACAACAAAATAACCTTTCAACTTCTCATGTATTTTGAAACTGGATCTTTTTGGAGACCTAGAATGTAAATGCGCCTGCCTTCAAATACTTTGGATCAACTTCTGATGTTTAAATATGCTATAGGCTATAAAAAACAAGATGTGACAGTTAATACAAAAACATTCAGACATTTTTCTTAGTATAAGTTTGAGGTAAATCATTGTTTAACACAATACTTGGGGCTACATACTGTCCTGAAAGAAACAAATGATCTGTCCTATCACTCTAGCGTTGATGTGATACTAATACGAGTGGTGGTACTATCTCTGGCAATTCATAAGCCAAGTTTGAAGTCTGGATCAGATAAACAGCTTTTGAGATAGCAACACAGATACAGAGATGAATTCATTTAGACAATAAATTAATGACATTTTAGAGGCCTCGTTTGACTGCTGAGGAATGGTTGGCAGCAGAACACTGTGGCTAGGATGGTAGCGCCCATGAATGTTTATGGAATCACTGGAAAAATACTCGAATTTTCCCACTGGACTCTTCCTGGATAAATAATGCTTCACATAAAAAGCAGTTCCTCTCTTTGCTTTATGTCACCTCTGCTGCTCATCCACTGTGCCAAGATGCAAACTGCACTGGTTTAAAATGAAAGCACATATATTTGTGTTATAACGGTATTCATGAGCGTCAACACATCCAGCACATACTCACTCAGACACACTGCAGCTCTTTTACCTGCAGACTCTTGCTCTTGCCCCAAGCCTGATCTCAAGTTACCTGTTTTCCTTCGTGTGAGTGTAAAGTGTATTCATATGGTCCTAAGAGGGCTGAGATTGGAAGGAGACTGTTTTCCCAGTGATAAAAATCACTTGGCACCTAGCGAGGAGCCGCCATCGGAGCACAGGACAGAATAAAAGGCACACCGAAGAGTAGCGCAGCGCTTCAGCGTAGGACGAGCCGCGCGTGGGCCCAGAGCAGAGTCGGAGCTCTGCTACTTAACTTAATCACAAGGAACAGAGGAAACACAGAGTCAGATCAGTACAGTAGAAGCCAGGTCTTTCTTTGTTGGTACTGCAGATAGCTCAGCTGTAATAAAGATGATTACATAGGCTAAAAATAAAGCCTATATAAAAATAGCATGTCTTACTAGTAGGGCCTGCATTTTGTTAAACTTGCACTTGTGAGCGCTGCTTAGATGAAAAAAATGTTTATTGAATGTTAAGGATAAGATTTATTAAGTGACTTACTTCAGCACTTAATTGTAGGAGTATCAAGTGAATGTGTGACTAATCACGTATACGTAGGACAGGAACAGCTAGTGACAATGATTTGCTCCATAGCTGGACAGACGAATTGGGTTACAATATTAGGAACTGGGATAAATTACAAAGAGAATACTTTTTGTGTCTGTTTTATCACATTCAGTGGTTCAAAATGTTACCTATGTGACCGCTAACGGTCATAAACACATGGCACATCAATTAATCCCTTTGAGGACAGTTGGTAGTAGTGATATTTTTATAAACCAGTAGCTAAACCTTGACCTTATTTCTGAGATCCTTTACTTTTATGGGAGCATTTCTGCACGTCCCACAAAGGGCATTTGTGCGACGAAACCCTGCATGGGTCTATGTTGTCTTATGGGAAGTTGTCTAAGCTTCCCATAAGCCCATATTACCCAGACAGACGTCAAAAGGTTTTAGCTTGTGTTTTTGCTGTGCATTAACACTATGTACAGAACCAAGTGAATTCATTAAAAAGTGCTCACTCCAAGCAAACATCAGCATTTGCCAAAATAAAGGTCTTTGATATGAAACAGTGCTGATATATGTTTGGCCAGGCTCTTGGGAATACCTCGGTGTAGGTAACTGAGCAGTACCCCCCGTTACTGGAATAAGAGGTTCCTCTTCGCTGGGCGAGCCGCGATACTGGCTGCTTTTCTCCACTGTTTGCAGAAGCTTAAGTCTCAACTTCCCGATTAGACTCTAAAACTTGAATTGCATGACAAATAAAAGGTGCTACACAATGCCAAGTGCAGGCTAAAAGTGAGGGATTAGCTGCAATAAGCCAACACTCGCACCCACTCCACACACAGACTCAATGTGTAATGTGTCCTAATGGCAGAGGTAAATTGAATACTTAAGCTCAACACACATGGGTCTCCGTATCTTCACTCGAAGCCACCTACATCGTTGCTCGACCTGCCAAACCACAAGGCTGAAAGAGCCTATGAGATAGACAGAGCGTGTACTGTATGTATGGCCCTCTGCCGTTCCACCGCTCACTCACCACAGTGGGTTGGTACTCGAGGAGGGGGTCCCAATGACAGGGGGCCCAGTGTTACCTTTAGCCTTGGACCATTCGCCGTGAAGGATTTAGGCGTTATTCTATCACGGTTTAATACAAACCGGTTTTTCAGCTGCTTTGTCATTCCCTCGCTGTGGATCTGTTTCATTCTTCGTGAAACCGATACCTCTGTCTTCCCCTCTTTCCCCCGAGTGGCAATATTTGAATCCTCAGATGGCCCTGCAGTATCAGTTCCTTCCTGAAACAAGCTGACACTCTCGCCTCCCCGTCTCGTACCCTACCTGATGAGAAAGACGTCAGCGGACATTCCTGCATTCCAGATGCTGCTTTAATAACAGCCCCAGAGACAGAAACATGACCGCTTTCAGTGTGTTGCCGTCTCCATTTCGCTCTCTCTTCTTCCCAGTCTCATCTGTTTCGTGTCCATTTTTGTTTTCCCTTCTCCTAGTCAGTTGCATTCAGAAATCCACAAATGTCTCCAGCATTTGAAAACCGTAGAAACACGGCCTGCACGCTGGCATCAGAAGCAAGGTTAATCTGGCCTCGTGATTGCACGGTGTTTACCTGGCAGGCTCTTCTTCAGTGGTCACGTCCGCCCACCCTCGTCACCCTTGAGTCAACATCCCCATTACTTCCAAACGTTGTCCAGTCTCCATCCAATGTCCAGGCCAAGTTCCTCCCGTGGCTCCCCAGAGGCGGCTCACTGGTCTCGGGTACGCTGAGCCACGAGGCCAGGGTCAGCAGAGGTAAGGAGGAAGTAACTGGAGATTTTTAATTATGAGCCTCAGTGGTGCGATGAGCAGCTCAGCTCATGGCTCCAAGTTCAAGAGAAGTGAACAAACTGGGGTTTAGTATGGTTCCTGAGTTGTACAGAGCAGGCATTAAAGCAACATTTGGCAAAGGTTCCGCGTAAATATAAAACCATAGTTTCTGCCTGAATCTTTGCTGCCACAAATTTCAGGCAGCTTAAGAAAAGAATGTGCCATCCTCTGTAATTAGGACCCTGTGGATTCACCCTATTTGTCTAAAATTATGGATATGGTCACTGGCTTGAAATCTAATTGGCACACAGGAAGCTAATGCTAAACTGGATAGATTTGTCCTTTGAATATTAGTAAGTCAGTAGTTGCCACCAAAACAAACAAAAAAAAACCCCTGAAAACCTGCAGATCTTTTAATAATTTCAACTTCTTTTTTAGTAACAGTTTATATTTTCTATTACTCAGTTTTATCTCTGTTGTTTTATGTCTGTTTTTCTTTTGGATGACAGCACATTGGTTTTAGATTGTAGTCATAATACCGGCTCGTTTTTGTTATCTACATATTTAAAGAGTAACTGAGTAACATGTCGTTGTCCAAAAGACTGGCTCGAAAGGTGAATCAACATACATAACACAAATAAGAGCTCACAGCACAGGAATCCACTTCAAATTATATGTGCTCATCCAGAGGAGAGAAAGAAGCTGAAATCACTAATTTTTAGTATATTTTTTTAGCCAAGTAAAAGCAGAAATATAACTTGCTAAAGAGCTTTCAAAAAAGCTCTGAACTCTAAACTACACTGAAATTTACCAATAACATAAAAACATTGTTTCCGTTCTCAGACGTTAGTGATCAATCTTGAATCTTGAATCACTAAGACAAAACTAAAACAATGCCTCTATTACTTGCTTTTTTTCTTTAAGTTCTCTTGTATAAAGTTTGGTATGCTTGCTAGTGCAAAACAGGTCAGTCACAACACTTGCACTTAGAGTATTTCTACCTCTCTTTAGTTCAGAAGTCACCAAAATAGTCAAAAGCAGAGGTGGATCGATACTAGCACAGCTGGATCAATACTTTGTTTCTATCCTCAGAGTCCAGTATGTATCGCACTAAATTGTGTCAAATTAATTTTTTGTGTCATTTTTTTTTAACTAAAGAATATACCTCAAACATGCACTATGAAAAATGTTGGAACCTTTATCTGTATCTTTATAGCCTATAGCACATTCAAACAACAGACCCTGACTAAAGTAATTCAGCTCAAAAATCATTACACATTGCTGCCCTGCATAAGCTTCCTTGGTATCGGCAATACTGCCCAGAATTTACTTGGTATCGGTACCAAAATATGCTGTATCGCACAGCACCAGTCAAAAGTCACCTGATAAAAGAATGACCTGTAAGTGCACCATCCCCTCCACCCCATGTTGTGTTCGGTATGTAGCTCTGTGAGGTCATACTGAGACATTTTTGATGGCAGGAAATCAGACTGAGAAATTTCCTTTTGCCACATGTAATGCTACCCAGTAGGGGCTGCAGAAGAAGACAGGTCCAAGTAAATACTATGGCATTGTAAAGAAAAAAAAGGAAGTAACCTTTGTGTTCACTGCAAACTGCTAGAAGTAAATCTTGCAGAGCTATTACCGAGGCTATAAACATTTTGGACTAGGCTGTAGGGTTGGAGAGTGTTAAAGTCGACATTCTGAGCAATAAGCGGTGTGACTATCAATTTCATTTTCTTTTAAACACATTTTGAAATAATTGTTTTTGTAACATAAACCATTTTGTGGGGCACTGCAACTTCCTAAAGCAAGTAGTGTAGAATAATTGAACTGGCAACATCTCAGTTGAAAAACTATCAGAGCCTGATGTTTTAAGTGCATCTACAGTTTCACTACTGGCTTTAATGCGGAGGTCATGTATTGGTTGCAATTTTGCAAAGTGACGGTCAAGTCATTTACTACCCAGAACCTGCCAGATCTCAAAAGCAGTTGGAGAAATCCAAACCTCGCAAGCCAGTTGTTGTTTTTAAGTAAGTAACGTAGAAGTAACAAGTGATTCACAACAACAGATCTGCAGACTTCCATCTGAGTTTTATTTAGACTGAGGTTACGAGTCATGGACACAATCACGCAGAGCTTTGTGAGACAAACTCTCCTCAGAGAAGCTTAGAATGGATTTAAATGATCAGTATGCTAGAGGAAGGCTCTGACAATGTGAAAGCTCATGAGGTGATGAGTCCAGATGTTGCAAATCAAGCCTGAACATGGTACCACAGCTGGCTTGTTTTACATCAGCAGCACACACACATACACAGACAAAACAATGGGCTTGTACGACCCCAACATTTATGCACACAAGTACACAAAAGTAGAAGTACATCATCACACACACACACACAAGCAGACACATACAAATGACGCAATGGCATTCACATCGTTTCAGTATGTGGTCAACAGCACACCACATGTTTATCGGATTAACTTTAAAAAATTGTTATAAAAGACTCTAAATGAAAATTAGCGATAGAAACTTTTGTCCCAAAGGCAAATTAAGTATTAGGAATGTGTAACTTGAAAGTAAAAGAAATCCACATGTTTGGATACATTTAAAAAAAACAAAAGATAATTGGCAGTAACAGTTTTCTGTTTGCTATCTGGCTTGAAATTGAACATAAACTAGCATATAACGTAGTTTTAAAGTATTAATGATTTTATGTTTGGTGCCTCAGCAGCCAGATCAGAGCCAAGGGACGTCCCGGGATGAAAAAAAATAATTACTTTTCACTGTTGATGACTAACTTACCACAATAAAAGAAT
>NW_005187406.1:5580191-5615453 GCF_000239375.1 Pundamilia nyererei | reverse complement strand
GAAACTAGAAACCATAAAATAACTCACACAAGTACAATATTACAAACATCACAAGGAACTAAAAACGCTGGGTCAGGGGACCCAGGACCATGACACTTCATGTTTCCCTCTCACCACATATTCAAACCGATATCATGAGCAGCAGCTTTACTGTTGATACTAGAAATTAATATTAAATAAATTCTATGAACAGCTGACCAAGCTTAAACGTGCTGCTGTTGTTTAGCGCAACATCCGCTGGTTTCCTCTTTCTGGCGCAAAGTGGGCGATAAACAAGCAAGAGAGAATCATGAAACTGATAATCATTGATCAGTTTCATGATTGAAGTAGCAACAGGAGAGGGAGGGGGAGAGTTACTGAATTATTTTTACACCTCGACCAGCATCTGGCCAATCCACCACCTTTCATTGTTTATACCGTTGCAAAAAAAATAAAAAATCATCGGCCCATAAAAACGAAAAATCACCATCGGCCGCCAGTCCAGCTATGGGTACATACAACGTATGTCAGAGAATAAGTCGTTGTAGCTTTGTATTAATGTTGACCACAAACTTAGTTAGTCAAGAGGGCTTGAAGATGTTGTACAGCTTATTAAGCCAGCTTATACACACTCCATCGTCAGTTCTGAAATCGGAGGTATTTTTTATGAATTTTCATTTACTTATATATTATTTTTCACACAACTATTTTGATTCACCAATTAAGCTAACCCCACTAATTGCATGTTTTTGGACTTTGGGAGGAAGATTACAGGAAGAGAACCCACGTAAGCACATGGTGTCTAACCAGACTTGCTTACTTACTTTGTATGGCAATACCTTGGCTTCCAGCAACACTGTGAGGAATCTCCGAATCATCTTTTGCCCCGTATATGGTTTCCAATACCCATATTAAACAAATATGTAGGACTGCTCACCTGCTTTTGTCAATTATCTCTAAAATTAGAAACATCCTGCCTCAGAGTGATGCTGAAAAATGAGTTCATGCATTTATTACTTCTGGGCTCAACTATTTCAATTCATTATTATCGGGTTGTCCTAAAAGCTCCCTGAAAAGCCTTCAGTTGGTTTAAAATGCTACAAAGAGGAACTAGAAAAACAGAGCATATTTTTCCCATATTTATTTTGTTCCTCTTCAAATCCAGAATGGAATTTAAAATACTTTTCTTAAGAAACAAAATCTTAAATAATTTGGCTCCATATTATCTGAAACACCTGATAGTACCATATGACTCCAGTAAAGCTCTTTAGTCTCAGACTGCTGCTTACTTTTGTTCCTAGGATATTTAAAAGTAAAATGGGAGGCAGAATAGGATCTTTATGAGGGCTGGATCAGGTGACCCTGAATCCTCCTTTAGTTATGCTGCAATAGGTCTACATTGTTAAAAAAAACATCTTAAAAACATGGTAATATTCCAGCAGCTGGGGAGCCAAAATACTACCGTAAAATAACAGAATTAACTTCCTCATAAAAATACGGTTATTTCCAGTAATGACAATAAAGTTTGTTGCGCTAATTGTACATGGGATCTTGCCTTTTCAAGTGATCGTAAATATTAAATTAGGAACATGTTAATGTGATTAAACAATGAAATTATCTATAAATAGGAAAAAAAACAAATCCTAAAAAAACGGTAATATTCTGGCAGCTGGGGCGCCAAAATACTACCGTAAAATAACAGAAAATAACTTTCTCATGAAAATACGTTTATTTTCAGTAATGAAAATAGAGTTTGTTGCGCTAATTTTACATGGGATTCTGCCTTTTCCAAGTGCGTTTAGACATTAAATTAGGAACATTTTTACGTGATCAAACAATGAAATTACCTATAAACAAGGTCAATGAATGTGGCAATATGAATCATAATACGTAAATGTACAGAAATATACAGTTAACAGTTGGTTTCAATAATAATGGATTGCATGCCCTGGGACAGACTGACAGATCGCACCATCGGCCCCTCTGGCAATCACCAGTAGGTGAAGAGTCTTGACCACGGACACAACACCGAGAGTGTCCGAGCCGGAGCTTGAACCGGCAACCTTCTGATCACAAGGCGAACTGCCAACTCTTGAGCCATGATCACCCCAAATAGCAATGATAATAATACTTATGTGATGAAACACAAGCTTATAGGGCTCATGTTATATACTTTTCCATAGCATTACATTTGAATTCAACAGTTCAATCTTTCAAATAACGGACAGATATTGGTGAAATCATGATACATTTGTGAATGTATTTTAACAATCTAAATATGCATATGCACAGACAGATACATTTAATAATCATGATAATTATGTTGTATTACATTACAGTGATTTAATGTTAATTTACATTTGAAATGTGAAGTCAAAGTCTATTTACGTAACTTTAATGATATTCTAGAAAGACAGTACAAAACTGTAAAATATACAGTAAGCTACTTTGACATTACTATTTTTTGGAACAGTGTAGGAGGCCCTCACCAGTTTTTCTTCACTTTCCTTTTTTGTTTGTACTCTGTGTTTAACTGCAGTGATAATTTAAAGTCCTTTTGACAACTACTGGTAGTGTCTGAGCAAATGTCTGACTCTTCACATCCAAAATAAGGTCCACAGAGCAGAGCTTTTGCCAGTATAAAGCAGTATTTATTTTATGCAATAAATAAATGCATTATTCATCATTTTCAAAGTAAACTGAATTCAAAGGTTACTAAGGATTGTCTGAAATCAAGAACCTTGTCTGTAGAGACCTAAGGATGTGAGGTCAAAGACTGTTTCCAGGTAGCATCAATTGCCTTTATGTCCATTGCACACCACTTCCAGCCACTAGATGGGGCAGACTCAAACAAAGCAATATTAGACTCAGAATCCATCATATGCATAATCATCTTTGGCTCCTACATTAACCAGTTGGTTATTATCCACAGTGGTTCTGTTCTCCGGACTTCCTCTCCCCAGCCTTCCTGAGCCTGGTTCTGCTGGAGGTTTTTTTCTACCCCACTGTTGCCATCTGCTCATAGGAGGTCATTTGACTGTTGGAGTTTTCCCTCAGTTACTATAGAGCCTTTACATTGCAACATAAAGTAGCTTTCGGTGAGTGTTAAGATTTATTTAAAAAATTAGACTGAACTGAATGACCTTCAACAGATTAAAAAAGGATATAAAAAGTCACATTAATTTATAATTAACATGGAAACATAAGCAACAGGATTGATGCCTGTGAGACTGCTTTTTTGCCGTAGAGCAAATTCAGCTACAACTCTTTAATTTAACTTTTTTATGTCTTTCTTCCCTTCCACATTGGTATTCTAATCTGAATGACTGTGGTTAGAGCAGGATGGGGTTTTGTGTGGAGGCCTGCTCCCACAGCAAGCCAGCCAAAGCACAGAGATATCATCACCGTTTCATTAAATGTAGATCTCAGTGTTGCTGAGCAGGGGGCCTGTGCAGGAAGACTTTTTGCTTCAGCAGGAACTGGAGGAATGACAGATGTGACAAGTCTCCGTTCACATATACAAACGCTGATCCTTTTCAAAAAAGTATTGATTTTAATAGGGAGTTATTTATTTTCTAAGCAAGTTCACAGATGTTCTTCACAGAATCTGCAACACGTTGCTGTATTAATAGATATTTAAAATAATGCAAGAGTGCAAAGCAGCTTGTACCAAACTGAATATTGGAAGAGTCATGCCTTTAGAATTTGACTCTCACTCACCCATTCACACACATGGTCCAATGGCTGCCATGCAAGGTACCCACCCCACCCATGAGGAGGGACTTAGGGTTCGTTGGATTGGGAGTTAGAGCATTGTCTTTGTGTAGAATAAAAAAAACTTCAGATACCTTCTGAAAGCTTTTTGTCCAGTTTTATCAGGCAAGAAATTAACTCTTGTTCTAAGGTGATTTTAAAGTGGCTTCCCCAACCCTCAACGCCCTACTGCACTGTCAAAGACACCATATCGCTTTCCTTTGTATTACACTTGCTTCTAAGTATGTTTTGGTACTTAGTCTACTTAACTACTAGCAGAAAAATGCCAAATGATTGTTGCTCACACCCCAGACCTCTCACCATTAATCAACTTTCTGAGGCAAGCTCTCTTTGCTTCCTTTGGCAATGGGTTTCTTTTTTTGTTTTTCTCGCTCCCAAGAATTCTGGTTTCTCCACCCTTTGCCATTTTACCAGAAAAAGCTTTTGTTCCTACCACGGCGCATATATGTTTGAATGACAGGGAGGCAGGTGGGAAGCTGCAGATACAAGAAGTTTAAATCTCTTGGTTTGGATGGGGTTAACTATCCAAAGTAACAGACAATGCACAACAAAGGTGAAGAAGTGAGAGCAGGAAGGGTGTGGAATGGGTGGAAATGAGCGTCAGGTGTGATTTGTGACAGAAGGATAGCAGCAAGAGTGAAAGGGAAGGTTTACAAGACTATACAAGACATGCTGGGATGTATGATTTGGAGACAGTGGTAATGGCAAAAAGAAAGACATTAAGATATACATTGGGAGTCACCAGGAGGAACGGGTTAAAGATGACTATATCAGAGGGACAGGTGTTCAGTGATAGTGGATATATTTGACAAAGGTTGTTGAAGATGGACCTGCCAGACAGGAGATAACGAGGAAGACTTCAGAGAAGGTTTGTTGATGTTGTGAAGGAGGACGTGCTTCATGTTGGTGTGGCAGAAGAGTAAGCTAGGGTTAGGGTGAAAAGGAGGCATAGGATCTGCTGTGGTGACACCTGAAGCAAACAGTCGAAAGAGGTGGGGAAAAAAAGTGTAAAAAGTGTATATGGTAATAAATCAAAACCATTATATACGTTTAAATTTATTACAAACAATCTGACAGACATGCATATGTGTATACATTTCATGGAAAATGAGTATAACATATTTTAAAGCTTGGTTTAAGCTCACATTAGTGTGTGTGCATAGTCATACATTATGCAGTCTGCATTTACTTTATATTGATAAGATACAGAAAAAGTTCTCTTTTTTTAAATGCTAGTGTAAAAAAACCCAAAAACTTTACAAGTCTGTTTGAATGATCCAAACAAGCTAAAGAAATGTCAACTTGTGTTGTTTCTAGTTGTTGAACTTTTGCATTGAGCCGTGACAGTGATGACTTCAGGCTGATGCAGCTGAATAGAATACAACTACATTTCAGACAACTTTTCAACATTTTGTTGAACATAAGTCTGAACTTATGTATCTATGAAGCGCCTTATGGCGACTTATGTTGTGATTTGGCGCTATATAAATAAAATTGAATTGAATTGAATCGAACTATGAGGAAAAAATACTGAAAAGCCAAATCAAGGTGTGATTCGATTCACTTCAGTTTCATATATAAAGCACCAAGTCACAACAATATTTGCCTCAATGAGCTTTTTATTGTAAGGTAAAAACCCTCCATAATAAAGAGACAATTCCAATAATCAACCAGGCCCCTGTGAGGAAGCATTTGGTGACAGCGGGAAAGGAAACAGGAAGAAGGCTCAGAGAGGAGCAGCCATTTATCATGACTGGTTGGTGGCGACGGCATGGCTGTCAAATATAATTGTGTGTTTTGTTTAGTACATCAGGACACGAGTGCATGTTTTTTAAGGAAATATTCATTTTCAGGATGCCTTCTATATTAATATGCACAAAGAATTATGTAATACTTTATTCCATATAGTAGAAAATATAATCCTTATATATGGTCTTTTTAATATCTTGAATAAGAAATAATATATTAATTTATTTTTTCCACGCTTAACTTCTCTGGTCGGCAAGAAATACTCCACCAATTACCAGCAACCGCAACTGTAAAGACACCGAGGGACAAAGAAGAGGAAATGGACCATTCTGGGGAAAGAAAGACCTGTTACTGTTACAAAAGAAAGGGAACCAAAAACACACTGAGGAATCCTTTCAGACGTCTGTCCCCGCCTTCACCGCCCCCATCCTGCCTCCTGCACAATTCAATAAGCTGTAAAAATGTGCTGCGTTATAGTTGGACGTCCTCTGCTGCTCAGAGTAACGTTTCGCTGCGTCAGAGCTTTTTCTCTTATAGTGCATAAGAGAAAAGCTCTCCCCCAACCTGCGACTCATGGCTGCGCTCAATCCTGGGAAGGAAGGAGGGAGTTTTCCAGCAGCCACCCGCTGACAACCCGCTCGCCCCCCCACCCACACACACACACACACACACACACAACTTCTTCTTTGGCTAAACCCAAACAACTGCTCAGCATTAAGGTGTGGATCTGTCATTAGTTAGCTCGGACTGGCTGGGTGAGACCATTGTTATTGTTAAAGCGAGGGCTGTTTGCACAAGCCATATCTTCGGAGGGAAATGGTACTCCTCTGCAGCTTTTTTGACTCAGCCTGAGTGGATTGGGTTTCCATTCGGTTTTCCAACCTCTCGTACAGCGGCATGAGCAGCTAATGCACATATTTTAATCAGCAACAACTAAGGTTGCTGGGAAATGCGTCTAGCGGAATGAAGCGACCGGCTCTGTTTTCTGCTGGATTCACTCTGAAGAAAAGTGTCGACTCACTGATTTTGGCCAAAAGTATCTCAGCTGACTTTTCAGCCTAGCCAATAGCACTTGAAAGCAAATTAATGTTGTTTTGGGGGGGGAAAGAAAGCAAAGGATGATAAAGTTTGAATCTGAAAGGTAAAAAAAATCATTCATAGACTTGGCAGCAGGGGGTTTGGGTCAGTGACGGATGGCAGACAGTGCTTTCCTCATCAGGAGTTGCCTGGGTCTTTCCTAACTGTTATTTAAACAACTTGAGGAGGAGAGTGACGGTCAACAAACACCTGGTGCCTAGACGATCAGATCAGAGCGGAACAGACGCGCACAGGCTCGAGGCAGCTATTAATCACTGCAAGTTATTCCAAGAACTCGCACCTATCAGGCTCCATGAGACGCTTCCCTCACATTCTCCCCACTGCTTCGGTATTCGGTGATCTCTGATTGTTTCCTGGTCACAGTATAGTCCTTACACAACTGCTGTGATCACACAGGTATATTTTTAACAAGGAGGAATTGCTGAACTGTCTATTCATCAAATTTAAAAACTTAAATTAGACATTCAAAGAATAGCTACGGACCCAAAGGGGTAAAAATCAATTAACAATATTTAAGGGTATTCTATTCTTTTATATTATGCCCACACAATATTAGGGGAAATTAAAGTGACATACCAAATAATAATAATTAATGCAACTTTAGATGTGTGGATGCTGACACTCAATGAAAGTGTCTATACCAACGTGGTGGTGTGTATGTGTTCTGCAGGGATCTTGTTATCAGGATGCTTGTATAACTTATCAAAGGTGCCTCAGAGGCCTTCCATCTTCTCTGTGTCATCTCATTACTATATCCCTGCTTTTGTACACATCACTGTACATTCCCCCCTGAAAGCAGTCACTACGCATTCAGTGTAGTCATGGGTACATTTCCCATCAAACTTTGGCTGCTTGTTCCAGTTGTCAACTTCATTTCCCGAACAGAACCAACCCAAAGACTGCAAATAAAAGATACTTCTGGGTATGGAAAGTCAAGCCAGCATGGAAATGCGCTAAACTTACATTGTTTGTAATGATCAGCAGGGGGCGACTCCTCAGGTTTGAAAAAGACGTTTGTGTGTATGAAATCGATGGGAAAAAAAATCCTTATTTTCATTTAATTTCACCTCAGTGAGGAGTTTATGCTCGGATTTGCTAGTTTCATATTTCATGTAATCTAGCATTACGTTCATTTTGTAAATTACGCTTACATTAAAGAGTAATGCACATCATCTACTTCCTGATCTACCCCTCGCTTAGTGATTATATGAAAATCTGATAAGAAAATGTGATAAGAAAATTTCCCCAGAATGGCTCCATTTGTTTGCCGCAATTAAATGCTGCTCCTTTAAACCTGAATTCATATCTGAAACCTCAGATGCTCAGAAACATAAAGCAGGCAAGACTTTAGCAGCTGACTCCCACTGTTTGCTCAGAGTTTTTACGCTGTAGCTCCAAGTCAAGATGAGAAGTTTCCCAAGACCTCACCCTGCCTTCAGCACACTCTCGTCATCCAATTCCCCCTAAAAGAACGCAGGATGGGCTTCCCTTTCATCCTGGAGTAGCTTTGAAACCATCAAACTATAAAGCTGCAGACTTCAGGAATATCTAGTTGGGGCTATGTCAGTATAACTATTAAAAAAAAAGCATTCAGGTTTTCTGTCAAAAGAATAACAGTCCTACTTTGTGTGTGTGACATGCGGAAGAGGAGTACATCTGAGAGTGCTAATCCTTAGGTCAGTGTTAATTAGATTTTTTTCCATTGTTTTCTATTTTTGACACGATGCCAGATGGGAGTCAAGGTTGCTTGTGGTGTCACTGCGTTCATGTACACACGTGTTTTTGATCTGTGCAGATCTACCAGATGACAGATTTGCAGCTGCTTCAAAGCCAATACACAACAAAGGGTTTACTAAGTTTTCTGTTGTTTTGCCTTAATATTGATAAATGTCTCTTCTCATTATTCTTTTATTATGGACTGGATTGCAGATGCTTTTATAAATCAATCAGTTGTAATAGTTAAAATGGACATAAAACACCTCTTTCAAGCCAGAGAACCAAGGTAAAGACCCAACAGAGAGAAATACAGAGAAAAACCCCAACAATCAGACGAGCCCCCCATAAGCAAGGATTTGGCTACAGTGGGAAGGAAAAACTCCCCTTTGACAGGAAGAAACCTCCAGAAGAACCAGGTTCACGGAGGCCATCTATCTGCCATGACCAGATGCAGGTCAGGAGAGGAAGACAGGACGAAAGACACACTGTGGAAGACAGCCGAGATTAATAAAACCTAATGATCCTCATCATGCTTGGACATTGTATGCGATGTTCCACAAGGCTCTGTACTAGGTCTGGTTACAGAGATCATACAAATCCACTATTCTTGAAATCAAAAATACTAAAATTCACAAATCTGGTTCATTTTCTCACTGTGCAAATTATATATAAAACAATAAACAACCTACTTCCTGACAATATTCTTAAATTGTTTTCTAAAAGGGAACGGGGAAACAATTTGAGGGTAGAATTAAAGTTAAAACATCCCTGTATCTGTACAACAGTAAAACGTTTTTGCATCTCTGTTTATGGAGTGAAGTAACTATATGCTTTATTAAAAAAACAAAAAACAAAAACATCTTAACCCTAATTTTAACAGTAGACAGGGCGTCTGTCTCCAGAATCCAAACTGGGAGCTGGTTCCACAGAAGAGGGGCCTGAAAACTGAAGGCTCTGCCTCCCAGTCTACATTTAAATACCTGAGGAACCAAAAGTGTGCCAGGAGGCTGAGAGTGAAGAGCTTTACTGGGGTTTAAAAACCAGGTCTCCTGTCCTCATTGCCATAGCCGTGTGTCTGACACGATAGTATCAGAGACACGATAGTATCAGAGACACCTGGTCTCACTGACATCAAGCAGAGCCCTGAGTAGAAACAACAGTCTTAAGCCTTGAACTTTCAAGATTTTTCATCAATAAGACAATCATAATAGGCCACCTTTACAAGTGAGAAGGCCCTTTGCTTTTTTTTCATCCATGTTGAATTTTTTTTCAGGCATCTATCAGCTATTCAAAGATAACTAGGTGTAAAGTTGAACACAGGGTCATTTAAATGGGTCTTGTGTAGAATTTCTAGCACGCAAAGACCCTTTTTTAACCTGCTTTACATACTGCGAAACTACGGCTGTGCTGTTTTCTATAAATGATGCCACACTCTGAACCGTACTCCACTTCAGAAAGCAGAAAAACAATATTCAGACGAAGTAAAAAGCCAGGCTGCTCTTACGGAGATTGGAAGATGTAAGTTGGCTGTTAAAGCTAACGAATCAAATGGCAGAGGAAGTCAAACATGTTTCTAAATCAGGGTAATGGGATCCAGTTGTGGAAGATGAATGTATTTTTGTTCTTTGACTTAACCAAATAAAGATAAGATGGTATCTTCACTGTTGCCTCACGTTTCCATTGTGATCTTTGATTTCTCAAAGTGGCATTAAAGCAAATCTTTAAAGTCAACTTTTCTAATACCTCTATTCACTTTGTGGACTCATGACATATTAATTGTGTCTTAGAAACCGCTCAGCTCCAGGTTGTGTCTTCCTTTTCTTTTCTTCCCTGTACACTTTCCAACACCCCCTTCTTTTTTTAGCCCCTCTTGGCATGTTTACTTGGTCAACAGCATCACCACGTTTTCCCCCACTCTGCTCTGTGAGTCAATGCGTTCATGCCTCCGTTGCTCTTACAAGCAAACACGGTTGCATTTGGTGGCCTCGTGCAGCGGCACGCAGCGTGCACGCGACCTCGCTGGCGTCCCACGAGCCATTTAACGCCGATCCAAACTGCTCCCTTCTATTTGTGTTCAAACTGAGTATCTTAAATAAGCACCGCTCGTGTAAATAAACTCACAGTGGAACGGAGGAGTCGGCGATGTTAGGCTTTAGTGTTTTGGAACCACAGGCCTAATTGGTGAGGCAGAAAGAGAATTACTGAGCGATTCAGAGTTTGAGCAGCCGAACTAAAAGCAAACAGGAGACGTTACAGCATCCAGAATATTCTCCCTTTTTAAAGCACTCAGGAGCAAGGGGAGAAAGGAAAAGCGGTGAGATTTGTCTCTGTTTAAAACAAAACCAAAAAAAAAGAAAAGCTGTGGGTGTCTGTATGTGTGCAGCTCATTGAGCAACAAGAGCAGGCAGCAGAGTTAAATTAGCTCTTACCTGACATCTGTGAGCTATTAAAAGCAACTTCAGGTAGCACATGTTGTCCACATTAACCTGAACCGAGATTTACATTTCCACATCTCCACAAAGCATAATAAACAATCAAAAGGGGGGCATGTGCAGGCAGGTTACCATCATCAGTGACCGCTTCGAGAGCACGCCACAGAGTCGTCGGAGAACAGTGTGCCATGACTTCTGAGATGAATCATCATTAATTTGCAAATTTTGAACACGTTTTAATCGTCACTAAATCACTGTGATTTAAAACACAATTCAGTGTGCTACATACACAGAAACAAAGTATTGATCCTATCGTGCTAAAATAAGTCAAGTACCAATACTACCGTTGGCAGATAGATTAAGCTCTACCTTCACTTACTACAGCTTTTAAAAGCTGTTTACACATTTATATCTGTTGTGTAATCATAATCTAAATCAATGATGTCTAACTCATTTTACATTGTGGACCTACCACCATGATCTGAAGTGGGCTGAACAAAAAATGCTCCCCTTTCTTCAAGCCTAAATAAGTTTAACTGTGCAACTGTTAATCCCTGAGATATCAACATGTGTATTGATAAAAAAAAATGCTGCTGCAGCAAATGAAAGAAATCAGTCAGGATAACTATTTGGACTAAACTGTGGACAGTTTCTGTAGTAGATTGTGAAAACAGTAACTTTATGATTTAATTGTTTATTAATTGTTTTTATTGTGTTTATTTACCAGTTAGCAGGAAAAGTTGAAAGTTATCAAAATACAGCAAAAGTCTCTGTCGTCCTTCACATTTTTCCAGTGCCATCCCACGGGCGTGACTTCCAGTATTTGCTGGGCGGATTCTGGCCCCGGACCCTTATGTTTGACACCCTGACCTGCTTCTCTTACTTGTAAAGAGCTATTGTCACATTGCTGCCTTGCTACAGTTACATAGGCAGACTATATGCATGCATGCATTTATCAGTACGTCACTACTGCTGAAAAACAGAAAAAAAAAAGATTTTTACAGTTCCTATTTAAAATGAGATGTACATAAATTAATAAACCCTATAAAACAGCGCTTCTTATTGGGAGTCATATTGTAAAAGCAGTGTTTCAAATAAGTGCACGATTCCAAAGAGAATACAGAGTTTATAATACTGTGTAACAGAACTCTGTTTTATGAAGCACATTTGGAGGGGAAAGCAGGTAGAGGCCGGAGCTGAAGTTGAACAGTCAGCAAATTGAACAAAATCCGCAATTCACTGGATTATTGCTCTGTTGTTGGAAATGAGAAGAGCGACACAAATCAAAAGCTGATGTTTGACAGCAACTGTTGCTCTGCAGCAGGCTTCACTCTCCTCCTCCTCCTCCTCCTGGCAAGCGCAGGGTGGCAAGTTTACTGATTTTCTAGACTGCTGTCCCCCCCTATTGTTCAGATGCTGTAACTGTAGGTAAGCTTCTCGGTTTGATGGAAGACGAGCAGAGAAAATGTAGGAGTAGAAAGTAATTGCAGCTGTTTGGGACGCCGGACTGCTGAGAGTAACACGGATTTGTTGCTAATCTATCTGCAGATCTTTTGCCTCTCGCGTCTGTTTGCAAAAATTATTTGTTTTCCGTCATTATAAAATGCCACTTTGAGTAATTCATAATATATGGATAAATATTCAGTACGTCATAATAAATGTCCCCATGAAGCCTTAAAATGGACTAGAAAATTAAAAACTTAAAAGAAAATTTGAAAAATTAAACACAGCATGCAGACACTGGTGAGGAGTGCGCGCGTGTGTGTGTGTGTGTGTGTGTGTGTGTGTGTGTGTGTGTGTGTGTGTGTGTGTCAAGGATATGTGTGTGCTGCCTGCGCTGGTTAGGAGAAGGAAAAAATGGGATCAAATTCCTTCACTCTGGCGTCACATGTTGCCAGCCAATCGGATTAGGGCTTTCCTCAGAACCTTAAAGCGCTATAAAGCCCGCATGCAAAACGTTTTCAGTTCAAAGCACTCAAGCTTCTTGGGGATTGTACTCGGGAACGAGAAGGGAGCTCTTTACCGTTTCATTCTGCACAGCTGAACACAGAGTCGTACCTGCTGGCGTGTTTTGGGTTGTTTCGTGTTTTTTTCGTCCTTGCAAGTGCGGATCCGTTAGCAGAAACCAGACTTATCCTGGAGAACTCGTGCGTAAAAGCGCCTCATCTCCAGATCGGCTTTTACGCACGGTACACGGGAGAGAATTTGAGAATCTTCCCCGTTTTTTTTACCTGTTTTTTTGCTGAAAGGTTTTGCTCAAGGGCATCCTGGCAAGGTGAAGTGAAGTCAGAGGCTTTTCCCCTCCTCTCTTTCAAAAAAGCAGAATTAACTCCACGATTTCACGCGTAAATTGGCACCAAACAGTTTTTCGTATGAATCTCCTCGACCCCTACCTGAAGATGACGGAGGAACAAGACAAGTGTCTCTCTGACGCCCCGAGCCCGAGCATGTCCGAGGACTCTGCGGGCTCCCCGTGCCCGTCTGGCTCGGGCTCCGACACCGAAAACACCCGGCCGTCGGAGAACGGGCTGCTCAGAGCGGACGGATCTCTGGGCGACTTCAAGAAGGACGAGGAAGACAAATTTCCCGCTTGCATCCGCGAAGCCGTGTCCCAGGTGCTCAAGGGTTACGACTGGACCCTCGTGCCCATGCCGGTGCGCGTTAACGGATCTACCAAGAATAAGCCCCACGTTAAGAGACCAATGAACGCGTTCATGGTGTGGGCTCAGGCTGCTCGGAGGAAGCTGGCGGATCAGTACCCGCACCTTCACAACGCGGAGCTCAGCAAGACACTCGGAAAACTCTGGAGGTAAAGTGTGGATGCGCTGTAAATAGTTCGGCACTTTTTACGTAACGATTAGCATGCACTGTCTGATTTTTTGTTAATATATAAATGTAGAATTTCATTTTCCCCCCACAGTTAGCTCCTTTTTGTTTATGAATTACAGCAGAAACTGACTGGTTTAATAATTGGTCATTTGTACGCACAGACTTCTCAATGAAGGAGAGAAGCGGCCGTTCGTGGAGGAAGCTGAGCGTCTCCGGGTGCAGCACAAGAAGGATCACCCGGACTACAAATACCAGCCCCGAAGGAGGAAGTCTGTAAAGAACGGGCAGAGCGAGGGCGAGGACGGCAGTGAGCAGACGCACATTTCCCCAAACGCCATCTTCAAAGCTCTCCAGCAGGCAGACTCCCCTGCATCCAGCATGGGAGAGGTGCATTCTCCTGGAGAGCACTCAGGTGAGGACCTCCTGCCATCATTTCAGATTGTATAAGATAAATATTGACTTTCAGTCCAACTGGAATGCTTAAACAGTCCAAAACCTGTTCTTAATTTTAAAGCAAAATCTAACCTGTGTCATTTTGTGCCCTCCAGGCTCCCAGGGTCCCCCTACCCCTCCCACTACCCCAAAGACTGATGTCAGCTCAGGCAAGGTCGATCTAAAACGCGAAGTAGGCCTCCGCTCCCTGCCTGATGGTCCCGGTGGGCGACAGCTCAACATTGACTTCCGTGACGTGGACATCGGCGAGCTGAGCAGCGATGTCATCTCCCATATTGAGACCTTCGATGTCAACGAGTTTGACCAGTACCTCCCTCCCAATGGCCACCCGGGCTCCACCAACGCAGCGCCAGTAAGTTACACCGGCAGCTACAGCATCAGCAGCGGCGGCGCTCCAGTCAGCCCCCAGTCAGGAGGCACCTGGATGGCTAAAAGCCCGAACCAGCAGGGACAACAGCAGCAGCAGCACACCCTGACCACCCTGGGGAGCAGTGGGGCTTCAGATGGCGCTCAGACCCAGCACAGGACCCAGATCAAGACAGAGCAGCTGAGCCCGAGCCACTACAGCGAGCAGCAGGGCTCCCCACAGCACGTCAGCCCCTACAGCCCCTTCAACCTGCAGCACTACAGCCCCTCCTCTTCCTACCCGGCCATCTCCAGGGCACAGCAGCAGCAGTACGACTACCCTGACCACCAGGGGGGAGGCACTACAACTGCCTCCTCCTACTACAGCCACGCGGGGGCGGGGCAGAGCTCGGGGCTGTACTCAACTTTCAGCTACATGAGCAGCCCAAACCAGAGGCCCATGTACACGCCCATAGCCGACAACACAGGGGTGCCCTCCATCCCGCAGAACAGCCCGCAGCACTGGGATCCAGCGCCGGTTTACACCCAACTCACCAGACCCTGAGACACTTACAATGCAACACTTTACTCTGGGGGGAGGGAGGGTGGTTCCCCTGTCAATCAGACACTTGAACTCAGAAAAAAAAAGAAAAAAAAGAGAGAAAGGAGAGCTGGACTTGTGATTGGCTCACGTAGTGCCTTGCTATTATAGAAGCTATATATTATATTTTTAGAGAGATGGAAGACTTTAAGAAAATCCTCTGTGAGGACTTACTGATTGTCAATATTTCTGTAGGTACTGTTTATGTTTCCATAATTTTTCTTTCTTTTCTTTTTTTTTTTAATATTCTGGCAGTTTGTAACCCATGGGGACATGGGGGTGGGGTGGGCAGAGGGTTAGGATAATTATTTGTACCTGTAGATATAAAATAAAATAAAAAAACAGCTTTATTTTTTTTTTTAACCAGTTCGGCAACTAACCACTGGCAGTAGTGCAGATTCTGGTTCTCTGTCAGGTTTCTGTTACTTTTTGTTGTTGTCGTCGTCGCCGCTTACTCTTTTTGCGTGCCATTCAGCGAGTACGGTTTGTATTTTATGCTGTTGGAGTCCTGTTGTTGTCTGTTAGGCAATACAAGAACAAAGAGAGAGACTTTGCCTCCCAGTGCCGCGCTGTCTCGATGGCAGGGAGGGAGACCGCGGCCCCTTCCACCACCCGTGCCTTGGATTTAACATTTTCCCCCCGATGTTTTGTACTTTTTGTGTGTCTGCGCTCAATGGCTGCAGCTGAGATTACGCTTAACTCTCCAACAGTGTGTGCTTGACAGCCACAGGAAGTCACCTTTGACCCCTCCCCCCTGCGGTCTCCCCACTCCCACAGGCTGGTGTCCAGTATGCACCCCCCAAACTTTACCCTCCAGGTCAAATCCAGTTTTATTTATTTATTAACTTTATTTCAAAGTAATTATTTTACATGCTATTCTTATTACTAATGAATTGCCCTCTTTGCAATGTAGACAACATATAACCCCCCCTCTTTTTCTTTTTTCTTTTTGTTTTCCCAACCCAGGAGGTACGTAGACAAAATGGTACATGCTGTAGTCCTCTTTTTCTGGTTTATTTATCTTATCTAAATGTTTTAAGTATGTGTTTGCCTTTGTTTCGTGGGTTTGGAGGGGGGACTATCTAACAAAATGATTTTTATGTTATTTGTGAATTTTTCTTTGCGTCGGACTTCAAGATATGGCTGAAAGAACTGGAAAATAGCATCTCTCACAGTTCTCTTTTTGTTCATGCATTCACCAGAGGGGAACATACATCCTTTCTGCTCTGCAAGCTCCATTTCCTTTTCTCTGAGTATCAAAGAACTGATGATTCCAGTAATCGTTTACCCCCCTTCCTGCAATCTTACCATGTATTTGTACTGTCTTTAAAGACACTTTTGTATATGTATTTGCAATAAAAAAGAAAATGCTATTAAAAAAAAGAGTTTGTCATTTATGACTCAGCATACAACTGCAATACCACAGTGCTGACTAACATATGACACCAATGTTGTTGATGATACTGGTGCAGTGAAAGGGTTAAACAAAGAGTGCCAAGAAGCAGCGTTAGTGTTTGTTTTCCCAGAAGCCCTGCGTTTTTTTTCCTACCCTCTTCCTCCTTCTCCTCCTGTCAGCTGGTGACAGCAGGGGGTTGTGAACCTTCTAGAAGGGAAGGGGTCTGGAGGTGGGCGTTCGATGTGGTAACATGTAGTGTGGTAAAACTAATAAAGGTTTATCAAATTGATTCCAAAGGAAAACTGGGCTGATCAGGTCCTGCTTAGATAAGACAGCAGGGAGGGCTGATCCACACAAACAAGTCCACACTGCAAAACAGGATAACACTGAGTTATTTCAAGCATTGCATTCAAAGCATATGGTTTTTATTTTTACAGGACAAAAACGAAACGCTTGCAACTACAGGACAAGTTATTGTGCATCAGCCATCCTGTTAAAAGTCAGCAATGTAAGCTGAGAGCAACCTGAAAACTAAGAAGACACTTAGAAAAGTTAAAAACAGAGTATTTTGAAACCATTGCAACTACAACATAAGAGACCAGTAAACAGCAATAGTTTTAATAACTGATGTAATTAAGTGAAGCTTATAACTGAAGAAATCTGGAATTGTTAAATGGTCTCTCTGACCCAGAATGGTAAGCATTTCAATTGAACTTTGAGCCATTTGTCTGAGAACTGGGACCTTTATATCAAGTTTGGAAGTTGTTTTGTTTCTTAATATTATACTGTATATGTTTTGTTTTATTTCAGTCAGTATGGGTCTGCTTGTTCATCAATATTTGTATGTTTGCACAGAGGCCTTTCTAGAACTGTGCGACCTGTGCAAGTATCGTTGACTCTGCTCTGCTGTTTGGTAATTTTTAAAAGAATAGTTAGCTATTTGATGAAGTGCGCTTTTTAGTTTCTTTTATTTGAAAAACACACCTAGCAGCACGGTTAAAGCTGAACAGAACACATTATATCACATTTGTCTTCACTTACAGTTACATAACAAACTGTTACATGAGCTGCATTTGTGTTTTTGTACAAATTAAACAGACATTCAGTGTGTTATTTATGAGGTTTTAGAGTGCTGATTCACCAATACCACTGACATTCCATAAATCTTCATGCTTATTATGATTCAGGAGTAAAATCTCTAGTGTTTCCCCTTTTGTGAATTGTTCATAGTGTGAATTTTATTTACAATTATATCCTTTAAGTTATTGCTAAGTTATCAGCTAATGCTAAAAGCTAGGTTTCCAAGCTGTTTTTGCTCAACTGTAAAGGTGCTAATTAGCAGTCTAATAAAAATACTAGAAATTCAATCACTAAACTGAAGCAGAAACTTCCTGTATGAGCTCTATCATAGTCACACCAGAGGACTGCTTTAAAAATGTTTTAAAAGAGAAAGTACAAAAACACACTGGATATATCCAGGTTAGTTACTTGAATTAGCAGATTTAATACCAAGGAGACAGCTATGGGCTACAGGTCCTTGTGCTGGCACAACTAAAGTGGCCACATCCCTAACTTTGAGCCATACAAGTGTCCAAATGAATGAGATGTATAAAAGATGGACACAGCATGCGTGACATGGTTTTCTTAAGCCAGTTTTGAAGCTCAAAGCTCATCCTTTCTGTGCATGCCGTCTTTGTAAGTAAAAACAAAAAACAAATGTGCGTCTGACTTTGATACCGCACATCGTTTGTTAATGACTTGTGCCTGAGAAGATGTTACCCAGTGAGTCTGCACAGTAAGACCAAGTCTTGAAAAAAAGACTTTAAAAAAATACTTCTATGGGACCCAAAGTCTTTTTGCGACCACAGTTGGTGCCATTCATGCATTTCCCAATTGGTTTAATTTTGTACAACTAAAAGCTACATCTAAGCTTTTTATGTTGTAAAAATCCACAACATACTTCTTGTGAAAACACAAAAAGATCCATAAAGGCTGTTTCTTTGTACGAGGTTGTGAATATGCTTTTTAGTGCTGCTAGTTGTTGTTAGGTCATTTCAACACCTGACTCACCTTCAGAAACCAGCCTCAAGTGGTAATTTCAGGAACTGCAGTTTTTGCCTGATTTAGTGATGGAGGTTATGGCTTATTTAAATACTCTTTAATACTGGTTCTCAGTAGTGTTTAACCTGTCTATAGCTATTTTTATTTCCATTGTAAATGGAAAGTATCTAAAGTACCACAACAACGGTTACTGAAGGATTTTCATAATTTTAGCACTAGCTTACCAAAGTATCAGCTCTCATCATACCTCTGCTTTAGGATAGGACCAAGCCAACTAGTTCTCCTTTTCCAGAACAACAACACGACTGACTTGAGGCTACAGCTGCCTATTGGATGTACGACCCTGACAGTGATATTGATCTTTCTCAGTAAGAGAGCAAATTGGTACCTTTCCCAAAATGCCTAACAATTCATTTAAATGCTATGACAGTTTTTTTCTTAGACACACAAGTGTAACACACATTCCCATGCAGTCTGGGACACGTTTGTATATTGAGCAATATGATTATAATTTAATTTACTGGAAAGGGCATAATATTATTGGGTTAAAGCCAGTCAATGTCAAATACTTGTTTAAGCCTTCATTCGGGGACTTGTGTGATGTATCACAGAGTTGTGACACTGAAACTGAGGCACTTCCACTGTGTTGCAGAACTTTGGATTTATTCTTGCGTTTCTTCAGACAAAAGCGTCTGTAACTAAAGTCACTACAGATAAAATCAAGAACAACACCTGTGATACTCCACGTACCTCTCTCGGTTGTTTGCTATTAGTTTCCTGAAATGTTAAATATTAAGTAAGTGGGCACAAGCTGTTGTAAGAGCAGACGTTTCCCCATGGGTACTCAGCTGGCATCAAACAAAGGTCAAGAAAGGGAAACACTGAATGATGTCACACCGTCGGGGGACTAAGCACCGTGTTCCTGTGATGTGGATTACGTGTTAGGTGACACAGCGCTCATGAACATTCCATTTCTGGAGGGTTGACGAGCCCAGTGGCTGAGCCAAGAATCACTCTGTACCCCATGACTGCTGATGGACCATAACTCTGTAGTGCCGTCATCATGACACATCACTTTTTTAAAAAATGACTTGATAATATCTACGGACTGGTTAGCTTTAGCCAGTTTGGGCAGATCCGTAGAAATGGACGATGACCTATTGATATGCACAAACAAAGGAGAGGAAAAAAAGAGGAAGAAAATGTCTCTGCCGTAATGAAAACTGTGATATAGTACACTCACGGAAAGAACATAGGAAAAGTATCAAACTGTCACTGAGAACAACAACATGTGCCAGCAAGACAAGCAACAAAGTTTGAATGTCATAATCACGGGCACACTGTGTCTCCCTATTTGTGCGACATACTTGGAATAGTTTCATTGACAGTGATGAGGCATTTATTCATGTCACAGTGAGCAAAGCCATCGGATATATTTAATCTTTTAAGTATTTTACAAACTCTTATGCACTTATATGCAGCATGTAATAAGTGTAAGATGCTGCTAAATCACATTTACGCTACAGTATACCATAGCAATGATTTAAAGTGCATTTAGACACCAGACACTCATCACTGAACAGATGAACTTGAACTGGTTGAGGTGAACAAATATAGAAACAGCTAGACTAGTTGTTGTGGATTGTAGCTGGACTGTAGCTTTGGGGCTAATGTAAATTTACAAACTATTCCAACAGAAGGTGAGCTTCAATGGCTGATTAAGCAATACAAAGTTCAACCAGAGGAGGAAAACAATGCAAAAAAGCAAAGAAATCATGGGAAACGGGAGACTGCTGCAGATAGCACTGGAACGCATCAGATGCTTTGACAAAGTGGAGATTTTCTTTTCTTTATAAATCTGCAAGGCAAAAACAATATGACCACTTTTATTCTTCAATGCACTCTGAACTCTCTTAGGCAAGTTTTCTTGTAATTTCTATGAGTAATCTACAGGTGTAGCTGTGGAGGCTTCATTTCAAAGCTCTTCTTTGGATGTTGTCTTCCCTTCTCTGTTGAGATGATCTCACACTGCGTCACTAATGTTGAAGTCCGGGTTCTGGGGAGGTCAATCCATGATTGACGGTGTACCATGGTTTGTGTTTCTATTCAGCTATGCTGTTACTGCATTGGCAGTGTGTTTGGGAACATTGTCATGCTGCAAAATAAAGCTGTTGCTAATCAGACACTTTCCAGATGTATTGTATCTGGAAAATGCATTCAGGACAAAAATCAGTAGTTTTCTGCATTCAGAAGCTCATCAACTTTGACTAGATCCCCAACACCACTGACTGAACTTCACCCCGAGCTGTGACAGTCTTCACCGTGTTTTACAGATGGCTGTAGACATTCACTGTTGTAACTCTCTCCTTAACTTAGCTGTACATATTTATGACAATTTGAACCAGAAATTTTATATCTGAAGTCATCACTCCATAAGACCTGATTTTGAGTCCAGTTTTTGTGCAGTTTGGTGGGTTTTAAAAACCAGATATACCAATATAAAAGCAAAATGTTAGATTTAGGCCACTCAGGTCAAACCTCTGTGGCATTTATCTTGTCTTGCAGGTAAAGAGGAAGCCCACCACATATGCAGCTCTTTCATAGGATGTGAGCTGGCAAGAGTAGGAGTTTGATTGGTCAACTTCCTGTAAAAATTTCAATTTGTTGGATGCATGTCTTTCACATACTGTCCATCTGCTATAGATATTGTTTTAGGCGTGTCACTTCTTCTTTTGTTCTCCACTTGTGCAGTCGATTCAAATGTTTTTAAGGACACACTGTACATCGTGCCCACAGATATTAAATCGTTGGCTAATAGCTCTTTGGGAATCATCTTGTTTGTGCAAAAACACCATTTTATACCTCTCACGTTGATTTCCAAACATAAACTCAAAGTTTGTGTTTGGAAATCTATTAATGAAAATTCCCAAAGTCAAATATACAAATATTGTAAATTTATTTGTCCAACTAGCTCAGCAAACTTGATTGGAAGAGTTCAAAGGTCATATATCTCATATACAAAATGTGACACTAAATCGGGATTTGTACACTTCCCCAGATGCAGATGCTTCAGGTAATCAGCATGGACAGATGTAGTTTCCTATATTTTTCACTTTGATTACTGAAGGAAATGAGGTGAATTTATCTGCCTCTATTATGGGTAATGAGATGGTTCTAAGCCTGCACCTCTAAATGAAAATCTGACATAGTGATAAATGGTAAATACAGTGTGTTCTCTCCCTCAAATATGGAGGAAATGAAAGGTGGCATAAGAAAAAAGGGAGGTGAGATAACAGAGTAAACAAGCCAGGGACAGACTGATGGCACCATATCAAAAAATAAAGAGTAGGCTGACTGCGGTCAAGAGCAAGTAGCCCATCGTCTCATCTGAAAAAGCCATCAGTCTCTGAAGCGCTCACATGTCAGGGGAAATGGTAGTAACAAGCACAGGACAGATGACATGTTTCACATGAATGTTTTCCACAGCAGACAGCCAAGCAGACAAGTCACATCACAGGAGAGGCATGAGCGCCGTCTCCGCAAAACTGACATGATCAATAGAGCCACCGCTGTAAAGGAGCTCCAATATGTGGCATCATCTTCTTAATGATTGATAACAATGTCCTCACTTGCTGGGAAAACCCGGCAAAACCGAAAGAGTAACAAGCAAACCTTTCACAAAAAGCCTCACTTAATTGAATCCAGTTTTGCTCGGAGGATGAATGAGCCTTGAATAAAAGACCTCATATGTAAGAGGTTTTCACTCATTCTCGCTAAATAGACTTGTGCTGAAGGCAACATTAGGTGGGTGGAAGGTCATAACACTCCATAAACCAATGAGAATGACAAAGGTGTAATTTTGTGGCAGTTACCACAATTAAAATGGGTTAATGGGTTAGACAGATGTCAGTAAATTGATATATATGTTTCCACATGTTGCATCTTACACTCACCTTTATGGAAGCACGGGCATTTCTGTATCAACTTTTAAGTGGCTATGGGTGTCTGATCAATGGCTGCTTCTGGGGATTTTTTCTCAGTGGAAGATTCATTTAATCATACTTCAGATTGCATCTGCTTTATTTGCCAAAAGGACAGTTTTCAGCTTTTTTCTGCAAACAACTCAGTTTGCATTACAGCGACAAAACATGATGGTGTTAAAAGGACACCGGTGAGCAAGCTAGAGAAAACCAGCAAAGACCAAATGATGCTGGTGATGCTAGCAACATTTCTGTCTTTAACCTGTGCTAATAATAACTGTAGATCGACTTTTTGCATCCTTTTTTACTAATTGTTATAGATTTTTTATCTGTAAAAAACAGACACAATTTCACATTTTCTCATTAAAAATTACGAAATTAAACATGTAAAATGTAATAGGTTTTTTGCATGTTAAAGTAAAGTTTGGAAAAAGAAGAGAACATTTTGTTGTGTGCTATGTTGCATATTGTGTATTAGAAAATGGTGTCAAACCTCTAGAAAAATGTTTTTGTTTAGTTTTAAACCTTCATAAAACTTAAATTGGTGGTTAAGAAAAAAAAAAAAAACTTCAAGTGGCCATTCATGGAACTGCAGATTATGGCAGGTCAGCATTGGCTTCATTGCTCAGCCCTGAAGGTTGCTGCTTGGCTTTGACACAAATATCAGGATCTTTATGCCGTTAGACCAATGAGCCAAGATAAGTGAAAGTTACAACTATTTGCAGACCTTTTAATAAGCTTTTCACTACAGTGTCCAAATTGCGGTTTCAGTTGTCATGTCTAGACTAAAGTGAGAAAATCGGTTTTATATCTGGAGGCTCTAGCAAATCAAACTTTCAACACTTGACTGAATTAAATTAATGATCAGTGAACTGGAGCAGTATATAACTTTTAATCATCTGAAAGGAAAAGCACTGTTTTCTGTCTCTCCTTTTTTATTTTTTGCTATCTATAATCGAAGCGGTTTCATAATCATACTTAAAAAAAGGCTGAATTTCAGTCTCCAGACATGATGGCAGCTCCAGCTTCCACTGCTTCTCGCTGCACCAGAACATTGCAAACTCGTAATGAACAATGTTTGTCCCATTACAGGCATCTGTAGGACACTGATCACGGGTGACAATGCAGGTCAGCCAGAATTGAACCAGAACTAATCACAGAGGCATGTCGCTGTGACGTCATAGGTTGTGAGTGACAGCGCTAAGTGCAGACTGCCGTGCTGATTATCATCCGATACCCTAGATGGGTTGTCCGGTTATAGGCTTGATACGGTTGACAATTAAGGACCACACCATTGTTGGAGTAGTTTGAGGTTTGAAAGACGGAGCATGACAGGCCCTGGGTTTGGTTTGAGCGGGGCGGGGAGGGACAGGCAAGAAATGTTTATCTCATCAGTGTCTGAGGTCACTACAGATGCAAAAACATGGTGTGGTGAAGGGTGGAGTGACAGGCAGAGTGTGTATTTCATTTTTGAAAGATACGTTCATGTTCTCATCTTTTTCTTTGAAATGTACCAGGAAAAAACACAAAAAATACATCTTTCTTCAACAGGTAAGTCCCACTGAAACTACTCTCTGATTTTACTGCTTCAAAAAGAGTAAAAGGATCAAAAAGGCTCTTTAGCCATCAGAATTGTTGTCTGAAGGCCAAGCGGATTTACTTTACCAAGTGCATCATCATGGCCTTGCCATATTGGTCCATTTGATTGACCTTTATTATAATTCTGTATTTATTTTATTTTATTTTTGGTTGTTACAGATGGGACAGACATGACTGGGGGATAGGACAGGGAGAAAGAATGAAAGAAAGAGAGGGAGAGAAAGAAAAATAGAGGGGAGAAGAGACGGTGAGAAGGGGGGAAGAAAGAAAAAGAAAGACAAAAAAAACACCTGGATCACCTGTATGGAGATAAGAAAAAGAAAAGAAAAGAGCAACATAATAAATACAGCACCATCACAATAAACTAGCTAACAGTAGGTAACAGTAGATACTAAATATTACATGTTATTGTGCAGTACGCAAGATAGACAGCGCAAAATGTGCTTTGAGGTAGCAGCCAAGAAAGGTGCAGTTTGTGTCTGTGAACACCCGTGTGTACACTTGTGTGCACACGGGTGTGGATCAGCATGCTTGTATTCAAAAGGTTTCTCCATGCAACGATCTGCTAGGGAGTGTAGGGAGCCATAGCCCCGTCCCCCAGGGCATGAAGCAGGTATGGAGGAGATCCAGGCCTCAGACATTCAAAGGCCCCAGAGCACGAGGACCCAAGGTGGACCACCACAGGGGCAACCGTGCCACCCTCCTGGGAGGAGCTGAGGAGAGCCCCAAACGAGAGGTCACCCAGCAGCCATGGAGCAGAGGCCAGAGGGGGTTGCAGTGACGTGCCTGCGGGCTCTGCCGGCAGCCAGGTGTCCCAGAGAGGACCGGCCTCAGGCCCAGAGGCCCTCAGGCCCAGAGGCCAGAGGCCTGTGGTCACCCCACTCCCCGGAAGGGGCCCAGCCAGCCCATAGGCGCCAGGCCTTCCCAATCGGCCACCAGGAGTGAGTTGGTACATACATGAGTGCCCAGCCCCAGACACCAAGAACCACCAACACACTAACGTCTGAGGGCATCAGCCACCGGCAAGGAGTGTGGTGAGGGGAGATAGGGCCTGAGATGTTCCCAGAGAGGTGGAGTCTAAGACCCAAGACACAGACGAACAGGTGCACGCGGACACAAACACCAAATACAATCTGTAAAGTCATTCTAAACATTTTAGCCATGTCCAATTTTGGACAATGCAATGTGCACACTTTTTAAAACTTTGCACAAAAGACAGAGCTGTTTGGTGGATTCCTCACACTACAGCACTTCAATTCATGACAGGTATCCAGCCTTATTGTCCTTATTTTGATGCAGTAGCGCTCCAGAAGCAAAAACTCATTTTTCTGCAAAAAAACAAAAACAAACTGTAGTTTCACAAATGTTCACGAGAGGCTCGCTCCAAAATAGAGTCAATACCCATATAGCCCAAAGTTAAAACTTCACCTTCAGCCCTGAAATGAACAGGTTTGCCCCACCACCACACTCCCTGCCGGTGGCAGATACCCTTCACTGTCGGTGCATTGGTGGTTCTTGATGTCCGGGGCTGGGTGCTCAGGTGTGTACTGGCTCACTCCTGGTGGCTGCTTAGCAGGGCCTGGCACCCGTGGCTCGGTTGGACTCCTTCTGGCCTCTGGGCCTGGGGCTTGGTCCACTCTGGCGCAGCTGGCTGCCAGCAGAGCCTGCGGACACGTCATCGCAGCCCCCTGTAGCTTCTGCACCGTGCCTGCTGGGTGACCTCCTTCTGGGGCTTTCCTCAGCTCTTTCCAGGTATGTGGCGCAGCTTCCCCTCTGGTGGTCCTCCTTAAGCTCTCACGCTCTGGAGCTATTTGGATAATTTTCATTAGAATTATTCTAAGACAACTTTGGCTTTGATTACAGTGACATGTGAAAATCTAATATTTGCTTAGTCTGCTACTCGGTGCTCTTCAGGTTGCATCTTGCAGAACAAACTTACTGTCACTGTCTGAAAACGTCCCCTCCACCCTCTCATCCAAATATGGCAACTTCTTCAACCAAAAAACTCCCCAAAACAAGCTGGCAAAAGCCACTGAGCTTAACCCTTTAAAGCTGGTCGGAGCTCCGTTTTGCATAACTATTTTTAAATCCCCGTAAAACCGGAACCACGTAAGCTAGCGCAATAATTTTTTTTTGCATATGAAACCGGAGGAGTTGTCCTTACATCTCATGCCATCAGCTTGTCCTAGATCACGGTTTCCTTCCACATATAGCTTTGCAAAAATTGCATAAAAAGCGCTTGCAGGAACAAAAAACATAATATTCCAGAAACATACTTTGCCGATTCGATCAGCTGTTCATAACACTTCCTACATTGAGATAGACATCAGCGCGAAATATCGCATGTCCGCCATTACCTGCCCAACTCCTACTGGAGTTTTTAAAAGTCATGTTTGACTTTATACTTTTCTGAATAGTTTCTAGGATGCTTAGAACTCAGATTTCACTGCTTTAAATAGTTTATTTTGATGCACATGCTGTTTTCTTTGCAAATTTGCATTATAGGATTGTTTTTCGTTTTTTCTGCAGTATATGAAAATTGGTGTATCTGAAAAATAAAACTATGAAGACACTCAAAATAAATTTCCTGTGGTTGGCAACTATTTTTTGCAACTTTTTTGTATTTAAAGTTTTGAGGGATAAACCTCTTAAATTTCTCTAAGTAGAAATACATATAAAAAAAACCCAAAAAGGATTAAAAAAATTTTTTTGTAGTTTATTGCAATTTTTTGCAATTTATGTAGTTACTATGGACTTAATCCACACATAATATTAAAATTTGGGCTATAACAGTTGTATTGATGTATAGCAACTTCAAATGCTCCCAGAAATGGCACTACAGCATGTGAAAATATAAAGGAAGCTCTGGCGGATTTGGTTCTATGGTAGGTCTTAAAGGGTTAAGTGGTGGAATTCATATATAGCTCATTTCACTAACAGTGTTCACAGTGCTGTGCCCTCTTCCAGATTTCTTGCATATTTGTTGTACTTAAATCTTTCAGGTCATCAAACAAATTTTTAGATCAAGAGAACCAGTGTAAACACAAGATGCAGTTTTTCAATTTATTAATTAAGGAAAAATGTTATTCAAACATACCTGGCTCTGTGTGAAAAAGTAATTGCCCCATAAATGTAGTAACTGGTTGCACAACCCTTGGCAGCAAGAACTATAATTAAGTGTTTTTCATAACTTGCAATGAGTCTTTAACGTCGCTGTGGAGGAATTTCGGCCCACTCTTTCTTTTGGGATTGTTTCAATTCAGCTACACAGGATAGTTTTTGAGCATGAACAGCCTGTTCAAGGACATGCCAAAGCATCTCAATCAGATTTCAGTCCAGACTGGCTTGATGGTGTGTTTCTTATCATTGTCCTGTTGCATGGCCACAGTGTGTTTGAACATGGCACAAACTGATGGCTGGACATTTCCCAGGATTTTCTGGTAGAAAGCAGAATCCATGGTTCCATCAATTTAAGGTCCTGAAGCAGCAAAGAAGTCCTACACCATCACACTACCACCACCGTGTTTGACTGTTGGCATGACATTGTATGTATGAAACGCAGTAAGACAAAAAGACTAAATCTCTGGCAGAACCAGGCTCAAGGAGGGGCAGCCGTCTGTCGCAACTGGTTTGGTGTGACTAACCTGACTAACCAGTCAGTGGCATGCAATCTGCTGACGTCACATGTATGGACCGCCTTGCCCAGCCACTCACCTAGCTTGGTAGTCACTGCACCTAGCACTCTGATTACCACTGGAGTCCGAGGTGCACAGTCCACATCTTCTCAAGCTATTCCCTGAGCCCTTGGCACTTCTCCAGCTTTACTTCAGGCCATATGAGATACAGTAGTTCTTTACTGGTTAGAATAGTTTAAAAATTTCTAGGAAGTACATGCAAAACTAGAACTGTTTCATGTGACCAGAGTGACATCAGTTTCATACATTTTCTCATAAAGAATACTGGATATTTTTCTTTTCTTGAATGCTAACAAATAAATAGTTTGGTAACCTTGGTAAAAAAAAAAATCAAATAATTTAAAGTAAAGTAAAATATTCTGTAACAGATAATACTTCATTTACATACTCAGGACTTTGGACCTTCACTTAAAAACTGCATTAGACAAACTCAAATATCAAAATAAAAGCTTGTATCAATTCCATGATTATAACCAACATCCAGCCCTGTGTTGCTCGCACAGTGCTGGTGAGTCTGTGCGAATGTAAGGCCTGCCTCCAGCATTGCTTGCATAAAACACCAGTTTGTCTAAGCAAAACTGGGATCTGAGAATGAGAGTGGCAGGCCGTGTTAATGTGGGCAGTTTTCCCAGGAAAAAAAAAAAGACAAAGCAATTAATATTCTAAACCAATTCCTCTCTGAGAATCTGCCCCCTCCTGAACCCATGGGTGGTCTTTTCAAATGCAAAATACTGCACAAAGACTAAATGAGAGTTAGAGACCAAGAGCCTGTGATAGAGACACAAAGAGAAAAACAGACAGATGGAGAAAGACAAAAAGTAAGAGAGGGAGAATATGCCGACTAACAACTTTATAAAACGGAGGGCTGTCAAAGAATGCGAGCGGATAAGTGACTGAAAAATGGATGTGAGGGGTGTGGGGGATGTTGACGAACACCGAGGAAAATTTGATTGGGTTCTAATTTCTTAGGATTTAAGTTTTAATTATACGTGTGTGCTTGTGGTTGTGTGAAAGAGAAGAAACAAACACGTGGAGAAGGAAAATGTGTGTGTACTTGACAGGGTGTTATAGCTGTGTTGTGGTGCTTTTCATTCCTGCGCATAGGCAACATGCCCTAATGAAACAATGACTTTAATTGCGTTTCTGCTGCTGCCATCCAGCAACACAGGAAAATGAAAAACACAACTTAAGCCCTGCACTGAAAATCAACTCATTACTAAAAACAATGGAGAGCTGCATTGTTTTTTGCTAATTTGCCTACGGGGCAAAAAATATTTAGTGTAAAAGTTGGCTTTATTGCACTCCAGGGCAGCTTTTACTGCACAACTCTGACCTGAAGTTAAAACTTGCCAATGCATAACTGCTATTTGTGCTAGTTATGAGTACACAGATACAAATAAATACATGCACCTATATAATATATAGTTATATATATATTTTTTTAATGTTTGTGAATGTATGTGTGTGTGTGTGTTCATGTGAGTGTGTGTGTGCACATGCTTGTTTGTGGTGACTGACCTCTCTTTAAAATTCTCTTGGCCCTCCCAAAATGCCACTTTTGATCACAGCGGAAACTGTACATCAATTTGGAAAAACTAGCCTGGAAGGTTTTACTGCACTTATACACAGCAGGAGGCTGGAGCACAGAGTTTCAGGTCTCCCGTGGATACAGGCATCTGTGAAGTGAAAAAGAAACTGCATGTGGGAAACTGTAATTGTTTGGTGCAATCTGAATAAGTTGCTGTTGTCAGAATGTATTTCAGCTGCTAACAAAGAACTCAGATCTTCACTCTCCACCTGCTTGGATGACATAGAAAAAGAAACAGAAATACCATAAATACTTCATTACAAGAGTAATTGTATGACTGTTAGTGTATTGTATTGTATTGTATTACTGGGTAATATTACTTAAAGGTCCAGAAAGGAACATTGTACGTATAAATATACGTTAATCAGTGTGTTATTACATGTTGTGTTGCTGTGTTCTAATAAACTTAAACAGCATGGACCATGTCACACTGTCATTTTTGAAAACAGTGGTTGAAATGGACATCTGTGCTCCACCTAATCACACTTTATGTGTCTGGCTAGACTCACATGTAGTATGGCAAAGGCAAAAGGGAGAAGAGCACTTTGTGTTCGTGTGCCGTGGAGGCAAATTTTAATTTGTATCTGCACTTTCAGACTAAGAAGGATCGTATCTGTTTTTTATCATTAGACAGGGGACATTCTAAAGTGTTCCCTCTGTCTGAGGGAGTGAGTGCCACTGACTCATGGACTCATAAATGACTCCTTTCACATACGAATGGCAACCAGACTTATTTGTAAGAATGATAAATTAATTTCAGTGTAACAGACAAAATATCAACTGTGTCTGAACACACAAAAAAAGAAGCAGTCCCGTATTTGCTGCACATTTGCTATAAAGAAAGACAGATATAGACCTGCCAGACCCCGTATTCGATACTCCTTGCTACTGTGTGCCTTCAGAGCTGTCCTAATTCTACACAGCATGGATTCAACAAGGTACTGGCAAGATTTCTTTCAGATGCCAGTGTATAGTCACATAATTGCATCTCCCAGTTAGTGCAGATTGTCAGATGATCACAAATTTCCAGGTCCACAATATCCCAAACATGCTTGATTGGATTGAGATCTGGTGACTGAGGTCGTCATTTGAGTACTGTGAAGACATTGTCATGTTTAAGAAACCAGCTTGAGATGATTTGATCTTTGTGACATGGCGTGTTAAGTTGATGGAAGCAGCTGTCAGAAAATAAGTGCACTGTGGTACCATAAAGAGATGGTCAGCCACAGTGATCAGATAGGCTGTGGCATTTAAACAATGCATATCTGTTACTAATGGGAGCACAAAAGAATTGCATGTACTACAAGAAAAAAAAAACATCCCCTACACATTGCATCACCTTCAGTGGCCTAAACATTGATAGATCCACGCTTTCATGCTGTTTACGCAACATTGCAATCGAAACTCAACAGACAAGACAATGTTTTCCCATCTTCTGTTGTCCTATTTTGGTGTTCCAATACTGTGGTTGTAATGAGAAGCTATTTGAGGGGTTTTTTTTTGCCTCCACGTCTCCTCTGACCTCTGCTATTAGCAAGGCAGTCTTGCCCAGAGAACTACAGTCCACTGGATGTTATTGGGTTTTCTCCATGAACCCTGATGTTCAGTTTGATGTGATGTCTTTGTAACCTTTTAACCCCTTCAACCATCCCTAACCACATCCTAAATTTATTATATGCATGCGAAGCCAATCCACAGCTGGTAAAACTATCTTGATTTGCAATGCATAGAGCAGCATTAATGGAGGTGAGGGATTAAATGCCTTGCTCACAGGTGGACAGTGCTTACAGAGTCTATTCTTTTTCCATCCACTTTCATACCCTAGATTTTCAAAATCTGTCTTGGATTCTAACCAGCAACCTTCCCCTCATCACGAGCCTGCAATCGCTACATCCCAACCGGTCAGCAGACTTTATGGGGGTCTTGAGTGTTCCACCAGGGGTCTTGAATCTTCCCAGTGGTCTGTAAATCGTGACAGAAGGCTTACTACTATGTTGAGGTTTATGAACTACTAGCAGCCTTGACATGTGGCCAGTCTTGATAAATCCCTATGAGTTACATCACAGCAATAGAAAAAGTTCACTCATGGATAAATTAAAGTGGACGATACAGCAAAGTCACTCATGCCTGCAGCTCATGTGTGTCTATCTGAAAAAGAAAGTACAAACATATGTTCACATATGGCTCTTCTTACCTTTTAGAAAATGTGTGGTTGAGTGGGAAACGAGGCGTGTCAGATTGTACTTCTGAGCAGTTTTCTAATTGCAAAGCATTCAAACACACCGTAAGTGTAATGCAGGTGTGTGCACATGTGAACTATAGTAGTGATCACGATTCCAAGAGTTAATTTGATGTTGTGTATAGTGGGTGGATCGATCAAAGTATCTGTAGCATCGATATCAATGCGATATCAATGCGATATCAGTGACAAATACTAGCATGACTGGATCAATACTATCCTCTAAATTTAGTGTTCAGCCCACCTAATTGCGTTAAATTAATTATAATATATGTCAAACATCCATCCATCCTCTTCTACTTATCCTTTTCAGGGTCTTTTTTGTGTCAGATCTAGTTTGTTTATAGCTTATAACACATTTAAACAGCAGAAGCAGACCCAAAGTCCTTTAGAGCAGCATTCCCCAGCCTTTTTTGCACCATGGACCAGTTTATGTCTGACAATATTTTCATGGACTGGCCTTTAAGGTGTCGCGGATAAATACACCAAAATAAAACCGGTACCAAAAAAAAGAAGATTTATTCAAAACACAAAGGAAAAGAGCCAGGGAAACCAAGTTAACGATAAAAACAATAAAAAAAATAACGCTAAAACCTGATAAAAATTCTAAAAACCATAAATTTCACACTCAAACTCTCGCGGCCCGATACTAAATGACTCACAGACCGGGGCCCGGGTTTGGGGACAGCTGCTTTAGAGGCAGGCACATTTACATTCCTGGTCTCCAATCAACCCAGTGTCAAAACACATGAAAAGTAGAAATGTGTGTTATGTTGTGTTAACTAATTATTGTGGAAAGTAAAAACCGTATGCTATTAATATGTATTCAGAATATTAAAGGTATCAGTATTGGCAATACCTTTATTCCCATACTGGCCCTGAATCTAACTGGTATTGGATATCAATACCAAAATTTGCAGTAACATCATAGTTGTGTAGCATTTTCTTTCTTAGTTCAGAAAACTGAACATTGTTTTATATTTTTCATGGAAATGTTCTAGTACAATTAAAAGTCAAAACTAAAAGTTATAGTAGCTGCTGGATTTCTGTCTTTCATGCCTCCTGCTGTCTTTTTTTTTTTAATTTGTGGACTATACCTCCCTCCATCTGTCTCTCTCAACTTTGTCTCTACATGTCTTCCTCTATCTCTGCTGTTCGGTTTTCTACTCCCACCAATAATTTCCTTTTCTAGCTACCGCTCCTTTAAACACCCACTCACCTCACATAGCGATGGACCAAATGTGTGAACCGTCCTCCTTGCCAAGGAACACAGACACATGCATACACGCACACAGAAAACCAACTCACGCTTACACGGAGCCACCACATGAAACAGCGGCTGTGTGTTAATAGATAGGCAAAGCTTTGGATAGTGACAACACATATTCATCACTGGGGCTTATCTGTCGACCATACTGGGAGGTTCAACACAACGTGGCCAGATGTGGAGGGAGGGAAGAAGGGCGATCACTCTGTGTCTGCTGTTCTTTAAACCAGTTAGTGCCACACAGGAGGACAGGGGATGTGGGGGAGTGTGCCAGCTGTTTTGTACCAATAAACATATTGTCCTGGGGAAATAAAAGCTGTGAATGGACATTTCTGCTGGTTGATTCAATCAAGGCAACTCTATTGTCTTTATAAACATCTGGACACCTTGAAGACAATTCAGTATTTTTGTAGTCTTACATGCTTTCTATCTAAAAGGTGATAAAACAATCGAACTAGTGAGTTTTACATATATCTATATTTTTAGCTGTTATATTAACCAATAAACCAGTAGTTTAATACTTTACTTTAATACTACTATATAATTTTCTTCCTCATATGTGGACATGTGTCAGCATTTGCAGTGTAATTTAATTGCATTCCCTTGTTAGATGTAAGCATTTCTGCTGGGTGGAAAGATAACCTTTATCATAATACCATTTATCAATATCTGGCAGCACTCTCGATTTTTCTGTCTCTCTCTCTCTCACACACACACACCAAGCATTACATCTTCACTTCATACCACCACAAAGAGAGCTTATCGCTAATCACAAAGTCATGGTTTACTGCAGTGGATCACCCTGTAGGTTTTCCGAATCAGTGAACACATCAAGGCCCGTAAGACTGGGAAAACAGCCAGGTCATCTGCAGAAAATGTTCCTGGATGCAGATAATATAGAAGAAAGTTGTCGCTAAGTTGACATCAAGCTGAGTTGTTTGGGAAAATTGATTTTGTAAAATAGTTTGCATGACTTGGCTCCGTTTGGAGAAAAATGAAAACAGCAAGAAAGCAATCAGCGGTATTCATGTTCAAAGGACTTTTATAAATCTTTGGATCATCTTTAGCTTTTGTATCTGTTTAAAGGCAAACTGAGCAGATGTTTTTATTGTAATATCATTATTCTTCCCATTGCTTTGCCAGAGGTGTTTGTTTAAAAGAATACAAGAAGGTAAATAGAACAAAGGAGATGCCAATAGATATCTCAGGACGAACATCATGTTTTAACTAATTGTAGCATAGTCAGGTAGGTACTGCCAGCAAAATAAGAATTGTGTTTTTCAGACTTATCAAACACAGGATTTGTAGCATTACTGACTTTATGAATCTCCAAAAATACATTTTCTGTCCACCTCAATGACAGCCACAGTACTCGTATTTGTATTGTTTACAATATGCAAAAACCAATGAAGTGAATTTTATATTCTATATCACATAAAGTGAAATATAATGCAGGTCACAGTGTTCTTGTTATATTGCTGTATACTATATTCTGAAAGTCTAAAAGATAGTCTGATAGTTAGAGAAGTTATGGCCTGTATGTAGCCAGAAGAACAGGTCTATTTAGAGAGTAAATGAATCAGATGATTGAAACATGTACCTTACACGCTATGACTTTGCTGTATGGGCTGCTGACAGTTTCTAATGCATCCCACCTCCAGTTTGGGAAAACTTATTATAACAGTGTAACAGAGCTCTTGTGCAACTTGCTTAAAATGTGCAAAAAAATCTTTGATTGGAAATACAGGTTAATACTTAATAAAACAAACTGTCAGGATTGAATAAGCACTCAATTTTGTGAGTTTTTCAAACTTCTCAAAAATCATCAATGTGATTTTCTTGCCTGACGAAAAAACAAAATTAATTGCAAAAAAAAAAAAAAATGCTGGGTGTAGCAAACATGATACAAATTTAAAATTGCTTAAACAAATTAATATTTAATTATTTTTTAATTATCAAAAGTTTCAAATAACGCTCTATTTTCAGAGAATTTGAATTTTCTGACAACTATTTCATGGTTAAGGCTTTGCAGGTATAAACCAGGTATGACATGTTGCAGGGTTGCTTGCATGTATCTGTGAGACACTGCCAGCTGCGACAAAAGTGTCCAGAAATGAGAACAAGCTAGCTTTGTACGGTGAAGGGTCCTCCCCTTCTAACGTCAGTGCTACGAGAGAAATGAAACAAACGGCTAAAATATAAAAAATCATTTGGTATTAATTATTAGAAAATTTTATTGGTTAAGTTTTGTGCTTTCTTCCTCAGCATTTTGTGATGTTATATTATATGTATTCAGTGTTGGGAAGGTTACTTTTAAAATGTATTCCATTACAGAATACAGAATACATGCCCCAAAATGTATTCTGTAACGTATTCTGTTACGTTACTCAATGACAGTAACGTATTCTGAATACTTTGGATTACTTAATATTATCATGCTTTTTACAACAACGTGAATGTA
>NW_005187406.1:5556527-5578949 GCF_000239375.1 Pundamilia nyererei | reverse complement strand
AGTAGCCTTTGTTTTAACGCTGAGGGATGAGGTTCTGCAGCTGTGAAATTCAAATCCTGATGTGGGAGAGGTGGGACCAACACGCACGCACACACGCTGCAACACACACACACACACACACACACACACACACACACACACACACACACACTGAGAAGTGTTCATGCTAGCAGATGCTTCAGACATACCTGATCGAAAGACCATTCGCCATTGGTCTTTCATCATGTTGCATCATCTCACAATATTACAAAGCTCGGTAATGTGAAGCTCTACTATGGAAATAATAGTAATAGCAGCTGAGCCTGAGGGAGTTATGTTTGCAGAAAAATATGACTTGTAGGGAATGTTAATCATGATTTGAGTTGCTCAAACTCTTCAAACATATAGTAGTCAAGGGACATGTAGAGTATCACTGTTAGCAGCAGCTGCTGCTAACACTAAATAACATTAAAGCTGTCCAGTAGAAATGTGATCTGGAACACAAAACAAGTATTAACCTCATTTCCAGACAAGTCCAATGATTACATTGATCTAAGTGAACATGGGCTCAAAAGGTAAAACCAGGCCTTGCTGTGTTTGGCCTGCGCCTCCCGTGCTTCTTGCTTCAGGTACGGTGTTTTTCTCTTTCTGCTTCTTTGAACTTTAACTGCTCCTACCATCACTGATGACGTTGTATTGCCTCATGCAGGATTTAAGCCCCACAACTACACAACTGCTCTCAGAAAAGGAAGTTGTTCCTAGGGTATTTAAAAGTAGAATGGGAGGGAGAGCCTTCAGTTTTCAGGCCCCTCTTCTGTGGAACCAGCTTCGGATTCGGGAGACAGACACTATCTCTACTTTCAAGATTAGGCTTAAAACTTTCCTTTTTGCTAAAGCATATAATTAGGGCTGGATCAGGTGACCCCGAATCTCCCTTAGTTATGCTGCAATAGGTGAAGGCTGCTGGGGGATTCCCATGATGCATTGAGTATTTCCTTTTCAGTCACCATTTTCACTCAACAGGTATTAACAGACCTCTCTGCATTGAATCACACTTGTTATTAATCTCTGTCTCTCTTCCACAGCATGTCTTTCATTCTGTCTTCCTTCTCTCACCCCAACAGATGGCCCCGCCCCTCCCTGAGCCAGGTTCTGCAAGAGGTTTCTTCCTGTTAAAAGAGAGTTTTTCCTTCCCACTGTTGCCAAAGTGCTTGCTCAGAGGGGGTCATATGATTGTTGGTTTCTTCTCTGTATGTATTATTGTAGGGTCTACCTTACAATATAAAGCTCCTTGAGGCGACTGTTGTTGTGATTTAGTGCTATATAAATAAAACTGAATTGAATAAAAACCAATCAGCCACGGTTTTTATTCAATTCAATGGAGTGTCTTTCTGGTGATAAACTGTGATGAGGGCTTGGTTTGCGGTTTAGCCATCATATATGGTCCTTTGTAGAGCCCCAAGATTCTCTACTTTCCCAAAAGTTGTGCACATCAATACTTGAAAAACATATTCAATAGCTGGACACTTTCTCAGGAGCTACTCTGACTTACTGCGACCCGGTGTGGCACGCCATTATCTAAAAAAAAAAAAAAAATCAATTACAAAATTTAAAAAAAATGTATAGAATCACCAGTTAAATCTGATTGATAAAACGTAAAAACTTCACACAAAATTAGGTTGAAAATGTTACACTGTTACTACACATGTGCACAGCGTAACAGCAGGCTTGAATCATAGTGCAGTCCAGAATGCTGACATAGTTAGCTGTACACATCCTGCCGGAGCGCTAAACAAAGGCTGTGCTAGTTTTAGTTGCGGATATAGTAAGCCAAGTTCAATTATCTTCCTCTTTACTACTTACTGCCACAACAAAGCCCAAACCTCACCTGTACAAATGTATCAGTGCAACACCACTGGCTCATCTGCTGTCTGATTTGCCTGTTGATTGGCTCTTCTGGGGCAACAGGAGAACAGTGAGACTTCTATTCAGGATTCGTTAAGTGTCAGGTCTCCTACGCCTCGCTCCACCTTGCTCACAATCATTTTTATATGTTCAGAAATACACCACTTTTTAAGTGGCTTACCGTAACCGCTCCATCACCACTGTCAGCTTTATCCGATAAAACAGCTAAAGCAGCTGAAGATAGATATGTGGTGCAGCTAAGCAGCCTGTCGCCTGAGATTGCACAAGGTGTAGATGCGTGAAATTTTGTCAGCGTAAAGAAGGGAAGGAGAACACGTACTCCGAATGAATCTCTGCTGGATAAATAACGTTTAATAAAGTCAAATAAACCTCGGCAGGAAAACTTGTGTGACCAAACAGATCACTTGGCTGGAGCTCGGCATTGCATAAGACAGACACAAACTTAAAGTTAACTCTTTCTCTTCCTTTCCTGACGTTCATGCAGTTTTCCCACCGCATTACTTACGTGTGTTCAAAATTTGAACATGTGTTTGTAATCATTTTCTTAATTACCCAGAAGAATTTGGTTCTGGTGGGACTGCTGTGAGATACTTGCCCAAGGAGTGTAGCTGCTGATATCTTGTGATCATGTTTGTAATTTTTCTTCCCAACAACAGACTCCACCAGTAAAACAGAACATTTGGCCTGCAGATTTTCCTCCCTCACATGTTCTCATTAGTATTAGCAGGGAAACAGGGTTGTTAGAAAGACATTATCAGCCAGTGGCCGTGGACGTGACAGTGAATAACATAAAGGGAGAGACTGAGGAATAGTAAAAGTAGGACTGAGGAGATGATGTTACCCCTGAGGAGCACCGAGCTGGGTGGAGGAGGCTGAGGCTCGTAGAGGATCAGTCTTATCTTACTGTCATTAATAGCATCTTGATGTTTATGTCCTGTGGCGACGCATATGCTGACTCTCTTGCTTTCACCTCATTCTAGTGAACTAATTCTTGGATTTGCGTGTATTAGTTTGTTCCTGACCAAAAGCAGATAACCTTTACCCCGTCTATTTATTTCAAAAGAGAACAATAAACCTGCTAACTGGGAAGGTGAGGAAAGGTAGTCGAACAGGTGACCTTAAAACAGAATAAATTGTTTTACTGCCCAAGCTGACGCCATCATTGAAAGGGGTTTTGTATCTGTAACTGTTTTGTAAACTTGTACATTAGGGCTGTGCCGACAGAGGATGAGCTCAGGGACTAATGATGGATAGCTGGATTCCAACACGCACCCACACACATTCATGCTTGCATTTCTGCCCTGTTTAAAATGAAAGTACATGTGGGGAGTGGCTACATTGATAAAACAGAAGTTGAGTACTTCAGTTTGTATAATTTTAAACTAAAGCTTTATATAACTGTGATTTTCCAGAAATGCTACTTTGTCTCATTTGCTAAAGTTTTTCTTTTCAACAGAATTATATTGGAATGAGCTCTTTGCTGGTAAATGCTTGTTCCTTAACATTGTCTAAGGAGCTTGGAAAGAAAAACATCTGGACTTCTTTAAGTTTCCTTGAAGATGTTTCACCTCTCATCTGAGAAGCTTCTTCAGTTCTGAGAGCAACTGGTGGAGAGTCCCCAAGAGGGTCATGGACCCCCTATTGATCCTCTACCTAATCACACGAGGTGTGAAAATGGGTGTGGGTCACAATCAGCCGAGGTTTCGGATGAATCCATTGTGAAGCCTAGCCCCACCCTATCATGTGATTTACTGAGGTCAAAAGGCCCAGGATGTGGACATTGTGGGCGTGTGATTAGGTAGAGGATCAATAGGGGGTCCAGGACCTTCTTGGGGACACTCCCATAGGGCTTAAAATCTTGGACTCTCCACCAGTTGCTCTTAGAAGCTTCTCAGATGAGAAGTGAAATGTCTCCAAGGAAACTTAAATGAGTCCAAACACTTTTCTTTCCAAGCTCCTTAGACTATGATGACCTGGATAACTGAGAACCTTCACAAAAATAAGTTCCTTAACATTTTTTTAAAAAATATTTGTAGTTTTTATTGATGATCTCGCACAAAGTATTTACATTATGAGCAGTACAAACATAACATTATGAAGACTATCTAACTATCTTATATCATGAAAACATTCAGAGAATTTGTGTACAAGGGACATAGGCAAAATTTAGTAATGGATGGTTGTGATCTTCGGGCCCTCAGGCAGCACTATGACATGATTCTGTCATAGAAATCACCTCATGTGCCCAGGAAAACTTCCAGAAGTCACTGTGTCTGTGAACACAGTTCAACCTGCTATCCGTAAATGCAGGTAAACACTCATCATCAGGGAAAGTCATATGTGAACATGATCCAGAAATGCTCTTATCTTCTCTGGGCCAAAACTCAATTAAAATAGGCTGACCACAGAAAACTATTCTGTGGTCAGAGAAGTCAAAATTTTAGAAGACATGGATGGCCTAAAGAGAAAAAGTTGTTACCAGGACTTAGTTCAAAAGTCTGTATTGCTAAGGGTACTGGGGTGCATCAGTGCCTAAGGAAACTTGCACATCTAAAAAGCACCAAAATGCTTGAAAGGCTTATTTTGGCTTTGAAACAACATTTGCTGGGTTTATGATATTTGCAAATAATTGCATCCTGTTTTTATATGTTAGTCATACTTTTTCAGAATTAGGTTCTAATTAAAAGATCACAAATAGCTCTTAAAAAGTAACAACAATCAAACAACCCCCTATGAGCAAGCACTTGGTGACAGTGGGAAGGAAGAACTCCCTTTTAAGAGGAAGAAACCTGTTAAAAGGGGAGTTTATTTGCTAATTGCCAAAGTTGGAACCATTTCAAAGAAAGTTTCAGTGACAGTGGCTAACAGTGGCAAACACAGCAGCCTTTACTGACAAAAAAAGTTTAGGATATCCTCATCAACTCACCTCAGTATCGCCATCACTAGTCAGAAGTGAACTCAATTAATTCAGTGACGGGACTCTTTCCACAAAGTTTTACAGCCTCACCCAGAATTTGACCAGCAGACGTTTGCCATCTTTTCCAGATGTTAAACGTCTTATAAATGCTTCAAATAAGTGAAAAAAGGGGCTACCAAGTTCTTTAAAATGTGCCGCCCAGTAGCCCTGACCAAGTGTCAGTTTGTGAGGAGCGATACGAGGACAAATAGGGTTCTTTCAACACATGAAATAGTCCCTAACAGAGCTTGGATCTAAACACAATAGAGTCATTATTGCATTACATGAAGAGGAAAAAAAGAACATAAACCTGATTAAATTCTCAAAGGTGCCTGGGACAACCTACCTGGCAATGACCTTGAGAAACAGAAAATCTACAGGAAGATAGTTCTTCCATAGTTACGAGACAACAGTCTGGTGAATCTGATGAAGAAGGCTATTCAAACGTGATCTTTTTCCTCCCCAAGATAATCATAGAAGACACACGGTTTATGGAAAATGAAGCTGTGGGATGAAAGATTCCACTTATCCTGATTTGGGTCTAATGCTGTTGTTACACGTTAACCTGTACTTCACAGTTCTGTATTTTTGGACAGCTATTCTACAGTTTCTAGCAGCTGACGGCAGTAACTGGAAAAAGATCAGCTGTCAAAACAACACGCATGCTGCCAGAAAACGTTCAGAACATGTAGAGAGGGAACGGAGGATGGGCAAAGAGATGAGAAGATGAAGCGGAGGAGGGCAAAGGAATTCTGAAATACCTACACCCTTTTCCCTCCTCTGGCCTCTCCTCCGTCCTCCCTATCCTTACTTTTGTCTCCCTTCCTCAGGCAGGAAACCCCCAGCGGTTTCTGAGCAGAAACCAGATCTCTCATCTCTTGTCTGCGTGTTGCACTGGGATGTCCCGGGCTCATTATCCCGCTCATTATACTCCTCTTTTATTCCCAAACATAAATACCATCTCCGCATGCCTTTGTCTATCTCTTCCTCCCTTGTTTTTTAATCTTTCTCTCTCAATCACACTTTATGTTTCTGTGTCTCACCCTCCACCCCGACACTGAGGTCCACAGCTGACCATTAGAGGGCGACTGATGGAATCAACTGCCCATTAGTCATCATGATTGACAGCTGGCGTTATGTGAGTCTGTATGCGTGTGTGTATTTGTGCGTGCATGTTTGGATTTCAAAGCAGGAGATGCACAGGTGTGGCATTTTGCACGAGCAAAGACGATGATATGACTTAAAAAAGAAAAAAGAGTGCTTTGACTTTTGATTCTATACACCCAGCCTGTATCCTGACTGTAGTCCTTTGATGATACATGCTTTAAAACTGAAATAAAGACATTACAATTGGCTGCAGATCCGAGACTTTATGAGCATCTTTGTAAGAACATCATTAATCAAAGTCGTCTCTTTTCTCCCGGGGACTGACTCACTTCTAGCTTCTTAGAAGTTATAACTTATGGTACCACTGCTCTTCTGCATTTATATAATCTGTCTGAGTGTTTTCACCACAGCCATCTAGCTGTTGATCTCACTGAGAAACCAAGGAACTTCTTATGATAGTGACTTCTCATTCACATGGTAGCCTTTTGGTCGCCACATTGAAAATACACAATCAGAAAAATGTTTTAACGCACCAATTATTTACACGAATCTTACCCATCCAGTGTGCAAAGGCCTCAAAATGGAATAATCATTTACAAAATGAACATCATGTTGGAGACTGAGACCAGAAGCTCATCGGGAAAGTGAGGTCACAGATCGAGGAAGCTGAGGGCCATTTTCCCATAAACATATCCAGTTTGGAAACCAAAGGAAATAGAATGCAGGTTTAAGGCATTTTCGTGTTGGCTTAGTTTTTCAAATTTGAAAACAAAATGAGTTCTTTGCGAATGAAATAATCCTCTTTAGGTAAATAAACTTACCGTAGCAAAAAATATATAAGGAACTTTGCCCTTTACACTCACTACCATAACTTCTTCAGATACGCTACTTGTGGTTAACTCCACTCTGTTAATAATTTAAGCAGGGAAGACAGATGGAGAGTGTGGGGAGTTGGTTGACCTCAGTTGGGGAGCCTGTCAGACACAATGACATCTTGTCATACTCCTGATTTCCTCCTGAATAAAAACACTACAATGGTAACAAGTGGTTTCACAACATGTCGGATGGAATAACAGTCATTAATCAAAAATGTCTGTTTCGTATCTCAAATTATTATGAGGTGTTCCACTAGGATAAAACAATATTTCTACACTCCAGCAGAGTAGCGGCTGGGTCAACATCAAAATAGCAAATAGACAGGATTCAAACTACAAACAAGTAGTTTTATTCATGACAGCTAATTAACCTTTCTAAGCTCTATGTAGCACAATGACTTAATAATGTGCAATTCATCAAGCAGTCATCAAACCTTCTTTGCAAAGGCAGCATTAAAGTGAGATCATAGCCCTGCACGGTGCTCATTAGTCTCAGTGGTCCACCCTTTATTTCCAGCTGCTTACTGAAATGATGTACTGTATGGCCACTGGTGCGATTCAGGCTAACTGAACTCTTTTAAATGCTCTAGCTGAAAAAGTGCTCCCAAAAATGAAGAACCTTTTCTACACATCTGGCTTACGTGTATTTTTACACGATTTGTTGAAGGTGTGAAGTGGTGGTAAGGCTACTTTAATATCCCTGCTTACTTCATTGAATACTGTTGCGCTGCCACTGAAGTAATATGACCAGTGTTTAACCAAATCAGTGCATCCTGCACATGTCTTCTCCAATGACAGGAGATGGCAAAGAATTAAGTGTGAAAGTACTGGACAGAAGAGTGGCAGGAAAAGATGGATGGGGCACTGAGGGACAGGCAGATGAAAGGGAGGACAGAAGAGGGAGGTCTGACGTTGATTAATGACCCACTTGGTCTCCCTGTGAGATCGCCATTAGCCTGTCCACGGCCAGCTTACTAAGGTCTGTATTAAACCATTGATATATCTCAATATATACCAATAAATATATATATAATATAATATTAAAATAGACTGTACAGACTGAAGACAACAAGTATTAACTGGAAGTTGACGTGAAATAAGTGAGCTTACCAAACATCTGTAGCCTGCTTTTTGTCTCCTCTTCTAGCTATGCTTGATGTTACATTATCCATCATTACATAACACATATCTAACTGAACCGTCAAGAACCAGTCAGCTTGCATTATTGTTAAGCATTGTTGGGGTTTTGACAAGGAGGAATGCTTGTTTTATGTTTCTTAAGTGATGTTCTTAAAACTGACTCAAATATAGACAACATGTGTTTTTATGGTATGTGTCAATACACAGCTCCACAGTGAGTCTTTTGTCCTGTCCTCCTCCACTCACGCTTGTAGTTAATAGCATGAAAATGGTTGCAAAGAGTTATACAGCACTGCACTGAAAATCTCTTTGTGACTGCTTTGGTCACAAGCAGATTGCCGTGGCTGCCAGTAGTTTATTCACTAAGCAGCACTGAAACTGTGAAGAGTGCAACACAAATCAAAAACAGAGACACAATTTTTATTTCAAAGTAAAAGTTTGGTGTTTGAAATGTGTTGCTTGTCATAGTAGGGCGGAAAATTTACTTTGAAGGCGAACATTCTCCATTTCCTGGTTTGCATCACAAAGTGTTAAGCTTAAAGCAAAGAAAAGACCTCTTTAAAAATGATTTCACCTAGCGACCGCTTTCAGTAACCACTAGTCAACTGCTCAAAGAATACATATTTTTACCGAACGACTGGGGGTTAGGGGTCGCTTACCAGTCTGTGTGACGGACATCTAGCTGAATACAATTAGAAGCCAATTAAGGTGGAGTAACAAGACCACTGGGGAAAAAATCACAAGAAGTAAAAACCCGGAATAACTCTTGTTTTCAAAATGAGACAGGAACTACCTTAAAAAACACAACGGAAAAAAAAAAGACAGGACACAGAAGGCACAGGAAAAGAAAATCACCATAAAACAACTAAAAATAAAGGGTTTCTACAGACTGTTGACATAGCAAGGTAACATCTCTGCTTGAGCATTATTAAATGCAATCAATTTCCTACTTTCTTTCAGAGTTAAATTTCTTAAATTACAAGTAAAATCTTAGCCTTGTGTATTAATTTATCTTGCATCTCCTCATGTTCTTGTCAAATTCCTGCCTGACGCTTAATGTCCACATTTTCCCCTTTACACAAGTCTGGAAGATGTTACTCATCAGTTAAAATCTTGCAGCTCCTTACTTAATCTCAGCTCCATCAAACTATTCAAAACAGCATGTCACTGCCTTTTCCCTGTTTCTCTCAAATGTAATCATGAAAAATAACTTACTCCCATTAGTAATTGATGATTGTAGATCTCATTGTTATATTCAGCCTGTATTATTTTATAAACAGCTTGCAGCATTTATGATGAGTACCAGTCAGATTTCTGAGCCAATCACAGCACGGAAATATCATCATTGACCTGATGATGAAAAATGATCTTCAGAAGGTTTCATTCTTAGTTCTACTTCAGCTCACTGCTGCCTTCGACACAGCTGACCATGACAGTTTAATTCAAAGACTTCATCATCCAGCTGTTTTTAACAGGTCTGGTTCTTGATTGGTTCTCATCATATCTAAATGTTACAAGTTTCTAGCAGTTTAATGAGCAGTTTTAGATCTTCGCAAACAAAGATTCAGTCAGTGATTCTTACAGCGTAACTCTTGGTTCATTACTCTTTAACCTCTGCAAGCTCCCAGTTAGTGCTATCATAAACAGTCCAACAATTTTTATGCAGCTTATCTAAATGACATTATCTGATGATATTAACTAAATGCAGAGATGTTTTCTTAGAACTGAACAGAGACAAAATGGCCCAAAAAGTCAAAGAGAGAAAATGCCCTGATATTGTCGTCCCTTTGATGAACACAGCGAGGGACCTTGGGATGCTTTCGGACAACGATCTCAGTTTTGATATTCATATTTGTAGGGTCACCAGAACTGCTTTCTATCACAAAAAAGTGTCAAAATTTAGGAAAATTGAGAATATTACCAAAAGTTACTCTAAGAAACCGGTTCATGCAATTCATATCGCACAAGATCGACTGCTGCAATGTTCGTTTTGCAGGATTATCCAAACTATCACTAGGACAACCTCACCTTGTTCAGAATGTGGCAGGCAGAGTCCTTACATGGAAACTTAAACACATGACCACAGTATTCAAGTCAATCACAGGTTCCCAGTTAAACACAGAATTAGCTTTACAATCCTTCTATTAGTTCATAAAGCTCTCAATGCCCCCTCAGTACATTTCTGACTTGCTCATTGGATCTCTCAGGTCATCAGGTGCAGACCTTTCAACTGTTTCCAGTGTGCTGAGGGTGCTTTCAGTCTTGGGCACAAGCTGAACCTGAGGTAAAGTAGAACTGTGTCTGTATTCAACAATAAAGGCAAAAACCTTTGTTCTCACAGAGTTATAGCAGATCCGCATCGGTATGTTTTTTCTTTTGTTAAGCCCACTGAGTTTATGTGCATCAAAATGTGTGATATTGATAAAATTGCCTATCGCTTGTTTCCACTTTGATACGGATCCATTTGACATGTAAGCTAAACCAGTATGTGTAGATGTTTGGCTACCCCCCCCCCCCCAAAAGGAAGCAAAGGAACAATAAAATTGTTTTCCCTAATCAATTAATAAAATTGAAACTTTTATAAACTGATTAGGGAGGAGGTTATTTCCACTCATCTTTTCAAACTAAACACTAAAAGTGTCTTTTGGACACAGACCTGAATAGTTTTCAGTCATGCTGCCTTTTTTCTCAATCCCTGAAGGCCATGACCTGCACTCTGCAGACTTCCTGCCATTAGCCGACCACATGATAACATCCTGATGACATCACCGCCTATCCATCGTTTGGCTTGCTGTAGCGCCGGCGCAGTGATTGCAAGGCAACCGATAGTGATTGGTGATTGTGGTGGGGCGCTGATTGTGCTGATCACCCTTACAATTGTGGAACATCTGTGTGTTTGCGTGTGCATGTGTATTTATGCAAAGGTAAATGAAACTCCACTCAGTCTGCAGCAGAGATGTGCTCACATTAAGACCTGATTACTATTCAACCCGCTGACCCTAACCATGAACCTTGACAGTTACGACTTCTTCTTCCTTTTGCTTCTCCTATTTCTTTCTTGTTCATTTTATCACTACCATCTTTTCAATTGATCCTTTTTTAAAACTATTTTGATTGGCTTAATATCACACATGCCTTTCAGTAAAACATCCTAGAAAACATCATTTTATAGTCTCAGTTAAAGTAGCTAACAGTTTAAGAACAACTCCCGTAAGAGTGTAGCATCTCCAAAATTGTGGTTAGATTCTGAGTAACAATATCCAAGCATTAAGAAACAGTGATCATCAAAGTTGGACTTAATCATAGTGTATTCTTTGTTGGAAGGTATAAAATAACCCCCAGCGGCACTAGCTTCTGAGAAAATATTAGTTGGCTATTATTTCTTTCCATTTATTACAACTGAACAAACAAGGTCTTCCAACCACAGTCATGGGTTATTCCGAGTCGGGTTGCACCATCATGGAATTGCGCTAACCGCAAAGCCAAAAAAAGATGCTTTAAACTGACCCTGCACCCCGCAAAATCTCTGACAACCTTTCCCCTAAATCCTCTCTCAATTGAACAACGAGAGGAAATAAATACAAATCCCTAAAATCCTCTTTAGTTATATCCCTCCCTTAGTTCTGTGCAGGTTTGTGCAATCACAACACACACATGCTTTGTGGCAACACAACTCTATCTAACACCTCCAGCCCCTCCTCCTTGTGTATCCACCCCATCCAGACTCTCCTGTGTATCTTTTCACCCAGCACACCGAAAGCCAACTGCTGCAGGCCAGAAACACTCTGTTACCAGAGACAGAAAGAGAGCAAAGAGAAGCTAATAGCAGTTGGTGATATAGCCTGGTGATACTACAGACTCCGATTAAAGCTCTAATAACTCCTCCGTTCCTCTCCCAAAGTTTCTTTCATTAGAAAAAATAACTTGGACGAGTTGAGGTTAGAGCTAGTTAGCATAACTTGGCTGTTAATTTTTCCTGAGTGCAGTCATTGTTGTTGAACAAAGCAAATGCTGTAAAGTGGGAACACAGTGACAGATACAACTAAATCTGACAGGTTGTGAACAGTTTAGCCCGACTATCTAAATTATGCTTTTCAGAGAAACAAATGAAAGTGATTGCAGCATAAAGTCTGTGATAATTTCCATTTTCTCCCAGAGGAAAAAGCAGATCCGCAGTTTAGTCACAGGACCAACAGAGTCAAAAGATGATTTTTACTTCCAGCTGCAGTAAATTATAGTTGGCAGCGGGGCTCTGCTCTGGGACTTCCACACCCTTTCGTTAGACACAACACAGAGCATAGCAGGCATTAATGACAACAAATCTGACAATGATCAAGTCAGAACTAGCGTGAAAAGGGGGAGCTGGGGTGGAGGTGGGTTGCAAGGTGTCTTGCAGATGTGCATCAGCAGATGTGCCAGATTGAGGATGGCCACCTCATTGCAACTAGGAAAAACACTCAAAGCTCCCAACCTCTGGGTGGTCATTTTTAATGGCAAGGACTGCACAGGTCACCTGGTGGGAGGCAACCTGTGTCCAAAATAAATCACAGCCCAACTTGGACTGACTGCAATCACCCATAGATTGAAGAAAGCCTGCAAATAATTGCTATCTTAGTAATAAACACATATAGACTGCCAACATGTTTCATTCTCTCTGAGTCAGTGCATGCTGACTAGGGCAACTCATCTGGGATGTGCCTCTTTCCAGCAGGGTTAATACTTAACCAGTTGCCAACTGGTTGTATTCAGGTTGTACTCCTATATAAAAGCAAGGCTGCCGAGGTCCTATGTCGATTTCAAATTCCATTTCTGTCCTGAAGCAACTACGTCACTATTTGTGAAGGAATGTCTGTTTCTCTTTCAAATGTAAGCGCTTCCAGCTGGACTCTAAATGTAAATAGGTAATGTGAATTTTTGGTTAATTTGAATTTCTGTGCAAGCAGACAGCAACAGATTTGGATTTCGCTGATTTAACACAGTAAATCATTAAATGATCACAAACAGATGGCATGCTACTGCCAACTTGACCCCATTCAATGACAACTGATAGCAGACTGAGTCTTGACAACTTATTGCCATGCATCACTATCTAGACACAGTAAACACATCTAGAAGTCACTTTAAAGACAACAACTGACTGCAAGCAGTTACAAACCTTGTCCTCATCTTTGAAGCAAGGTAGCAAGTTGATTATACACAGTTGCATTAAGTTTTGCATCACTCTTTTCCCTCGTGTAAATGTAACGTCATCTACTAGGCTTCGGCAAGCATTGACAACACATAAGACATACATACATGGATATCCAAGATACTATCTTATCTATTCATATTTTATAATAGGTTATCACAAGTACTCAAAACTGACTACTGTAATTCGATCAATGATTTCCTAATAAAAGGTGTAATGAGTTGCTTCATGATGATATCATTAATGATAGGACTCTCTCAGCGCATGGTGGTAGAATCAATGATTTCTTATTATTTCCTGGCTGATTTGGGAACACCTATCCTTACTGTACTGGCAGCTAAAAGAGAAAAGTGTGTGAAAAGGAAGCACAATTGTCAACGGCAATTAAAACTGCTGTAGCAGTGCACAGAGAACAAGGAACAAAGAAAATGCTTCTATTTCTATATGGCTTAATCACCATGAACAACACTTTACACTTCAAACAAGTTACAGTGCAACTTTAAGGATAATAAAGTCAACCAGACAATAGGAAATATTGCCCATAGAAGCAGATGATTGCAATGATTTTCTCCCATTCCCATAAATGTGTGTGCCACTTGGAGAAAATCACAGACTTGGATGGAATTATAACTTACTCATTCTTGGAACATTTAGCTCATGTTTGATAATCACCGCCACGCGTAATCAATCCCTTCATACCTTTTATGGTCCCCAAGTGAACCTTTCGGGGTTTTTTGCACTTTGTGCAAGACACTGGCAGAAAGCCGACGGTCAAAGTCGGGGAAAAAAAATAAGCAAGAAAAATAGGAGTCGTCAAGGTAACCTGACAATTAAGATTGTCTAACTGATACAATAAGAGGAGAAATTGTGCGGACGCCACCTTTATTTCCTCTAAAGGGCAGCAAAGAGAAGGAGAGGAGAAAAACTGCACAAAGTAGTGTGTTTATGCGTGTGCATGCATTAATGTCCACCAGAGACTCAGTGTGTGTCCAAGAGATGGATATTATCCACTTCACTGACAACCTCCCTCTCTGCTAAAATGTTGTTTCACAGTCCAACGGACGATCAAGTTTCCAAGCTCCAATCTGTGGTGAGCAACGCGTTGCCAATAACAGCGTTCACATGAGTCTTGATACAAACCTCAGTGAGTGCCAATGCCTAATTTTAATTACGGGAAACCTCTCGGTTCGCCAATAGCTTTATCACTTCTAATTGCCCTTGTTTCAAAACTATGTTGCCTCTATATTGAGCAACACTAAGATGTACTTGGATGGTTCACGTATATATTCATGTTTGGGAGCTTATACTTCCTATGTCCTGCATGGACACTCCCAAATAGTCCTTGTCACATGAATCCAAGAAAAATCAATATTTTAAAAAAAATCTCTTGGGAATGGAGAAGGAAAGCTAAAAAGAAAAAAGAAAAATACACCAAAAAGAAAGCCCTCTACACTGGAGGCAGCTGAGATGCCGAGTGCAGACATGCATCTTCTAACCATTAAGCAGATATGGTGAAAGCAGCATTATCTGAGGAATGAAGAATATAATGAATGGCTGATACAGCTGAGAAGATGAGATCCCATGGGAGAGGAGAAAGAAGAAGAGCTCGAGGATGAGAAGACAGGAAAATAGATTATGGCGAGTCTGAAGGAGGAAATGTAGGAAAATACCAGAGGTTAAAAGGTGGAAAAAACAGCAGAGAAAAGCAGAGGATACAGTGTCCTCTGGAAGGACAAGGAAAAGAAACGTTGATATGCTTTGCAGAAAGCTCTCCCTGAAATGCCATCTTCTCCTCAGTCTAAGCGCTCACCGAATGAGAAGTCAAGAAAGTAAAAAGGAGAGAGTCTTTTGACCCGCAGCTGCAGCCTTTTACACATGTCCGGCTACCAAAAGCCTACCGAAGCCTCGCTATAACAAGCAGCAAGATGATGAGGTGCCTATGAGGTAGAGGTGGAGAGAAGAAAAGAAAGAGAGGAAGGGCTGGATAAGATGACGGGATCAAAGTCAGACTCAAACCGGATAGCTCTCCTTAAGCCCCCCTCTTCACATTAGGTCACCCTGTGAGCTTTGACACCTTATGAATTCTCATGGAGTGTTTTAACATTTTTTTATGATTTCCACCCTTTGCCATGGCCACACCTTCGTGCAGTTTCAAATGGAAGGCTTTTAAATTGAAAGTGCATGTTTCTAAGTCAGAGTACATTTGTAACACTCGTACAGTGCGTCATAGTCTTAGTTTACTCTGTGTCACCTTTAAAAGAAGCGGTTTCCCGAACACGTGTGACACTGTAAGCTGTGTGGCAAAGTCCAGCTCACATGACTGAAGGTTAATCCCATTGTTAGCCTAGGGTCCCTGACAAGAAAACATACACACTTATAATTGCACATACACACAAACGCCTTCACCTACTGTTGGAACCTACTGGGATCAAGTTTGCCCGTCATAGAATGTGTAATGGGGAGCTAAGCCTGCTTACCTCAGAGCAAACTGAATCTCTTTATGGACCTACACTGAGGCCTTAAATGACTAAGAGCTTTGCAGTAACATTACTTAGAAAAGTAACTCTTTGCAGTACTTTTGAATTACCAAAAATGAACACCCCTTTTCAGTTTGTGTATATTTAGTTTACATGTTGAATACACTTGTAAGGTACACCTTGTTCACCTGATTTAATGTAGGCATGTAGACATGGTGTAGCCAGATCCAGATTGGGGAAGAAAAGTGATTTAAGAGACATGGTTGTTGGTATCAAATAGGCTATTGTTAGTTTTTAAAAGCTGCTAATCTACTGGAACTTTCCCACATGACCATCTCTAGGGTTTACCAAGACTGATATGAAAAAGTGAAACTATCCAGTGAGCAGCAGTTCTCTGGGTAAGAATGGGCAGGCTGCTTCAAGAAACTGTAATCCGCATAGCTACTTACATCCTAGTTATGCAGGAGAGTGTCTTTGAACACACCTTAAAGAGGATGGGCTAGAGCAGCAGGATACCACACCGGGTGCCACTCCTGGTAGTTAAGAACAGGAAATTGCAGCTACAGTTCACACAGGCTCACAATAATTGGACAGTCGAAGATTGGGAAAATGTTGCCTGGTTTGACGGGCCTCGATTTCTTCTGTGACACTGAGATTGTAGGGTGAGAATTTGGTATAGACAGCACGGAGGCATGAATTCACGAGTGAGGGAGATTTTCTTGGCACACTTTGGGCCCCTTAGTACCAACTGTCCATCGTTTAACCACCACAGCCTACCTGAGCATTGTTGCTGACCCTTTATAACCACTGTATATCTATCTTCTCATGGCTGCATCCAGGAGGCCAGCTCACCACATTTCTTGAACAAGACAATGTTTACAAAACACAGTTCCAGGATCTCAATCTCATAGAGTATATTTGTAATTGGAGGAAAAGGAGATACATATCGTGGATGTTCAGTTGACAAATATGTAGCAATTTTGTGATGCTGTTATGTCTATATAGACCAAAATCTCTGAATATTTCCAGCACCTTATGAAACTTCTACTACAAAGAAGGCACTTTTGGAAGGCAAAAGGAGGTACAACCCGGTACTAGAAAGGTGTACCTAATAAAGTGTCTGTGAGTGTATATGTTTTCCAGAAGAGGTCTGTGGCCTACTGTACTTTTCTTACTACTCACTACCTTTAGTGAGTTGAGCATTTCAGCAATAAATGTGTTCATTTCTCTTAGAATGACTGTTTTAGAACTGCTTTTAGAAAACTTGTTAGCATTAGCAGTCCTGCAGAACTGCAAAACAAACATTCTCCGACCCACATTATTATTGGAGAGTAACCCACGTTCACTAATACTATACCCTGTAATGGGTTTTACAAAACATATATGGCTAAATACTGTAGTCATATACATTAATTTAATTGAATCAGTATAGTATGTATTCAGGTGTATATAGAACAGCTTGGCTCAAGGCGGCTGTGGCTCAAGAAGTGAAGTGTGTCATCTGTCTATCACATGCTGAAATATACGTGGGGAAGACACCGAGTGTATTACTCCCAATATGTTCATCTGAGTGTGATGGTATGAATGTGTGTGACAGGGTGAGTAAAACTTACAGTAGAAAGGTTATATATATGTGTGTGCGTGTGCATGCGTGCGTGCGTGTGTAACTATATTGAGGAAATTCATCTGAGCCATGCTAGCTGCACTTGCTAATGGAAAGTTGAGTAAAATTGTAAATATTAAACATATTTAGAAATAAATAAATAGCAGAAACAACTATTATTCATGTAGACCATAATAAAATCACTAGTGTCTCAATTGTTGGTCTGTTATTGATGTTAGCCTAATTAGCTATAGTTAGAATGGTATGGTGTTAAACTAAGAACTGAAACGTGGTAAACAATATCTCAGCTGAACTTTATGATGGCATATAAATGTTTAGCCCATTAAAACCTCAGAAAGATGCTAGCATGGATGTGACTGTTAGGGGACTTGTTTAGGTTCACACTGCCTAAACAGAAGTAAACAAAAATCACATGGACTCACAAATATGTCATTTATTGGACAGATTTTTGTCATCATTTTGGAAACAACAGGAAAAAATAAACTATTTCACAGCCCATGAGTTTACTTTATTACAGTGAACAATCCCTCACTCTTTATTGTTGTTTATTTAATGCCATATTGAACGACTCCTTAAATTCAAATGACAATATGGGCCCCAATTATCCAAGCTTTTCCCCAATTGAAAGTGTGTTAACATATGAAGCCGTCAGAAAAGTAGCTGGAAGTAGACCCACAACATCTGGTGGACATTTTGCCATGGCCCCTCTTTTTCTATTTGTTTGTTTTCCTTCTCCTCCCCCTCCTCCTTCCAGCAGCTCCTGTCATGCTGTGTTGTACTGGTCTGTGCCTCACTGTTTGTGCAAGGAACCCTGGTGGAGGAGCTGGAGTGCAAGCTAAATCGTCGACGAGTGCGTGCTTGGGTCAAATAAATTGCGTCAAAGTGTGTAAAGCCACGTGTGCGTTCATAATGTCATATTTTAGTGCAGTTGTTTTTGTACAAGGCTGCTATCATGCGCTGCTTTTTTATTACAGCTCTTTCAGGCCCTGAAAGGGGAACTAAATTGTTTTTGACAAACAATACACCCGAGGATGGAGCAAAAGTGCAGCCAGCTCAGCAAGGATACTATAAAAGAAAGAATACTTAAAAGGCCTCACATGGCCATACCTCATATCCACAGATTAATAGCCACGAACTTAATAGCATACAAAGCTGAGGCAGCATGTTAACCTGTGCTCACTCTATCAAGTTGATTTCAAGTTCTATATTTGTTCAATTCCCTGCTCCTCTAGTCCACATATCAAGTCTCCTTGTGGAAGGCCCCAAATTGCTACCAATGCATGTATTGGTGTGAGTGCATTTGCAATGAAGGGAAGTGCATAAAATGCTTAGAATAAAGCACTGTATCATATTATTATGTATATGTGTATAAGAAAAGTGCTGCATACAATAAATTATTTAATTCCAAGTAGAAATTTTGTTGGTTCCCAATAGAAAATAGGAAACTATTAGTAGAATTCTTTGACCTGCAAACACATTTACTTTAAAGCCCCTGCATAAATGTATCTCAAAAAGACTCTCATGTATTGGTTTAATGGTTTTCAAGTGACAAAAACCATTTCACCTGTTAAATATGTTAAAAAGCACATTAAAATGTACCATACCATACCAACAGTATTTAGTTATGCAGTTTGGTGATATCTACATCCACCTTGCAGAGAATCCCCTGACCTTGCACTATCTCCAAGATGAAAGTTTTCAAAAGTACAGAAAGCAACATGTATTAGCGAAATAATTTCAGGAAACTGTGACACATAAATCTTGTAAATTCTGTCCACTCCGTAATGTACTTTTTTTTTTAGATGTTCCAGTCAAAAAACGCTTTGACAATTGCCTTAAATGAAAGATGCTACACTAAATGTGTTCTAAATGTGAAATTAAAACTAAGTTGAAGACACATTATCCTACATGTGTTAACTCTAGTTTTTTAAATTCCTACTGTTTTTAACTTGTATTGTTATGTATCGCTTTTATTTATTTATCTTTTTAGTTTCAAATAGCTGTACAGCACTTTGTTTGAAAGCACTTTATAAATAAAGTTATTATTATTATTTAATTAATTTAATTTAATTATGTCTTGATGCATGCTCAGTCATCCACGTAAGTAAATCTCTAAAATTTGATTCTGTTCATCTGGATGTAGCGTTTTGTGGGAGAAATGTTTCATCACTCATCCAAGTGACTTCTTCAGTCTCAGCTGACTGCAGGTTTCCCCAATCTTATAAACAGTACATGGGGGGTGACCATGGCGCTAGGGGTTGGGAAGCGCATCTGTAACCGGAAGGTTGCCGGTTCGATCCCCGGGCTCTCTGTCCTACTCGTTGTGCCAATGGTGCGATATGGCAGCCTCGCTTCTGTCAGTCTGCCACCAGTGTGTGAATGTGAGAGTGAATGAATAATGGAATCGTAAAGTGCTTTGGGTGCCTTGAAAAGTGCTATATAAATCCAATCCATTATTATTATTTGCATAATGACTGAAACCAGCCCATTGAAAGAACAATGGGCTGGGAGGTCAGTTCCTTAATCTTAATTATGCAAGTTCTCATGACCATTGATCAACAACCACTGATTAAGGCCAACTGATCAAAGCCCACTGATCAATGGCCATGAGTCCCATTCACAGAGAGTTGGGGAATGGCTGCAATCACAGCATTGTAAGATGGTGACAGATGTACCCTTAGGCCCCCTCCTCGATTCACAGATGGTCTTTCCCTTTCCATGTAAATGGCCTCCTTGACTCCACGCTCAAACCAGCGTTCCTCCCTGTCCAGGATGTGTACATCCTCATCCTTGAAAGAGTGTCCACTGGCCTGTAGGTGTAAATAGACTGCAGAGTCCTGGCCTGACGAGGTAGCTCTTCTGTGTTGTGCCATCTGCTTCGCCAGAGGTTGTTTGGTTTCCCTGATGTATAAATCCTGGCAATCCTCCTGGCACTTAACAGCGTACACTATGTTACTCTGTTTGTGTCGGGGGACCCGATCCTTGGGGTGGACCAATTTTTGGCGCAGCATGTTTTGGGGTTTAAAAGACACAGAGACAGTGTTTAGAAAAAATGCGTCTAAACTGCTCCGATACTCCTGACAGATATGGGATCACTACAGGTTTTCGCTTGGGCAGCGGTTGTCCTTCTCTCCTGTATCGGCTGGAGCTTTCTTCCAGCTTTGACAAAAGTCCAGCTGGGATAACCACATTTACTCAGGGCCTTCTAGATGTGATGTTCTTCTGCCTCCCTGGCCACTGTGTCAGTGCGGATGGTGTTCGCTCTGTGTTGTAGCGTCCTGATGACACCCAGTTTGTGCTCCAGTGGATGATGAGAGTCAAACCTTAAACCATAAACCTGCAGTCAGCTGAGACTGAACAAGTCACTTGGATGAGTGATGAAACATTTCTCCCACAAAACGCTACGTCCAGATGAACAGAATCAACTTTTATTATTATTATTATTATTATTATGAGCTTAACATGCCAAATTGGTAACTATGGACCTCAAGTCAACAAGAGGGGACTCACAGGAGCTAATGGGCCTAAACACCAACGCTTTAGTCTTCTTTTCATTCAATATTATCAAAACATACAAGAAGTGATTTAATTTTGAAGCCATTCTTCTGATTTAATGGCACATAGATCTCATTATCATCAGCATAGCTGTGAAAGGAGATCCCATATTTTCCGAAACACAGTCGAAGCAGATAAAGTGAGAAAAGCAGTGGACCTAAAATTGAGCCATGTGGAACTCCATGTGGCAGGTAAGGAGAGGAGGAATCAGAGCTAGTGAGGCTGACAGAAATAGTTCTTACTGATAATAATACTAAAACCATTGTAAAGCAGTACAAGATGCTGAAAACGCGATGTTACACAGCAAAATCTCCAGTGTTAAATTAACACTAGAGAGTGTCTATATGGGTCCACACCTCTGAGTGTTAAATACAACACTGTTGAGTGTTAAATTAACACTTTTGACAGTGTTATATGTTTAAAAGTAACCTAGTCAGTTTTGAAGATTAACAATGGCTAACACTGAGCAGTGCTGATTTTCTAACACTGGAATATTTCTAACATTTTGAGTTATTTTCCAGTGTTAGATATATTATATCTAACACTATATTATATATAGGATATATTACTGAGGCAGTTAGATCAAGCCAAACAAGAACCACATAGTGTCCAGAGTGACCAGCCAGGAGAATATAATTAAAGACCCTTAACAGTGTTTACTCTGTAGTATTAAATCTGGATTGAAAAACTTCCAGGATGCCATGCTTTTCCAAAAAAGACTTCAACTATGTATAAACAATCTTCTAAAAAAAAAGTGAAAGAAAAGGCAGATTAGAGACAAGCTTAAAATTAACTAACACAGTTTGATTGAGACCAGGTTTCTTAATTATAGGTTGCACTACTGCATGTTTAGAGTTTGCAGGGACAGCACCAGAAGACAAACTGCTATTAATGATGGCAAGAACCAACTGACCTATCTTAGGAAAAAGCTGATGAGGACACTTTGCCATGAAAAACCATTTGAAATGCTTTCTTCCTGTCAAGTAATACTTTTAATACACATATGCACACTAGTCACACTACAGTCACACAGCACTACAACTTCATTAATGGTTTAATCCAGAGGGCAAACATGATCAAGATTTCTAAGTGATTTCACAAGAGCAAAAGGCAGTACTTACCTAAAACCTTTCTGTCATAGAGTAGATATAACTGGCACAACACAGTTGAAACTATAGTGAATCTAATCTGCGTGCATGCTTCAATGCAATAAAACAAGCGACTAATATGTTTGCTGGTTCTTCCATTGATTGGCTCTTTGGGATAGGGGTGGAACAGCATTACTCTTCCTGGACATCAACCCTCAATAGAAATCCATGGCTTTGTTTATTATTTAGTAATTCATCTTTATTGTTTCTTTCATTAAACCTTTAACCTTTGACTTTAATATCTTTGCCACTGCAAACATTAGCAAAACTGAGATGCTGTTCTTTTTAGGGGTGGCCATGAATGCAGCAAAACTATTTCAACAAACTGATTGTGTAGAACAAAACTGTAACTTACATAATTGCATTGCTATAGGGAGACACTAGTGTTTTTTAGGGGCAAAACACCCACACACACACACACACACACACACACACACACACACACAC
>NW_005187406.1:5526954-5556507 GCF_000239375.1 Pundamilia nyererei | reverse complement strand
CACACACACACACACACACACACACACACACACACACACACACACACACACCAATAATGCTTTCCAGTACCTCACTTTAGCACCCAATATCCCTGTAATAATACAGATGACCAATCCACATCAAGTGCCCTCATAAAAAGCATCTTGACGTGTGAGACTGCTGATGGAAACTCTCTGTTCTCCTAACAGTCTTGGAACAGAACGTGGTGTCCTGTCCACTCTGAGAGGGAAAAAGCATTTGGAAGATCCTTTGAAGGGTGATCACAAATCGGTGCCGCAACAGTTCTTCGAAGACTGTTTTTCTAAGTGTCTCAGGATTCACGTTATAGCGTGCTTCCAAACTAGCGGTGGGCCCTTGTTTTTACCGATGTGGTTTTTTTGGCCAATAACAATCAAAGGGCAAATGCATCAACCCTCCACACCTAGAGAACTACCTCAATCTACTCCCATAAACATTTTGTGTGGAGATGGGTGGGTGGGTCTGGTTAAAAGGGCAGAAGGTAGTGAGTGTTGCTTGGCTAAATGTCACATTTTCCAGTGTAAAGAAAACAAGTCTATTTGTGAAGTTGCCACAGGAGCAGAATGTACCTTTGCTACAGGAGTGTGATGAGTCCCCACGTGCTCGGGTGAGTATGCGTTAATGGTTGTGTGTGTTTGCTGGAGCCGGCTTGGTGACTGGCTGGGTGATTTCACTGGCATTTGTGCTGTCTTTGGGCACTTTGGCTGTTGCGCTATATAATTACCAACGACTGGTTACACACAGACATGACCAAAAATGCATGAAGTACTCAGTAGCATTGAATATTTATGCCAACTGAGTTGTTTCTTTGCACATTAAAACAATCTCAAATTAAACAAGACACATTATAAAAGATGCCCTTTGTAGGTGTTGGAAAGAAAACAGTTACCATCAGTTTTCCCGAGATCCACATTAATATTTCTTTCTTCGCCTCAAAACTCTTACATCACTCATCAGGGGGTGAGAAAGAAAAAATAAAATACCCCTGTGTGTTTGTGGGACAGGGATAATGAAGCAAACAAGGAGCTCATGGGCTGTAATTTGGTAAACCATGAGATTGCAGGGATATCAGCATGGCAGATCAAACCAAAAGTCACAGTCACCCAGTCTCCTACTCTCTGCCTCTTTTTCAAGAGTAAAGTTAGTATAGCGGGCATTAGCCCGGAGCCACATCCCATAGCCATAACTTTGAGGTCAGCGGTGCTATTTAAAATGAGCTCTCGGAGGGCTGTCAGTGTGGGAGCTTCCATGTCGGACCGAACGGCACCAGAACATAACGAGTGCAAGACCAATTGCACATTTTTCCACTGCAGCTCTCGGGTGAGTAAGTGGCAAATAAATGTATCCTGTTTGTTAAGAAAACCATAATGACACAGTGAAAGCCTTAATATACACTCGGCCAATTAAGTTCAATGCATTAATTTGGTCACCTGAGTTATGTCTGGGGGGAAAGTATGGGTTTTATTTGATATACAATGTTCAAAATTGTGTAAAGTTAACAGGCTATGTAATGTAATAAGTACACATTGAAACCTCACATTGAATGAGTTATCATTTAGTATGCAGCAGTGGAGCCATAGAGAACACTGTTGATGTGTCCAAATGCTTATTTAAGGCCTAATTTTAAACTTATACAGGAGCTCCAAACCTCTACGAACTGAATACATTCCACATCCAAGGGCGGGGGTGGGCAACTCCAGGCCTCGAGGGCCGGTGTCCTGCAGGTTTTAGATGTGTCCTTGATCCAGCACAGCTGAATGAAATGGCTAAATTACCTCTTGTAGTTCTCCAGAGGCCTGGTAATGAACTAATCATTTGATTAAGGTGTGCTGACCCAGGGTGATATCTAAAACCAGCAGGACACCGGCCCTCGAGGCCTGGAGTTGCTCACCCCTGTCCAAGGACAACATTTGTTGTCAGTAGAGTAGCGGTATCTCCTTTTAAGGTGAAGAAACGTGAAGAATAAACATGGAGGTTGGCATGATGGGGCAATTTTAAAGAGAAAGGTTAATTGAAAGTTTGTATCTAACCATATCCAAGTGAATTTATTGCTTTGTTGCTCAACCCCAGGCATATACCTTTTGTAGGCACCACACTGGTGCCAGTATTGAAATAATTAAACTGGCCATGACGTAGTTAAATTAAAATCATTCAATCATGCTGGATCACCATTTTAATTTTGCAGTGCTCCCATTGTTCCTTGCCTCATTAACACCAACCTCCACATGAAACTGATTCCAGTATTTTCTATGCAACGCAGTGTACACATTTTATTTAGGGATGTAAAAGCAAAACATAGGAAGTGGGGATTTTTTTTTTTAAAAAAGAGCAAAAAGATGTGGGCCATAAGCAGGATATGGACATTATCGTGTGGCAGTAGGGTTCAGAGGGCATTTCTCTGCTTTAGAGTATAGCACATCTGGAAACACTTAGAAGCTTGCTGAAAGATTTATGATATAATTCCAAACTGCTAAAAGGCCCCAAAGGTTTACTAAATATGTTGTTAAAAATTAACCAAATTATTGATTTGCTCTGTTAATATAATAAAGGTAAGGAAAACCTCACTTCATGCAACATTTGATAAAGTAGGGGCAAATGTCTTGCGGCAGTCGTGCTCGGCTCAGGGATTTTAACTCTTGGATCAGTACAGATGGGTCCTGACAGCTAGAAGTGACTCAAGAGCAATCCCTGTTTGCTGAGACGTGAGAAATCTGTCAAACAATTGTGCTTGAGTGAGGTCATTGATATGCTCCTATATTGTCTCCACTGTGATGAGCCACAACCAGCGTGGGAGGAAACAAATTGCAGACATTACAGAAGATTACAAAGAAATATTCTCAGGTTACATTGCAAAAGGCACGTATTGTAGAGTGCTCGCCATACTCAAATGTAGACCTCTGTAACACCCCTTGGCTTAAAGTGTACTGAGCATATTGTAAAATGTGTTGCTCATTTATTGTAAATTTATCCTGTTATGATGTGATTTTCAACTTTAATTATCCCATAAATTTGAAGGAGACAACACAGTCCTGTTCCTGAATATGACAAATAAAATTATGATGCTTGTTATGCTCAATTATTGAAACAAAAAATAGGAAGAAAGACAAGGAAGAATTGAAAAATGGCCAGGTACTAAGTTTAATCTCAGCTTTGAAGTGAATGACTTCAGTGAGAACCAATGGAAGGATATCACTGATTTCCACAGTACTGTGCAAATGTCTTTTAAGCCACCTACCTTTCTTTACAATATTGAAAAATGGGTGTAGCAATTAGCTGAAATGTGGACACATTAATGGAAATCTGTTATATAAGGGAAACATACATTTTGTACACTCTCAGGTAACAACATTTAAAGGTTGTCTTTGGATGTTGACTCTTTCTTTCTGGTCTCATCAAGACGATCCCACATTGCAACAATAATGTTCGGGCTCTGAAGAGGCCAATCCATGACTGATAGTGTTCCATTATGTGTCTTTTTATCCAGTTGTGCTTTTACTGCATTGACAGTATGTTTAGGATCGTTGTCATTCTGAGAAATGAGGCCACTGCTGATCAGACACTGGCAAATGGTTCTTTCCTGTGTTGAGACGCTCAGGATTGCGGGTCATCTATCAATCAGGTCAGTGGATCTATTCCTGGATTGATTCTATATGTTGAAGCCTCCTTGGGCGAGATACTCAATGTAGAACAAAAAAGTGCTCGCAAGAAGTCTTGAGGCCTTTGACAGCTGACTTAGAGTAGGAAAATCCTATATTGTATATGTACCAGTCTATTTACCATTTTGTCTCCACTTGCCCAGTATCCTGAATTTTTTTTAAATAACACAATGCACTGTGCTGATTGGCCAGGTTTTCAGCTAATACCAACCAAAAAATTTAATACCTGTCAAACTGTGTTATCTTTGGTAGTTTTGTAATTTCAACTAATGAAATTGGAGCAAATGATATGTTTTTGTGATTCACTAGTAACAAAGTATCTAACAGTATGAAATATCCAGTAGTGAACAGCAGTCCCTCACAAAGCTTTGGACAAAGTCTCTCTATGTGTGGACACAGTTTAACTGCAAGATTATTAAGGACCTCACAAATAAGATCATTACAGAAAAACGTGGGTAAGTATTCATTGTTTTATACAGGCTGCACAAAGATTGCTGCTGAGAAACCAAAAATCGAAAGCCTCAAAACAGACGTGATAGGTAAATGCCTTTTTCCCATTTTTTTTGGAAGTTCCAAAGTGTAATTTATTTTGGAAAGATTTACTGATATAACCAATTCTATCCATATCTTCCTAACAAAAGGGCATTTAAAAAATCCCTTGAGGCAGTATTCTGGGTTGCAAAAGTGGTTCTGATAGTCTAGACATGAAATAAGAAGAAACTGGAGGAATCTGATTTAACAGTTCTGCCAAGCAAGGCCGAATCAGAGATTAGACATGATAAATCATCTCTTCTCATGCAGCTATGAAACATTGAGCCTAAACAGCCTCAATGAGAAAAAAGTGTACGCTAAATGTTTATATCTGTGGAACATTTCATAGTTTTAGCAAAGTCTTTTCTGGGATATGTCTGTTTTAGTTAAAGTTTGGGTGTCTGTCATGCATCCTAGCCCCGACAACCGTCTCGAAGTAGTCATGTCATTTTAGTGTGCTAATATGTCGAAGAAGGCCATATCAGATATTTTTCTTCCTGGCAGGTAACTAGATAAGATGTCCAATTAAGATTGATCATTCTCATCTGTGATGTCACAGGAAATTGTCTTTCTCTTTGCTTATCTTGCTGATTCCTCTGACTTTTACGCTTGGAGTGTGAGAGATGGGACACAATGACTCAGCGCCATTGTTCATAGGGTGGGAAAGAAGAAAGACTAAGAGAGAAGTAGGATGGAAAACAAATGGAAAGTTTCTTCTTAGAGACCTATTTTTATTCATCCTATTTATCTTCTTCTTTCAGACTACTGTGGAAAAGAATCTCATATATCTTCATGATGAATATGAATTTGTTACGGAGCCACATGATTTGAAGCCAAGTGGCATGAGACTGACAGCGAGACTGAACTAAACGGACAGCTAGATAGACAGTCATCCTGCCCACCGATCTCACCTTGTCCTTTGAGAGGCTAATGTTTCTGGGAAAATCCCACTCCGCTTGTTGCCCTGTCAGTTCTTACAGCTGGCACAGGCCTGGGGATGGAGCGAGGGAAAACGGGATCCAAAGAGCTGATCAGACAAAGAGAGTGGGAAGGATGTGGGTGAAGGTGTGGATAAAGTTAAGCCTGCAGGTGTCTCTAAGAGTGGAAATAATCTTAATCCACCTCTGGATCTTTCTCATGTTTTCTAATTGCATCTCTTTTCCCCCAACAACATTGACACAGCATGCTCAGACACTTCCCTGGCACACAGCAGCCTCTGGATGTCAGTCTCTTTCAGCAACACTTAAATCACCACAAGTCTCAGTATCCAAGGATTTAAAAAAAGGAACATCTGACAACAAAATGCATGCATGGTGAAATATGGTGGCTGTTGTAAGTGCTTTTTTTTCAGGTCATACTTTACTCTGATTTTTCTCGACTTCCGTACAAATTAGGTGCCATTATTGGGCCGACAAACTTGAACATTTGCTCCAAAGTAGAGGGCTGGATTTGGACGGGCTGTCTAAACAAATGCAACAATGGTTTTTATTGTCGTTCTGGCTCAAACTTACTCACACACCCCTGGCAGGGAGTACAGTTTTCAGTGGAACGGGCCGTCAGTAAGCATAAACTTGATTTGGCTGATTATGAACCGAGAGCTGCTCTTACTGGGACTTGGCTTCTCTTTTTTTCTCTTTTCACTCTGCTGTGTTCCCAGCTTTGTTGGACGGACAGATAAAGGAAAAGGAGGCTGACAGAAACAGAAAAGTGATGGAAAAAGGGAGGTTTTTTTAATGTCCTTGAGTGTTTTCCAACTGTGTTTTCTTAAACACCACCCCATTATAGATCTTTTTGGAACTGTCCATTCCCTTTTGCCTTTCATATGTGTGAACAATGAATATTGGTGGCTTCCCAGCCAGTGCAGCCCTCCCGGCTGGCACCATATGCCCATCACTGGGCTGGCAAAGTGGCTGTTTAAAGTGCAGCATGGTCGGCACTGGAAAGCCATTGGTTGTTAGTGGTTAACCCAGGGTTCCCCACGGGGCTCGCCACTCACTCGTCATCCTGCCAACCTCCCAGTCTATTGCATCAAGTTTCCGGTGTCAATGACGTAGGAGAGATCATTCATAACTATAGAAAGGCATATATGTGCATTTAACTGTGAGAAATGACCATATTTTCCATGTTTTGATATTACAAAAGAAAAGGATTGTCATGCAACAGAAAAAGCTCGTATGTGAGAGTTCCATAGGAAATCCTGGTAGAGACTGAATTGAGAAATAGGTTTAAAAATATTCAAATCCTCCAAAAAAATTAACATAATCACCAGGATTGCTAATGGAGTAGAGTAGGACATGGACTAATCTGAGGGTTGGTGGTTTGATCCCTAGTTGCTCCAGTCTGCATGCCAAAGAAGTATCCCTGTAACATCAGAATGTTAGACTGAAATTAGTTAGACAGAGAAAAAAAGTGCATGTATGAATGGGTAAATCTTGTATAAAGTGCTTTGAATTCTCAACTAGAGTAAAAAGTGCTATATAAGAAGCAGTCCAGCATCTCAGCAAGGTTCATTAGGGCACCTATTTCAATGAGCTTTGTGTCTATTTGTTGCTAACAAATTGCCTGCCTAAGGAATTGCCTGCCTAATTTGCATAATGTATAAATAAAAGTGATCATTTTTGATGAAGACCATCCTCGTCGAGATGATGTGGGGTAAATTCAGTCAATCTGATCTGCTTGATTTGCATGGACCGACTTAACCCTGAGAGTCTTTAATGCATGCACAATCCTCCAGGTAGGGAAAATCCCAGAAAGTTGACACTGTTCATCAGGACGTTGGATTTGAAATGTTTTTCCTAATGAAAATGCCACATTTTATCCACCCTGAAATAAAATGTGTTTTTACAGAAATCAATTAGAAAAAACTGATCCCACTATGAATATTTACCATTTTAAAATAGGGCTCTGGCAGCTACAGAATGGGGAAACTGAAACATAAAGACGTTTGAACCCTGCCCTGAATGAAATAGCTACACACCTGCCCGCTCTCGATTAATGACCTGAGGTGCTTCCTCTCCTCCCTCTATCTGACTGTCCTTGACTCCATTTATGTGCTCCGTCCTTCCTGCACTCCTTTTGTCTAATCAGCTTTTATCTCACCTTTATCTGTTGCTTCCTCCTTCCTAAGTGAGGCCTTGGATGAGTCACCCACATTAACAAGCAGTAATGTGTCAACTTGGAGAAGATGGCAGCAGCGAGTGTATTACAGTAAATGTGTACCCTCACATACCAAAGGCCTTTCAATACACCTGGCTCCTGAAAATATAGTGTAGTAAAGAGAAATGCAGAAAAGAGACTGCACTATTCACTACAAGTACAACAAACATCTATATAGAATTTATAAGAGAACAATAAAATGGTACAAACTAGAGTTTAAAATTGTTTATTCGTGTCATCAAGTAAACTAGTAAAAGGAAAAGTGAGGGGGAAAAAGTAAAGTGTAGTTTGTGTTGATCTGTTGGACAGAATAATTGGAAAAAGTAAGATCCTAACCAATCATGAACCCTCTGGGACTCGGTACACTCCCATCTTATCATTACCATCTAACTCACTGATCCTATGTCAGACTCTCATGAAATGTTCTCACAAAATTAGTTTTCAGTGCTTATACCTTAGTCTTACCACAAGTCCTGGCTGCAACGTCCACGCTTCACTTTTATTACTGCTCTCATCTCCTCCAGTTCCCTGTGCTTTTCCTCTCATGATTAGTTCTCCATGCTGCTGTCCTTCGTGTGTTTTGCTCTCGGGTGTCGGTCTTGCGCTGAGGTTTTCTGGCTCAGGCAGGGCTGGAGGGTAAATGCTGCATCGTGTTTTGGTTACTGTGGTGAAGCCTGGTGCCATTAAGCACTTGACTGGCTATATTTCAGATTGTTCACTTTGGGGATAGCATTATTATATAAGGTTCATCATGCCATGTTTCTTAATTACTGAGGATCTGTTTTGCTATCTTGTCAACTGACTTAGAACAAACAAACAAAAAGATGGCACTTATTAGGTGACTTAATCTAGCAGTCATTTCAATCAGTACACTTTGCCTTTTGCCAGCTGTGAATATCTAATTCTGTTGCTCTCATTCGCCGTCTTCTTCTCTTAGTCTCAGACGAGCTTCCTTCAAACATCGGAGCAGAGGTAGATTGTCTAAAGGGCATGACTCGCAAAACCACAGCGCCATCAGAGGAAAAAACCGCAGATGCAGCTGTTCAGATGGAACAGAGCAAAGGATATGTTTCTCTCACTCTCTTTCTCTCTTTTTTAAAGACAGGCCTCATTAAATGGAAGAAAGGCTGCTCGAGTCCAAAACCAAAGAGAGTCATGCCCCTCGAGAGCGTTCTGCTGCTAACCATAGCACTGGCACGGCGCAGTGTGGAAAACAAGTGAATCAAATGCAACCGCTGAACTGCAGCGAGTGTACAAAGACATAATATTACATGGTATTACGTGGGCTCAATAACAAGGGATTGGCTTTAGCAACAGCGACGCTGCTTCACTAAACAGTGGCGACACACTATATGACAGAGGCCTTTTCACCAGTGGTTAAAGTTACCAATCGGTAGGAGAACAGAGTCAGACAGCAGAGATCTCGAAGTTAACATAATCACATCATTTTTAGCCATGCTAGTGGTGCGGTTTTACTAATGGTACTGTTGGTCCATCAGCCCACCACTATGCTGGCATGTAAAATATCTCAAAATTTGCTGGATTGCGATGAAAATTCATGGTTTTCACCAGCTGGGGGTTTGAAATGTCTTGAAATTTGATATAAAGACTCATCAAAGATTTCAAAATTCATGAACTATTGTGGCTTTTCATCGAGTGCCATCATCAGGTCAGTTTCTTTACATGCCTTATATCAGCAAATCTGTGTAAAACTAATGATAACTCCAGAAGCCTGCGCTATGCTTTGATGAGGGATAAATATAAAATGTTAGCATTGCTAACATACAAAACTAAAGTGGTCCACATGGTAAGAATTTCTTGCTAAAACCCAGATTGTTATCAACATGACAATATGCTAACATGCTTATGCTAGCATTTAGCTTAAAAATCCACTGCGCCAAAGTTCAACCTCAGAGGTGCTAGCATTGCTATAGACTTTTAGCCTTGTTCTTGAGGATTAGCTGAAAATCTAAGTTGTTTCTGCAGAGAATGTAACAAAGTAGCAAATTTGAAGCGATGCCACACATCATTTATCAAACTTTATAAAAAGCAGATTTTAGCTGGTCAGTTTCATCACTTTCAATGATGACCAAAGCAGTAAAAGCAGGGGAATCCAATCCAAAAAACAACCATTAAACTGCTGCGTAGTGGTGGTTTGGGGGACAACCTCTATTTTTTTTTCTTCAGACTCATCGTTCTTTGACTTCCCCATGAGGTCTTTCTACTTTTCATTTCTATTGTGAAAAACACTGAGATCAGATTTATTTGCTAATTACTTTTTAAAATAAATTTTCATCAACTTCGACTACTTGGCAAACTGATTTTTTGATTGATGATGCAGTTGGTTTATTTTGCTGTGAATCTAGACAGTAGTAAAATTGTAAAACTTTGAATCTGTACTGCCACTGTTGTGTATTTGTGGCTTGCTAAATAAGCTATGCACAGACCACTGATTAGGCTCCGTCCATCAAGTGCTGCAGCTGTTTTTTTAAGTCGAAAAAAACAAGAGTTGGGCAGTAATGCTAGTGATATTTTGCTCTGCATTGTTAAGAAGAAAAACATATCCTGTTTTTCCTTGCTTGTCTGACTTGCTGGAATGCAGTCAAACTCCTTTACACATTCATACAAGTATTTTTTTTTTCCCAAGCTTTAGTGCTTTCTATCTAATATTTACACACATTCACACTCCGATGAATGCATTGGAAAGCAGCTTGGAATTCAACATCTTACCCAAGAATACTTCAGTGTGCACACTGTAAAGACTAGTTAGTGTAACCAGAAAATATGTTTAAGCCATGCTTTCTTTTGGTGTTTTACTTGTCTGCGAAACCAAAAGTCAAATGCCAGTTGCCCTGGCATTCACAAATTCTCAACCATAAAGACCATACTCGATTTGTTTTGGGGGTTTCTTTTGTCTGAAAATCACTGGTAAAGACTTACATGAATAGATGACAACAGGAATAAACAACCTTGTCTGGGCGCTAACTTCAGTGCACCGCGGCATTGATTCTCTCAACTCTCCCTTAATGATTTTGTGCTTTCATGACAATTGTGGAGATTTATCCATAAATTTGCCACGCGTCTATATTAGAAGTCTGTTAAAAGCATATAATGAGCAGAAGCAGAAGCTGGGTTCACAGAGTCTGTTTTTGATGTGTTTGGGAAAAAACTGCAAAGGAACGTTTTTTTCTTTATTGATTATTATTTGTAAAATCTGGATCCCAAGGCAACCCCAATTGTAGATGTTGCTATGACAAAACATAAACCTTACATCATTTATTTGAGTAAGTTGCATTAACTTGAAGGACAAGCAGACATAAACAGAAAGACTTGGTATTGATTTGTACCACAAGTTAGAGGCCGAAGATTATTTTGTGAAACTTTGTGTTTTGGGTATGGCTTTATGGTTTGCATTGATAGACTTCTCAGTAATTTGTGTTTTTGAAAAGTAAACTCATGTAATCTTTTGTTTTTCTTTTCTATTTTCAACATTACATCACTTGTTGTTTCAGAGGCTGATTCAAATTTACAGTGTGCACTGAACTGAACATAAAGCTTTGTGGTACAGAGGTGGATGCCGGAAAACCACGATCCACTAATAGTGTGAGTAGGAGGAGAGAGAGAAAGGAATGTAGTTAGCGTCTGTGCACACTCCATAACCAACAAGCAAGCAAACAGGCGTTGTGCTGTAAAAACGTCGCTACCTGAGTCTGCAGAATGCACACCTCATCGCCTCAGCCTGTAAATCACTTCTTAATTCATTTATGTCATATCTTATGGAGTATGCAGCACCTACAAACAGATGATGGCTGACTTTTTATTGTGTGATTTACTATCACCAGGCTTTTGAGTAGTTTCGTGTAAATTAATCCAGGTTGTGCAATTTGCTGTTTAGAGTATGTGAACAATCTTTGGGTTCAAATAATGTGACATCTAATCCTGCTTTCTCCAAATGAAACTTGGAAGGAAATCTAACGATTTAAAGAAAGTCTTAGCCAATGAACTTTCTTGTGGTGTTTGAATGTAAACAAAATGGTTTTTGGGAAATTGTAATTTTAGGACACTCAAACCCAACATTAGCTGGTATAATGTTAGCTCATAACCAACTGTTGCTTTTTAGCTGGCTTGTTGTCACCTGCCGACGAGCTGATGATAAAATATAAGTATGAAGCTTCATATCTGGAGTCTGAATATGCAGAGACAAATTAAAGTGTAAAGCATTAGATGTAAAACATGGCGCCATGGCGCCATTAGACTCTAGAGCAGTGGCGATTTCTATGGAGTGATGGATTGCACTTCTCTTTGTGGCAATCCAGTAAATGAATCTGAGTTTTGCAGATGTCAGGAGAATGGTACATGTCTGACTGCATTTCAACAACTGTAAATTTCGTGGAGTGGGTTTATGGTATGGTCTTGTTTTTCAGGAGTTGAGTTTGACCACTTAGTTCCATTAAAAGGAACTCTTAGTGTGTCAGCATACCAAGAAACAACTTCATTTTCAACAATGTGTGGGAACAATTTGGAGATGGCTCCTTTTTGTTCCAACATGATTGCACCAGTCAAAGCAAGGTCCATAAAGACATGAGTGAGTTTGGTGTGGAGGTACTTGATTGGCCTGCACAGAGTCCTAACCTCAACCTGACAGAACCCCTGTGGGATGAATTAGAGCAGAGATTGCAACCCAAGCCTTCTAGTCCAATATCAGTGTCTAACCTCACAAATGTGCTTCTGGAAGAATGGCCAAAAATTCCCATAAACACACTCTGAAACCTTATGGATAGCCTTCTCAGAAGAGTTGCAGCTGTTATAGCTTCAAAGGGTGGGCCAACATGATATTAAAGCCTATGAATCCATAGGAATGGTAAGGAGGGGATGTCACTCAAGTTCATATGCAGAAATAAGGCAAACAAGTGAATACTTTTGGCAATATAGTGTACTTAAAACACAGCATACTGTTCACCTATTTTGGCCACTATATTCAAGATGGTGGGGCAATGTGGCGGCTTTGACAAACCACCACCCACTCCTATGTATTTTTAATAGAATCATTTGTTGGAAGATGTAGTTACACATTAATCAATGTAAATTTATGAGTGCAACATTTTTTCTTTCTATCAACCAACCTCAAGAAATGGCTGAATGTATTATTTAATATGGGGGGGGGCTAAGAAAACAAGTCCACAATGAATTCAACTGGCCTTTCTTCACAAGAAATGACAGGGCTCTGAAAAGTTTGACTGATTTTGCCGAGCCTCTGTTCCTTTATCAGTCCAAATGTTGTTTCCACATAATTTCCACCAGATCTCAAGCAGTGAATGTAACTTCCACCTTGCTTTCCTCCATTTTTTATGTTACTCCTCATTTCACAAATATGACAGAGCAAAGAAAATGATGTACTGCAGCTGGCGATTTCCTTTTCTGACAGATGTCAAGTCCTCTCCGTGCGTGTGGTTGGAATACCTCAGTCATGCTGAACCACCACTCACCCCTCGCCCCCACCCTCCTGCACAGACGGAGATCAGATCCTCTCAGATAACATCAGAATGGATGGTTAGCACAGGCTGTTTGGCTTCCCTTGCAAACAGAGGATCAGGTTTACATGTGGACTTTCAGTTGCACGTCTCCCTCGACGGGTTTGTTTGGTCAGTGTGGCGCCCCATGTGAATACCTGGGAAATGATAGCACGCACCTACTACACAACGGCACAGCGCACACTCTAAAGTTAAAGCACTAGAAAGAGAGGAAAAAGCATAATGGTGCCTTTAATAAAAAACATTTTTTGGGTGTCATGGCAACTGCCTTAGTCAGGGAAGGAAATTCAAACCACATATTTTTACCATTCATTACGTAAAGATGGCAGATATTTGTCTTGTCCCACATTCAGCTGCAAAATGATATGGTATCAGTACATTGGAGAGCATGAAAGACTCAGAAACCTCAGTGATGCTGCTGTGAAGCACAACCTCAAACAGATGGATCAATTTTGGATTACTTTTCCATAGAAAATTACAGCACAGGATTAGCCTTATACACAGATAGCAGTGATTACATAAATTCAGCTGAATGACTGAGAGTTTTTGGGTTAGGCCACATTACACCTCCACACTGACTGAAAAAACACATGCCAAAATTTGTCAGTTGCACAGTACTTAATTAAAGCGACTGTGAGAATGTGGTGCAAACGCCTGTGCTAGTCTAGCAAAGTCACATATCAGGCTTCACCTTTGTTCAGCTGTGAATTCACACGTCAGCCAACACAAACACTGATGCACTGTGTCTGGGAATTGGGAAGTCATCATTTTACCGGTGCGTCATCATTCAGCCAGAATTCAAACTGCAGCATTTCTCTCGCACACTGCGCCACTGATCAAGATTCATGACTTCATCACAGAAGAATGAAATAAAGTCCAAAATGAGAGCTTTTAGTCAAGTAGAGCCTGGGGCTGGGCATGTGATATCACCTACTGTGACAAGTAATTTGGGTTGGAAGGAGACTGAAAATAACAAGGCAAAAGGAGAACTTACTATAAATACAGGGAGACTTAGTAGGAAAAAAAATAATAGAAACTTGGCTGGAATGCTGACTATGTCAGACAATATGGCAAATAATGAAAAGAATATTGGCAACTAAATGAAGAACAACAGGGGTGTGTTTACTGCAAAAGACTGATCAGGTGGTTATTTATAGGGGGTACATGACGTTATCTGGAAAACACAAGAAGAACACAAAAGGAGAAAACAAAACAAACTAAATGCATGCAAGAGTATTTTCAAAATAAAACAAAGATTCTTCATAGAAAAGCATGACAACAGCACAAAGGAACAGCCCCCAGGTGTCCCTGCAAAACATGGAACTACATGGAATCTGTCCACATGGAACTGGGAGAATAAAGGGGGTTTGGAAGAGGGGCCACAGACAACTTCAAGCAAATAAGATGGAGATCTGGCAGAGGGCTAAGGAACTTGGAAACCTTAGATGTGCTCCAGTGTAGTCCTAGAACATCTGAACAGTACATGACTGGAAGCAGATGACATATCCATCATGCTGTTTGGTTGACAAGTTGCTTCAGCTCTTTGTCTGTTATAACCTCACTCTTCTCCGTAGCTATAGCTGATCAACCTGCACCAGCAAGAGTGGGCCACTGACTGATTGTGCCACCAATTATGTATTTCCACCCGTCAGCGAAAACAGCGGTGCTCATGAAAATCCAAGTGCACGCGATATTTTTTTTCCATCTTTATTTATTTTATTTAACCATAGAATAAAACTGCACTAGGCTGACGCTGGCAGCATTAACTTAGCTATTACCAAAACTTACTGTATTATACTACCTCTAAAAATTCACATGCAAACACACGCAAGACATTTTTTTACATAACACAAGTTTTCACCATAAATCATTCAACATTACAGTTGTAATGCAGATATTGGACACATCTGAAGTGCCATGTGTGAAGCATTTGGGCTTTATACTTTTAATAATCTCAACACTGACCAAAGTGTGTTTTCACCCCCACCTCAGATATAAAAGAGGCAGCTTGCATCATTGCACAGAAGTAGTGACACCATGGGGACCATGGAATTATGAAAACAAACGACTGTTTGCACCTTCGTAGACCATGTACAACACACTTGCGTCATCCATTCATTAATGAAATGCAGTAGCAACAGTATTTGGAAAAGAGACACGCTGCAGTGTTCAAGCCCCATGCCATACAGGTGAAAATTTGCCAGTAAAAGATATGAGCTCTCATTAAGTTTAACAGGGCAACAACCCCCTATTGAGGGTCCCACCCCTACAACAGTAAGGGTGGGATTTTACTGGCTTGTTAATGTGACTGACAGCTCAGCAGCATTGGTCTGTTTGTCTGTTATGGTGCAACGGCTTCCATACTTCATAAAGGAATGACGACAGTTGTTCAGTAGTGCCAGTTGGTTACTGGCTGCAGATATTACAGCATACCAGTTTGTGCCAGCCAGTTGGTTATAAGCTCTGTGGTCATTAGGCACACATGGCTCACTCTCTCCCCTCTATCATCCACCATGCTTGTTAACTAGTGATGAAAAGAAACCAACCGGCCGTCATCACATAGACAAAGAGCTAATGAAGTTATATGCAGGGCATGCGGCCAAGCCAAAACTCTAATCATTTTTTCCACCACAATAATCTTTTCTCAACAACATATTTGTTGGGAACTTCACAGTAAAACTGCTTCTGTCCCACGACCATGGCTGTAGTTCTCCTCTGTAGTCCTGACACAGAAAGAATTTGATGAAATGTACATGAAGAATGCTTGTGCTGTCCGACTAATACTTATAGAGTATGATTTTACAGTTTTTGATCAGTACCAACAAATCAAACTGATAGCACACCTTGTTCTATTCAAAGAATTATTAACAATCATTTATGTCATTGGCATGTAAGTGAAAACAGATCCACACAGAATGTATGAGATAGTAAAGGCAACTCATAATTTCTAATAGAAAACAGTAGCAGTGTAGCTTTTTAGTGTTAGCTGGTAGCTGCACCCTCTCTGTTCCTTTCTCTTCAAGCATCAACTTTGACAATAGTCAGTGTGTCGTTTAAGGTTTGCCATAGGCTTCAGTCACACACACCTGGAGGCTGATTGGTGAGCCCCTGACAACCTCCAGGCTTTAGGAAAAACTGTATTCCCAGACTAGTTTGTAAGTGGTTACTAGGTTGTTGACATCAGTCAGGTGAAATCGGTCACAAAGCGGGTGCTTCACCAAATTGCTTTGGTTGCTAGCAGATAGCTGCTGTTGCTCATAGTTTGAACAGAAGACTCTGTCTGCAGATACTCACTATTTTCTCTCTGAGCTGTAGTGAAACTTGGAAAAAAATATGTGACGCAAATTTGAAACTGAGACAGTCACCTTCAAAGTAAAGGTTTTGCCTTACTGCTGGCGACTGCAGCAATCTGCTGCCAAGCAAAGAAGTCAAAAGGAGGTTTTGAGTGCAGCATCATAGACGTCTCTCCAATCAATTTCAACTGACAGAAACCTCTAGCAACCACTCACCAACCAGTTGCAGACACTTTTCCTTAGTAGCTAGGGGGTCACTGACCAGTCTGCATGATTGGGACTTTAGAAATCCATTTTGCTGTGGCTGCCAGCAACCTCCACCAGCTGCTTGCAACCATATTTTGCCCTCGTAATGGTTACCAACTGGTCTCCAGGCCTGTGTGACTGGGGCCATGAAAAAATGTAGACAGTGATGTGGATGCTGTACCAGTCCATTGCAGTGAAGGCAGAGCTGAGAGTAAAAGGAAAGGTGTTGATTTACCAGTCGATCTATGTCTCTACCTTCAGCTGTGGTCTCGTATTGACCTAAAGAATAGATTGTGGATACAAGAAGCAGAAATGTATTTTCTGCAACTGGTGGTTGGACTGGACTCTCCCTTAGAAATAGGATGATGGGTACACTAATTTGGGAGGGGCTCAGAGTAGATTTGCTGCTCCTCCATATCAAAAGGAGTGAGCTAAAGTGGATCAGGAATCTGACACCGTAGCGATTGCATTTCTTGGCTGATGTGGTAACACCTCAGTGTTCTCCAAGATGAGCTGGATGGATGGATGAATGCACGGGTGGATGGCTGGATTTTTAAGGTGTTCCTAAAAAAAATAATGTGTCAATGTGTTGATAATCATTGCACATCCCAGAACTGGGCTCTCAGTCAACTCAACTTAAACCGTTTCTAGTGATTCTTAACGGCTGAAAAAATGAATTATACAACATTTTCACTGAATATAAGTAGGAGGATTGTATGGGAATTATAATTGTTTATTTCTGATCTAGCAAACATCAATAGGCTTTCAATAACTAATTAACTGCTTGAAAGTGGCAGCAGAACAAAAAATGAGTGGTTCACTTCAAAAACACGATTATCCTATATGGCATGGAAATCTATCCATCAGTGGAGATACCCTTCTCCAGATACAGTCAGAGCAGCCAAACACTAACCTATAGAAGAGCTGTAGATACATAAAATGAAAGGTCATTGCATGTGCATCATGCTTGCTTTGGCATAGGTAAAACTCAATCAAACTTTCTCACAAAAGATATTCTAAAACTTCACATGTGATAATGATGAATGATGGCTGAACTCCATTTAGCTACTTTAGTTTCAGGGACTTTGTACTGTGTATACTGGCTCGTCGTCATGGATTTTTAGGGCACTCAGATAGAGAAGAGTGCTCATTAATGCTATTAGCAACGCTTTTCGTCTTTTCATAAGTCAACATGTCTGCCGAGCAAAGGATTACTAGATGGTGTTGAGCAAAGGAACAAAAAAGAAGAAATTTTTTTCCACTGGAAATTAAAGTACTAGTGTTGACCCCCAAAGTTAAACGCACAATAATATTCAAATTTCCAGGAAAAAAGTAAGACTAAACATTAAAATGTTTACAAAGAGAGAGAGAGAGAGAGAGACCCTTTTATTCGATTTCATTCATCACTGCTTTCCATTCTGGTGTCTTTTCTGCCCTTACTGTGGATTTTACATTGTATGATTGCTGAATGCTGGTGCAAAACATCTTTAAGCCCAAACTCTTTGACACAGGTAGACAAATAACACTTGATATTTACAACACAGTTAAAATCTTCCAACTCCAGCCCTTACAGCTGCTAGAAATCTAAAAGTAGTATCGCAAATCAGTTTGGTAAATTAAATGTCAATGTATTGAACCATTTTTCCATTAGCTTTACTGATTAAGAAAATGATATCTTGGTCCTGTATGCCTGTCTCTCTGTAGATATTAGTATTATGTGTACAGACTGCATCCAGCCAAGTATAAAGAAAGAAGCCTGGCTCAGACAGAGCCTGGGGACAGATTTATACAGAGGAGATTTGGATGATTACACACCATGAAAGTTCTCAGTGATTGAGATTGGAAAATCGCATCGGCCAGTAAATCAACTACAGTAGCCAGTGTTTAAAATCTGGAAATTGCAGCGCATTGTAATATAAAGTAATCTTCTCCTAATGGTAAAAGCAAGGAGAGTCGTCCAGATGTTCATTTTCTCTCACTGTAAACTACAATACTGAGTAGTGTTTCTCATTCTCCTAATGGATCCTTCAACATGAATCAAGTCTAAACACATGTTTCATTGAGATGTACTTTTTACCCTTGCACTTTCTGCTGATAGTGTGTTATTATATCCTGTGCTGATATAGTGACCCAGAGATATTTGCAGATATTTGTATAATTAAAAATTATAAGAACTGACAAAGGGCATCTGCAGGTAAAGTTCTTCTATTCTTATGTGAGGGTGGAAAAACAGGAGCTACGGATGCAACTAAGTGACTGCTTTAAACAAACATCAATATTTGCAAACTTAAAAAAATTAATTGCTTACAATTAATGTAATTTAATTACATTAACCCCTTAGCAGTCCAATTAGTCCCCTAAACCATCCAATGTCCCGTGGGCGGTACGTCCGACTGCTAAGGGGTTAAAGGGTGAATGGTACAATGTGACTGGATGGCCAGTCCATCACAGAATGGATGGAACTAGCTTGATGCAAATCAACTGCAAGGTTCATTTTTAGCCTATTTCACTAATAATTGTCCTAACCTGTCACCATCTGGTTTATGCCTTTAATAGATTTGTCTGCCTCAGAGGAAAGACCGCATAGAGCAGCGGTCCCCAATTCCCAGGCTACGGACTGACACTCATTTGGTACCGGGCCGCGAGAGTTGAGGCTCTGGTGTGAAATGGATCCCTGTACCTTGGTGTCCTTGAATAGTGAGTTTTTCAACATAAGATTTTAAAAGATTGCATTTTAACTCAAACTGGGTTCTTTTGACAATCCTAACAAGGAGTTGTAGCACATTAAATCTTAATAGAACAATGGGGAAATACATAAAGTAAATAGTAAGTTAAAAAAAAGAGATAAGAATGGGCACAGACAGGACTGTCCTGTCATCCACCGACCTGTCAAAGTGGACTCTTTCGCATGAAAATGTTCCCGTATGCCAGATCAGAAAGATTACATGGGTTATTTCAAGTGGTAGGAACAAAAGACCAATGTGATTATTTAGCTGGAGGAGTTTTTGTGCTGAAAGTAGATGATGGAGGATGACATTTAAAAAATGACTCATGTCCAGATGAGAATGGAGCATTGATAATGGGAAAAAAGCACAAGGGGCAGGACTGAAGCTGCATGGAAATTCTCCACGATTCCCTTGATTTTTTTTTTTGTTCTCCTTACATTGACGCCAAAGTTTGTGTGACTAATTTAAGAAGATTATCAGTAAGCATAAAACCAGAAATATGGCCATTAATTCAGATCTGAAACCAGGTAAACTCATAACAGCCTGGTGGGATTCCAGTTCTTGAAGGAAATAAAAGGGTCGAGACACACACACGGACAGGCATCATGCTCTCTCAGGTATGCTCCAGGCTGCTGGAGAGATGTAGATCGATGGCCAGGTAAGAGGAGAACTGGATGGATGACTGGATATTAGCTTTTTTGGAAGTCAAGTAATGAAATTATCATACTTTATGCACCTTCACATTCAATCTTCAAGACTCTTTCTTGTCATTATGCAATCACAATGAAATTATGGCAATGCTCCCTTACCTGGTGAGTAAAATTTAAATAACAGATAAGTATACTGTAATAAATATAAATCCAAAATACATGTATTCAAAATTATATAATTTCCTCAGTAAGACTGGACTTAAAAATTAGCGTAAAATGTAATAACATGAGTAATTGAAAGTACTGAAAGAAGGCTACTTTGTCTGAATGTGCAGAAATATGAGTTGTTTTGGATTTAAGGACTCATTAAGTTCCACATTTAAATGCATTTTTCAGCTGCATTTGAGATGCCCATTGATTGGAAATAAGCAAATCAGCATGTTACCTTTTCTGCATGAGCTGTATTTATCATTACATATTCTTCCTCAGTCTATATAAACACTGCTGCATCATGCCAACTTGATAATGGCTCTGTATAATTTCAGTGTTTGGTATCTTTATCTCAGCTTACACCAGGTTTGCTGGCGGCTGCCAGATAATGTGGGATAGATGCGTTCGTTCTCTGATTAAACCCTTACTTGAGCCATTATCTGAACTCTGTATTTACTAATATTCGATCAGACTCTCCTTTCCACGTTTACAGTCTCAGTGATTCCTTCCTGTGTGTCTGTCTCTGTAAAGAGGAGGATTGTTTTCTCTGTGTGCTGGTTTGACGCCAACTGGCAGACAGCAATGCAGACCAGTGCGGTGCTGATCCTCACGAGCTCTAACTGATCCCAGATGACCTGAGCAATCCACCTGTGCAGTATGTGTATGAATGCTTGTGGAACGGTGCAAGTGTAATCAGTTGTACTACTCATTTTCATTTTATTCTGAGCATCTTTGTACTTTATGAATCTTCCTTACTACATAGCTCCAGGTTTAGTTGCATGGTTGCTTTCATGTCCCCATCAACAAACAAGCCAAAAGACACTTAATGTAAAGAGGGGGGAAAAAGTTGTAGTGCTTTGTGTTCCCGTTTGCTGTAGCTGGCATTAACAAAGTACAAGCCAGAAGCAAATAACATCCCATGTGTTCTCTGCTACAAAAAAAAAAACATCGTTCAGGAATCCTTGTAACAAAAAACTTTGTACACAGACAAATAAACTTTTGGATACTTACTAAAACAATATATGAAAGCGGCCACTTTCATGAGTAAAGCATATATATGATTCACTACATGAAGTAGGCCACATCTGACGCAAGTCTTTTATAAGTTTTTCTATTTCTTTTCCATATGGGTTCCTTTGACTTCTTTTTCATTTTGTTCCCCTTCACTCATCTTTTACCTCTTAGTGCCACTGTCGCCACAGGTACCACATGAGGATGTCTGCCAGACAGTTGTTGTCGATCCTGTCTGTGACTCGTGCAGAAAGTTTCAGTGTCATGAAGTGCCACTCAAGTACACAAGGAAAGGAAACAGAATTGTTTTAAGCACGGACCATGAAATTATTTTATTATTTTTCCATAGCAGGATATCTTTGTCACCTTCAATGCCCAGTGAAAACAAAAGTTTTCAAAAATGTACAAAAGTGCACACAAAGGAAGGCAAAAGATTTTTACATCAGAAATCATTCTCGCCACTTTAAATGCACTTCTCTTTGTCAATCAGAACTTTAGACCTCTCACTTTGCAGAACACTGTGCAGGATTGCATCAGTATTTTCATGTTATCATATTACTTCAAACTTTTTTGTGTATGACAGTGCAAGGCCAGTAACACTGTGAGTGGTAGCAGTGAAATTGCTCTTCACTTCGAAGCAAATATAAGCACATGTTCTCAGAAGAGGTTTAGATGCAATAAATAGAAAGGCACTGCTCAAAAATGGCAGAAAGTGTTGCTGGGTGAAATCAGGTCGATTTCCTTGTGATCGAGTGTGATTTCTACAGTCGCTGAGTTGTCTACAAACTGCCATGTGGTACTAAAAGTTGAAAAACTTTCTTTCTTTATTTCTCAGTGAGTAATTGGCAAACTGCAAACAGGCTGGCTACTTACATACAAACTACAGGCAAACACAGCACTCTGTTAGGGGCAAAACAAAAGGAAGGTTGCCTCTTGCAAACTCTTTTTGAACTCTTTGTGACCACTTTTACTTTGCGGCAATCTGGTACATAGACATTCTTCCCCATCAAGTAATGGTTACCAGTGGATCCAAGGCCTGCGAGACTGCTGCATTTACAAATGATTTTACAGTGAGTGCCAACCTCCAGCAACAACTTACAACAGGATAAGAAATATGTATCTTTCCCTAGTGACTGGTGGTTGGCAGCTGGTTGCAAAATGGTCTCTAGCCCTGTGTGACAGAGGCCTTAAACATGTTAATCTGTACCTTCAAAATCATAACTCTAAGAGGAGACAAATAAACACATCAACAAAGGTTGCAGGTGCCCTATGTCAGGGGTATCCAACTCGAGGCCTCAAGGGCCGCTGTCCTGCAGGTTTTAGATATCACCCTGGGTCAACACACCTAAATCAAATGATTACCAGGCCTCTGGAGAACATCAAGACATGTTAAGGAGCTAATTTAGCCATTTAAATCAGCTGTGTTGGATCAAGGACACATCTAAAACCTTCAGGACACCGGCCCTTGAGGCCTGGAGTTGGACCTATGTACATATGGCCCTATGTAATCTATCTTTGATTAAGGAACTGGTTGGAGAGGAGTCAGGACTAAACTGAGGCAGCTTTCCCTAACATTACTCAAATAGTGTGTTCACCTGCATGTAGGCAAACATTCCTCAAGGGGGATTTGATCATTGTGAAGATCTGTAAACATATTTTTATGTAATCATGAGACATAAAATTGAGCTGGTCAGACATGCACTTTCACCTGCAAAGATGGTCAACAATCTTGTGCTACTGAGAAAAACAGGACAAGCCTTCACAATTACGAATGGAGAATATGGTTGAAGCCAAAACTCCACATTAAACCATAATGATACATGCTTTTTTTTTTCTTTTTGTAGCACTTTGGAAATATATGCCCCATCTGATGTGTATTTTTTAGTTTTGTACACACAAAACTAACTTTCTACACAACAGATCAGGTACAAAGTTGTGACATTTATCTGCTTCCTACATCTCTCCAGGAAAAGAGGAATGACTCATGCATCCCGTGTAGTCTCCTGTATCTCATCCTGATCGCCACAGACTGCAAACACAGCGTGAGGGTTGACTAGGCGGGTTCAATTACATCATCCACCTCACATTATAAAACGAGATGCCTGTGTCTGTTTACCAAGGTTGTGGGCTTTTTATAGTTTCTGTTTCTGATGAACCCTCATATGATATCATAGTCTCAGTCTTTTGAGCTAACAAAGTGATTGTGTGATTGTGTGTTTGTTGTCGTGATAGCATAGGTAACGCTGGGATATTTTGTGTGACATTAATTGCTCAGAATAACTGGGTTGGAAAATGTGGTGACTGTGAACAAGGTGAGCATATTTAAAAAGCATTTGGAAGCCAACATAGCGAAGGATCAAAGATTAATAGACCACACACTCACACTCATAAACGTGTCGATGGAAGTCTCATATTTGTAAGGACAAAGTTGCGGAGGACATTGTCCAACAGCCTTGGAGAGCAGGAGAGATTTTATGATAAAGTTAGTTTGAAATATAACCAAATGTAACAGACAGGAGCTTCTTTCAGCCAAGAACATGTTCTAATCGCACCTATAACTCTCATGAAGTGCACAGTGATTTACCCAGATTTGGCAGCAGAGCATCTTGTGGTAAGCACTGCTTTCCTGTGTTTTACTCCTAACGCTACTTTAAAGTTCCAGTTAGCCCTCATTTCTTTCGAAACAATTCCTTTAGTTTAAAAATAATCACTTCCAATTTGCAGAGCAACGTGACAGCATTTTAATTTAAGCTCCACCAAAAGAAAAAAATATTTTTACACTTTTTGCAAAAAGCTCAAAGATGCAATAAAATATGATTTAACCTACAAGAGTAATCATGCCATTATAGAGAGCTTCTTTAAAAGTAAAAGAAACACGGCTTAAGTATAATAGAAGTAACAAAAACATACAAAATGCTGCTAAAACCTTCAGATCTCGCCAGACTGACTGAGGTAAGTATACTGTATATGGTAGCAACCACTGTGAGCCAAACATTTTTTATGATGTACAACAAAAGTATATATATATTGAAGAAGGACAGGAACTATGAGAAAGGACTTTTTAATAGTGGGAAGGAAAAAGCTCCCTTTTAACAGGAAGAAACCTCTGGAAGAACCAGGCCCAGGTAGGGGTGGGGGAGGGAGACAGGACAAAAAAACAACTGTGGAACAGCGTCAGAGATGAATAATAACTAATCAATAAAATACAAAGTGGAGCATAAACAAATAGAGAGTTTAAAGAGGTGAATGAAGAAGAAATGCTCAGTGCATCATGGGATGCCCCTGCAGCCTAGACCTATTGCAGCACAACCAAGGGAGGATTCAGGGTGATCTGATCCAGCCATTGTGGTTTATGAAAAAGGAAAGTTTTAAGCCTAATTATTGTGGAGAGAGCATCTGATTCCAAACTGGGAGTAGAAGAAAGGCCTAAAGCTGAAGGCTCTGCCTCCCATTCTATTTTTAAGATCTACAAGAAAGCTCTATTGTTAGCCCTCTGTTGAGGTGATATGGTACTACAATATGAGGTCTCTAAGAAAATTTGGATTTTAAATTTGATTCTGGATTTAACAGGGAGTCAGTTAGGAGAAGCCAGTATACATATTCTCTTTCTTTCTAGTTACTGTAGCATTTTGGGTCAACTGAAGGATTTTCAGGGAGTTTTTAGGACAGCCTGAAGTAATAAATGCATGAACTGTTTTTTCAGCATCACTTTGACACTGAATGTTTCTAATTTTAGAAATAGATAGATAGATAGATAGATAGATAGATAGATAGATAGATAGATAGATAGATAGATAGATAGATAGATAGATAGATAGATAGATAGATAGATTTGTTTAATATGCACACACACAATCCTAAGATTTTTAGGGCTGAGTACAACTAGTTCAGTTGTATTTGAATTTAGAGATCATTAGACGTCATCCAGGTTTATGTGCCTTCAAGACATCCCTGCAGTTTACCTAATTGATGTGTGTCATCTGGCTTCATCTTGTGTCAGTGCTTACAATAACCACGTCACATGGACCTTGTATTCTACACCATATAACCTGGGCTATGTTTGTTCTAAATATATACATACATATGTAGATAGTTTTCAAAAATGTACAAAAGTGTACACAAAGGAATGCAAAAGACTGATATCTATCTAATTTTTTTTGTACTGGGCATTGAAGGTGACAAAGATATCCTGCTATGGAAAAATAATAAAATAATTTCATGGTCCGTGCTTAAAACAATTCTGTTTCCTTTCCTTGTGTACTTGAGTGGCACTTCATGACACTGAAACTTTCTGCACGAGTCACAGACAGGATCGACAACAACTGTCTGGCAGACATCCTCATGTGGTACCTGTGGCGACAGTGGCACTAAGAGGTAAAAGGTGAGTGAAGGGGGAACAAAATGAAAAATAAGTCAAATGAAGTTCACGTCTCATATTTTCTTTCATTTGCTCTGTCGCCACTCGTGACTTGAAGAATGCACTATTGAAGGTTGACAAATGATCCACCAGTGATTCTGTCAGTGATCAGAAATTTCCTGAAATATATGTACTGTATATCTTGTACCTGGAGTGAAGTAATACTGTCTGTCTGTCATACACTGCACAGTGTTAATTACCCCTTCGGTTGCAATACTAAATACATGTTGAGAGTATTTTGGGCAAATTCTGTTGCGTGCTATGACAACGCTTTTTAGTGGAGAATTCTGAATTAATTTATATTGTTATTGCTTCTGGCAAAACATTACCACACATCCACAAGGAAAGAATTGTTAGACCTATTAAATGAGGACTTCAGATGTTTTTACGGTTTTCTTTTAGATAGGCCCTGGTATTTATACACAAGGACAGAATTATTAGCCCTGCTATTAAAATAGATTTTTTTATGTGTTTCTCTAAGTGCGATTAAACAGGGTGAGTACTTTAAACTGAGCTTTTCCAAACATCTTAGTTTTATTTTGGATGCTTACTTTAGTTTACTCTTAAAAAACAAAAACATACCAGGGTAAAAATTATTAGCCCCTCTCATACTAATAGTCAGGTGTGCATCATTTTGCTGGATAACAACCTGCAGTCCTTCGTTGTAATTGTCAACAAGTTGCACGCACGTCTCCCAAGAAATTCCAGACGATTCTCTCAAAATCCTCCAGATTTGATGGACTTCTCACATTGACTTTGGTCTTTAGTTCAGCCCACAAATTTTCAGTGGGATTCAAGTCAGGGCTTTGCAGAGGCCAGTGAGTAACATTCATTTTAATCTTCTGGAGGCAGTTCTACACCAGCAGTAACGTATGTTTTAGGTTGTTGTTCTGCTGGAAAACAAAGCAAAGAACCGGTTATGCTGTTGATTGCTTTAATTCTTCCTTCTTTCTTCATGATTCCTTCCACCTTGGTGACATTCCCACTTCCAGACACACTGAAGAACTAGGGGTGCAACGATACTCGTATCGATATTGAACCGTTCGATACAGTGCTTTCGGTTCGGTACGCATATGTATCGAACAATACAAAATTTTTAATTTATTTTATCAACTTTTCTTCTGACTATGCTGTCTGTGTTGAGCGCTCAGTGGATCTGCGCTCGACAGTGCAGCCTAGGCGGAGTAGTCGAACGCAGATTCACTGAGCGCAGGGCAAGCTAGCGAGACAGAAGTTAAGCTCTCCTTGCAACATGGCAAATTGAACCTCCCCCACCCTCATTCAGATCTGGCGTTTGGAACTATTTTGGTTTTCATGTGACGTATGACCCTGAAGGTAAGCGCGTCATGGACTAAAGTAAAACAGTATGTTGGATGTGCCACGCAATGCTCAATTACATGGATGGGAGCTAGTGTGTTAGCGCAGTTAGCTCGTTAACGTGTTGGCCGTCCAGCCCCATGCACGGGGCGATCCGCGGTAGCTCTTTAACAGAGATTTGCCGTGTTGTGGCGTTAAAGTCATTTCAACGAGATTTACGCTGACAGCACTAGCGGGAACACCACGAATATGACTGCACATTTACGCCGACATCATCCTAGTGCAAAGACAAGTGGAAGCAGACAAAAACAACAAGCATGCATGCTACAAACTTCACCCGAGTCATTAGACAGCGGTTAGCACATGATTCTCCTTATGGGGACCTGATATGTTTAATATGCTGCTGAGAATATAGCCCAGAAGAAGCGTATAGTATAGCTTTTATTTTGGAAAGAGCCATTTCTCTGTAATAAACTCTCTTTTCCAAAGATGAGTGATTCCTCAATCAGATACAGGGCTCGCAAAATCGCTAGCCCGACGTCCCGGGGCTAGCGATTTTTCCAGTCGGGCTACCAAAATCTATCTCTTCCCTGCCCGTCGGGCTATTGTAGGAAGAAAAAATATATGTCAATGCTTTTGCATTCTTTCAGAAATGTAGCTGGGTAATTATGTCATTGGCATCGGTGAGCCACTGTCAATATGTGACATATTGAAATCGCGTTTGAATTTGCGCTTGTTTTTTTGCTTTCACTTTGCAATCGCGCGAACTGTGTATAGAGAGCAACAGTACTGATTGGTGAGTGACGATTATTTGCGCACCAATTCCTCTGACATCGTCTTATCAATCGTTAGCTTACTATGCAAACATGACAAGTGAAATCTCCCGCAGCTTAAACATGTGAGAGGTTGATCGCGCAGAGAATCGCTGAGCTTATGTGAGTGCGTGTGTAAAAGCAGCAGGATATATATTTCAGTTCTGCTGAGCCAAATAAGACAGGTCAGGGTGAAGAAGTGACAGCCAAAGAAAAGCTTACCACAAAACGGAAAAGTTATGACAAATCAGACTATAAGGCAAAAAGAAAGTGCAGCTTTATGGTTTCATGGACAAAAGAATTTCTGTGGCTGGAATATTATGAGCTAAATAACCAGTGCTGCACATAAGTGGTGCGCAGGTGCGCAATCGCTTCAAAATAAAAAACGCGCACAAGATAAGAAGTTGCAACACGTGTTTGCGTACATAAGATTTTCAGGAGGAGGACAGACATTTGTTTAGAACTCTTAAAGATGTCGAAGAAGCTCCTTTAAGCAATTACTGATGTTCCTCCACCTCCAAAGAAATGTCAGAAGGAGTCCGAACCACAAAAGAAGCGCATATTCTCGGAAAAGTAGTTGCAGGAGTTGAGCTGGCTTCAAACAAATGATGAATGCACAGAGATGTGGTGTGAAAAGTGCTGTGAAAATTTAATAAATGACAAATTAAAAAGGCATGAACATTTTTTTTATCGAAAAAATATCGAACCGTGACACCAAAGTATCGAACCGAACCGAACCGTGAATTTTCTGTATCGTTGCACCCCTATAAAGAACCCCAACTGCATAATATTCCCACTACCGTGCTTCACTATGGGAATGGTGTTCTTTGGGTTGTATGAAATCTTTTGATTCCTCCTTCTGCCGCGCTTCTTCTTTACCGTGTGGCTCCAGATTCCTTCATTTTTTGGCTTGATGCTTTCTCAAGTGACATTTCAAACTCTTGCTCAAGGTTTTACACTGTGTGCAAATTGGAAGATAACCCTCAGTTTTAACTTGACTTTACAAGTTTCAAGCATTTTGAAACAAATTTTCAAACAAATCATTGCACAGCAGTGGTCTGCGTTATGGTTCAATAAAAGGTAATTTTATTCCAGAAGGCTAATAATAATAATCCTGGTAATTAAAAAAATTATAATTTTTTAATAATGTGTGCAAACGGAAACTTTTGCTAAAGAAAATTAGATCTCTTGGTCTGTCAAAAAGCACTTTTTGTGCTTTTTTGTCTTTTTTATTTATTTATTTATTTATTTTTTAACTTTATAAGGAGGCTAATAATGTTGTTCTGTAAACTGCTGTGTCATGGTACTGGCAGTATGCAGTACCATGCAGTACTCTTAGGTGTAGAAAGGCAGGGTTTCCTGCTACTGTCACCTTTATGGTCAGACTCTCAGATGAAACCTGTGTATGCCAGATGTCCTGTCTAGAGATGGACCGATCCGATATTACGTATCGGTATCGGTCCGATACTGACCTAAATTGATGGATCGGATATCGGAGAAAAATTAAAAATGTAATCCGATCCATTAAATATCACGAAAGCACCTCACAAAACTTGCAACACGCCGTAACTCACCTCAGAACGTTAGCACGTCGGAGCAGTATGCATCACGTGGTCTGGATAGCATGTGGAGCTTCGCTAGCAACCTGGCATTTCATCTCCGACAAAGTTATTCCCGAGAGAAGTAAAGCAAGTGTGTAAGTCCATCTCTGAATGTTTGTAAAGCATTCCTGCGTTAAGCTTAACAAACGATATATGGAGCGACTGCCTCTTCTTGCTGCTACTTCAATCATGAAACTGCTTAATGATCAGCTGATCGGCTTTTCTGTGGCGAGTCCGTGTCTCTCTTGTTTGTTTTTGGCCCACTTTGCACCAGAAAGAGGAAACCAGTGGCTGAACAACAGCAGCACGTTTAAGCTTGATCAGCTGTTGTTAGAATTTATTTAATATTAATTTCTACACCAGGATCTTTTTCTACG
>NW_005187406.1:5500975-5526384 GCF_000239375.1 Pundamilia nyererei | reverse complement strand
AGTTTATTAGATTGATCAGTATTGCTGAACTATGAAATATTTTTTTTTGTATACAGGTATAACAGAATAGCTTTAGTGTAGTTGTTGTTTTAAACTTGAGTATGAACTTATACAAAATGCAGCAAGATATTTAAGAAAACAGTTTTGTTGATTAAAACACACTATATCGGATTCATATCGGTATCAGCAGATATCCAAATTTATGATATCGGTATCGGACATAAAAAAGTGGTATCGTGCCATCTCTAGTCCTGTCTGGACAGAAAAGTCTTATTTTGGAAAACTCACCTGCCTGATATCACTCCACTCCCTGCCCCATCACTCTCTCTGTCTTCCTGTTCAGCTCTGGGAAAAAAAACTCTTTAATTGTGCCAGCTTCTGTCTCTGCACTGTACTTTGGCCTGTCACTTCTAGATTGACTATGACAGATTGTTATGCTATCAACATTTGCACGGCCCTCCATGGAAAAATACCATTACCTTCATTTAAGTTTTGAAACAGAAATCTTGAAGTCAACTAGCTTTGGGCCTAGAAGTTGCTTCTTATTATGTTTGTAATGAATGAAAACTTTCATGTTAATGTGAAAAAGAAAAGATTTGTGCCAAATGAATACTTCTGCCTCTGAGGGTAGTTTCTGATTGTTTATTGTAGCAAAAAGAACAAAGATTAATACACATTAAAATAAACAATTAAACTAGAAGGGTAAGTTAATAGCCCATGACAATACTCTTGTGACTCAGCATAAAGTGAGTCACTCAGGGCAGTCAAACTATTACCTCTGCGTCAAAAACCTGTTTGTGGGAAGGAGTAGCTGTATTTCCTGTACAGCTACAAACATTAAATGCTGATGTCATCGCAGTATTTTTTTTTCTCATGAAGGGTGGCTGAAATTTATTACCTTCTGTAAATGTGCACACACCCAGCCACACACAATGTGTACCACAGGGACTGTATGGTTTGTACTAACACCGTTCAGTGGTAACTGATGTCACTGTGATGGAGAGTTAGCAGTGCTAATGTAATCTGTTCAGACTGTTTTTCTTACTAGGAATCATATTTAACACTGAACTCTGACTATTTATACAAATGGATGCAGTCAACATGACATTGCTGATTTGGTTTGTTTATTAGCTAATGCCGGGAAGCTTAGTTAGCGAGGTACATTCATAGACTAAGTGGGTGTGTAGCATTGATGTTGTCATTACCTGCTAATTCTCACTAACGTCCCGCAAAAATATTAGAATTTCATGCACCAAAATTTAGGATAATTTAGTTACTAGCTAAAGTAATGCAAACAAGACAGCTAATGATTCCAGCCACTTCTGTCAAAACTCATAGACAGTACTTAAAAGGTGGACGTGACCATCTTTGGTGGACACTAAATTTCAAAGTTTTATTTGTTTGTCTTTTTTGGCCAAAAGTGATCATAAATAAATAACAGTTTGGAGTTTTGTCAGCTAATGCTAGCAAGCTCAGTTAGCAAGCTACTTAAGTAAAATGTATGGTTGGAGTACACAGATACCCATATTAATAATACTCTAAAAGGCAGTAACAGCAATGATATGGTTAAGCTATTGAGTCTGAATTAGCAGAGATGAAGATAAGCAAGCTCTTTGGCGACAGTGGAAAGGAAAAACTCCCTTTTAACATGAAGAAACCTCTGGCAGAACCAGGCTCAGGGAGGGGCGGGGCCATCTGCTGCAACCAGTTGGGGTGAGAGAAGGAAGACAGGACAAAAGACATGAAGACATGACAGAATTCACTACAGCAGGCTTCACTGGCACATGCATCACTCAAACAGACTAATTCCCACACCTTAATGGCATTCAAACAGGTCAGGTATGACAAAAGAAAAATGAAGATTCACCTAGCATTGTTTTCAAGAAGATATCTACATAGAACCTTAGAGACCCAAAATGTTTTTTGTACCGGACTGAAAGCACATTATTTTCATGGGTGAAGTTGGACTTTTAACGTGACAAAAAAAGAAGAAAACTAAATAAAAACTAATCCATGAGAGTAAAAACGTATGATATGACACACTTGTTAATTACTAATAATTAGATATTTAAAAAGATTATGGAGACACAAGGTAAAAATGGACAGTAAAAGTAGCTCCCATGCTCTGTCTTTCTCATGAAATTAAGACAAAATATTAATGCTTGGGTGGAAGAGAAGAGCCGACATACTGACATGTTTCTCATTTGATGTCGAGGTAAATAAGAGTCTTTGTAAACCATGTGAAGCTACGCTCACCAGTAAAAACAAAACAAAAACAAAAAACCTTTACATTTTATATTTCAGGCAACTGAATTAACTTTAGATTTAGTCTACTATAATATTATGATATTTACAGAAACTATGACTTAATCCAAATGGTGTTTCAGTCAAAAAACTCAAACTAAATCATAATTTGCTGTGAAAATTAACACTACATAGGAGTCTACTGGAATTGACTCACTTCTGCCGCCAACCTCAAGTGGTCATTTATTGAACTGCAGTCATTGGCAATTCATATTGGATTCACCATTCAGCACCGGAGATTGTAGTGCGATTTAAATTAGAAGAGATCTTCCCAATTTCCAAACATTTCCTCATGGAATTAAAGGAAGCATGCAGCAGCATTTCAGCAAGCCTACAGTAAATAACTTTAATAATAAACACAAGCCTGACATTTCAGCTTTGCCAACCAGCTCTCATCACTGTTTCTCACAGCTGGTTGACCTTTAGGTTACCTCTAGGCTCAGGTACCGTTAATGTTTCTCCTAACACACACTTCCTCTTTTGCATCCATGCACAGACACAGTTAGACAAGATACAGTGACACACACACACACACACACAATAAGCAACATTAATCACATATTTACACTTGCTCCACTGTCTCACATCTGAAACATGATCTTCCTTCACAATGCTTGTGTGTTTGTGTAGTCTGTCTTTATTCCAGGTCTTCACGTTGATGAGGAAGTCACATGTCCTGGATCCATCTGTCGACTCCACCAGCTGTAAGTTACTTGATGCCTTTCTGAATCATATGTTTAGATGTTTAGAGTTTAAGTTTCGATCGTCCTGATTGTCCATCTACTATTTAACTTTTCTTTACACACACAAAATCTATTGCATGTCCTGATATCCTCCTCTTCAGGTTGAAGACTATTGCATTGAAGACTACTGCATGAAAGTACAGCAAGTACAGCAAGTCAACCTCTTCCTTTGGTTTAATTTCTTATCTGGATACATAACAATACTTTCTTATGTAAAATTTGCATATAAAGGTTTGTTTCTGGATATGATATTCTCCATTATCCATTAGTTTGGTACCACCTTGCTTGCTGAATGTTTAGTAATCAAGAGCTGCAGGCCAAATATCGGGGTTTGGCAGAATTTCAAAAATACTGACATTTGGTAATAAAACAATAGCAAGAGGCATAAAAATCACCACGGAGATGCATGAAATTAGACAAGAAAGACAAACAGTGTGATGGCAGGAGAACCAAAATCAAGATTAAAAACAAACAATGGGCCCCATGTTGCAATATTAGCAGTTGTAGCTGTCTGTTTACCCGACTGAGTTAGCAGAAACGCATGGCTGAATTCAACTGGCCCAGGACATAATGATAGTATGATCAGGCTTTCAAGGACATACTGGAAACAGCCGAAAACCGGTTGGGATAGGTTGTAATATGCTCTTCTTAATAATCCTCCTGATCTTTATCTCCTGTTTTTAATGAGCTACTCCAGATCAGGTTACCACGGCAGAAAGACGGCTCCATCGGCACAGTTTCAGGACTGTGCTTGCGAAGGTGCGTGTTGGTTTTTTTCCAGCTTTCGTTCCAATGGTTAGCCGTTGTAATTTGAAGGTAATTACAGAGAAGATGTTGTTTTTCCTTTATTACAAACAGAGGCACTCCCTTGGTATCACACATGTATGAGTGTTCTGCCTGGCATGAGGTGTGTGTGTATATTTTGCTTTGATTTCCCTGCTAAACCTTTATTACAAGCACAGACCCACAACATGCAGAAGGAGATGCAAAGTACTTTCTCATGCGTCATGCCAGACATAACACACAGGTACACGGGTAGAGCTTTGGAATAATTATCAGCAGCCACTACAGATTTGGAGATGTATAAAAAATAATGCATTGACCAGTTTCATCATGTAACATTTATCAGCTGAAGGTAAAATGAAAAGGTGGAAAGAGAAAAGTGTGATAAATCTCAATGTAACATTTTAATGCTTAATCTGTTCTCACATTCTACACAATCTGCAATAAACTTTTGAAATTGAGTCTATATTCAAATTAAAATCATCAAATTCACTTCATTAATTTATCATCTGCAAATGTGGGCACCTCTATAAAAGCAGAAATGAAGACGTCTGTGTTTCAAGGAGTGGACATCTCCTTAAAATGTACTTTGAGATCAGATAACCTAAACACTAGATGTCAGACTCTGTAGACCTCAGTTAATATTAACAAGTACAGCTTACTTGGCTGCAGTGATAGGAGAAAGCCTCTTCTCTTAAAGAACATGACAACACATCTAATGTTCAATGAAGAGATAAGACCAAAGTGTGGATGTCCACAGCACCACCAAAAACACAGCATATCAAATACCTCATGTCAAATGTGAAGTACAGTGGTGGAGGGGTGATGATTCGGACTTGTTTTGCAGCCAGTGGACCAGGGTACCTTACAGTTATGGAATCAACCATGCACTCCTTAGTATTCCAAATTTTTCTCTCAAATGTGAGACCATTTGTCCCATTGATAAAACTGAGTCATGCAACAAGAAAGTGATCCCAAGCACAACAGCAAATCTGCAAACAAATGGCCCAAAAAGAAAAGAATCAAAGTGAGTCAGTCTAGACCCCAACCCACCTGAAAATGCTGTGACAGGACCTCAAAAGAGCACAAGTGAAATCGCATTGAATTGAGCAACACTGTAAAGAAGAGCCAAAATTCCTCTACAACAATGGGAGAGACTGATGAAGTCATACGGGAAGCTATTACTTTAAGATATTGATGCTAATTGTGGTTCTAAATCTATTGAATCACAGGGTATACTTACTTACTTGCATTAATGCACAAAGAACCAATGTGTAAATCCAAACCACCCTATAAACTGAGATTACAAATTAGCAAATCCATAGATGCCATGCTACAAGTAAGTTGCATGTTGCCAACTTTTTTAACTGATCCCACTACACGATACAGTCGTCCACCCTGATCATTTAACAGGACACAAGTTATTCCCAAGTTTGTTGCGAGGAGAGCTGCAAAGAATCCTTCATCTGTCAGTCCTATGTGTCTTACTGTGTACACACCTCCATAAATAAATCAACAGTTGTTACGAAAGATTTCAAGGTAAAGCCAAACCCTAAGTGCCCGTGTCACACAATGGGTGAAATGGAACTTTAATTTTCATTTCACTAGCTGGGCCCACGTCCTCATTTTAGGTTTGACAGCGTTTTAGTAGGTAAAGGTGAATGCTTGGACATGAATTGAGCTGCGGTTTGGGGAACCCCTCAAAGGGGACTGGCGACAGCTCCCGGGCCTAGCAGATCCTCATGTAGTAAACAGAAGTGAAGAAGTTAAAGAATTGAAAAGGAGAGGGAGGGTGGGGGCACGTAAACAAGAATGAGCAGCTTTCAGAACTGGGGGAACCTATATAGATGAGAACCGGAAGGAGTGTGTTTGGAGGCGTGGTCCCGCTCCCGAAATTCCAATACATAATCTCCAATTGTTGCACTGACACATGAATAAATGGTTAAGTTTGAGGTTATGGTGATATATAATCAAGGTAATGTACTGGGGTCCTTACTAGATGACTTACTGGCAGGCAACCAGTGGGGTTAAGAGTGTAGATGACACTGATGACTACCTAAATGTATTCAGTAGGAACTATTCCAGTTTGTGCAGTTACCAAGTAAATGTTGGTGTAGATTAATCACGTGACAGCGGCCATGGCCACTGTGCATTTATAGGCAGAAAAGGCCTAAACATTAAAACACTTAGTTCTACTAAAATTGCTTTAACCTTGCATTACTGGATCAGTATTGAGAGTGCAGTGCAAGCATGCCAAACAGGACAGGTATTAATGGTTTTAATTGTAGGTGGACACCTCGGAACTGAGTAACCCGAGACCCCTGGCTGACCCTGGGCGGAGGCAGGTCACTGGACAATATGACACAACAACACAAGCATCTGATAATCCTGTGCATGTGCTGTCAGTGGAAGGGTTGAAGGATGTGGGTTGAGGTGCAGGAGGAAAGAAAAACAACATTAAGGATACAGTGAATAAATAAAATCAAAGGAGCTGAAGAAAAACCAAAAGGGATAAAGAAGAGGGAGAAAAAAGGAGAGATTTTGTGTGTAAGTGCTAAGTATGAGTGTGGTTGTATGAACAGAATGTACTCAACTGATTACCATGCAGGAATGAATGTGAAACGAGAAACACACGGACTGGATGATGTGGTTTAATCATCTATTAAACTTTTTAATTAGAGACTTTTTTAAAACATTGGATCGAGTCACTGATTCATGAACACACAAAGACTGAAGTAAATTTTCCTATCTTCACTGAGTGCCTTGAAGACACTGGAGGAAAAGGGGAAGGGGGCTAAATGTACCTTCCATCAATGACCGTGAACCACATCTACTCTCCGGGGGATAAACATTAACTTTTGGCTTGCCAAAGCATTGCAGCTTATCACAGGGTGGACCTGTTTTTAGTATGATTGATTTTATACACTGTATATATATATTTCATCTCTTTGCTGCCAACAAAGATAACACACTTTCAGAATATATTGAAATAAAAGATTAAAAAAATTTGGTAACTAAAACCAAAATGTCTTGGAATATTTCATCCCTCATCCTCTCGCTTTTTTGTGTGGTTTGTCTTAGAGGGTGGCCAAAAGGCTGAAAACACTTAGCGCAAGCATGGTTGGAGCAGAAACGAGCCCATTTCAAACAGGACACTGATTCAATATTGAACCGCAAAGATCTCATCGGTTCACATTGTGCACCCATGACTTAATTCCCAGACATGGAGAGAGCTTGAAGTTTGAGGATGACACCGCAATCATCAGATGATTACACCAAAAAAAAAAAAAAAGCAAGAAAAAAATGATGAGAGTTCATATCGGGAGATGCACAAAATCTTGCTGTTGTGTGCATAGAGAGCGAGGAGGAACTGCTCTAGGTTCCTGTGTTGCTGTCTTGGAGAACCTTTCATGTCTGTACAGGAAAGTGAAATCTTAAGAAAGTTTTTATCTCTTAGTGAAGCTAAAAGTTAAACTTTTTTAAGTATCCTGACTGGCAATATAACAGACTAGTTTCGGATGTTTGTGGTCCAAGACAGGACAATTCTGCAGCTGGTAAACTATTAGCTAAAAGTAATGAAGCCATATAATGCTTTCAAATGGGCAGTTTGCAGCAGTATCCATGCAAATAGCCTTCCTACACAGTTTGCAGTGTTTCATTTACAGCTGTGTTGCTTTACGCTCACTCACTGTAGCCTACTTGTCTGCTCAGGACTACTGAGTCATGTGACGGCACAGCAGTAGTACAGAACAAGGGAGGAGGAGGAGCAAAGTGTCCATGCGAGATTTGAGAGGAGTGGTGTTTGCACAGACATGTCTACACTAGGAATGTATTGAACATTGAGGACTGAAACTAAAGTATGCTGGCATGTGTCTGATACCAATACCAATGCTAGTTTCAGTACTATCGATATTTAGATTGATCCACCTCCTCCTAGTAGCACGGAAAGGATAGGTCATGGTTCTAAACTGGAAAGAATGGATTGTCAACTTTGTTATCAACTTTGCTGTACGGTGCTATTCCATCTTTGGACAATCCAAGGACATTTTGGACATTATATTTCTTGAGCCTAGCTGCATTTGCGAAGTGTTCGTGAGTTTAGTGTGCTTTGATGGCTAGAATATGAACAATTGAATTAGAAAGAAGATATAAACCCAGCATATGGGTTTATGTATATTCTAGTCTAAATCATAAATCATAAATTCTAGTCTAATCATAAACTGTGGAAATTTTAAATGTATGGTAGTCCATTGTTTCCATGTCGCACTCACAGTCTGTATAAAATATTGTTAAGGGCCAGAATTCCTACCAGATGGCTGCTGACTATAAACTGAAATATTACAATAATAGACTACAGTGAGAACAGATTTTAGTTTCGTGTTCAACTCTTTAATGTGAGGGTTAATTCAGGGAAAAAACGTGACAGAGCGAGACTGAGCCAGCTACTTTCAGCTGCTTTCCTATTCACAAAGGGTCACCACAGCTGGTGATTTTTACAGTGGATGCCCCTCCCCACACAATCCCAAACTGTGATGTGTTTCATGCAACTGAGACTGCACATGACATCACATGACATCACATGACATCACTTATCAATAAAAACATAAAATGCAAAGGAAGAAATAAAACACAATAGAAGAAGAGAAAAAAATACTATAACTTGAGCTAAACACAACACAAAAAGATAAAAAACACAAAATAAGCTGACTAAACATTATGGTATAGTGGTAAAAATGGAGCGGAATAGAATAGCCCTTTATTGTGATTATGCAAAATTCAACCTCTAGAGGTTGAATAAAACACAACAACAACAAAAAAAACCATTAGCTGAATAAAATATCATCTCAGAAAACTCTAGGGAAGTGTTTTTATGGAGAGAATAATGTGACGGAACGACTGTGGAAGAAACCAAAACATGCACAGGATCTCACGGACACACTTAAAAACAGTGTATGATTCCTTGGTGGTGTGAGGGAGGAAAAAGATGCAAAGTAATCTGTGTTTTAGTCACATGATTCATATAATGCTGTTGACTATTTCCGCAGATGTTCATGTTTTTCTTTTGGATTTTTTTCTATTTCAGTTGTTTTTAATTGAACATCGTGAACATTGTGTTTTGCGCAGTTTCGCAGAAATCTTATATTTGCCGGTTTTTCCATAAGTTGCAGTGCATTTTGACCTTTCAGGGCCACCATAGAAAAGATTTCAAAGTTAGTAATGAATCCCAGTGTTTCATAATCGAGAGCATCCTGTACAGACATAAAAGTTTTCTTCTGGCCTCGAGGTCCAAGTTAACAAAGACAGCTTTTGGCCCAAACGCTGTACTTTGAGAAACCTGGCACTGAAGAATTTAATATACGCTACAAGTATATTCCACCTCAGCATGTGCAAGGCTGTTAACAGTGATGGATTAGTCATCACGACTGAACAGACAAGAAAGGACTGCAAGTCAGACACTGGAAAAGAAAGTGTGTTCAGCTGCCACAGGTTGACATGTAATACCTGGGCAGGGAACAGCAAACACTCCACAGAAATTAAGACACAACAAGGTTGTATACTTTAAAGTCGCACATTTAAGGTATCATCAACACCTCTGCAGCCCAACAACATGTGACAGCACCAGGGAAGTGCTCATGCCAAAATATTACAGAGGTGTGAAACCCAATAAGTCAAGGACTCTCTGCTGTTTACATGCGGTTGCTGTTTTCATTGGAACTGCGGGGATTTGCAGTCTGCAAATACTCGTGCTTTCCCACTGGATAGGCACTGTTGTCTGCCTCTAATCTGGTGGGAAGTCACAATGGGTCAATATTTGCCAGCGTGGTAGGCAGCGATCAATATGGACCGTTGTTTTCACATAGATGATAAGAAGACTGGTTAAATCTGAGAGCTGTCTCTGATGGCCTGTTTGCTATGCCCCCGGTGTGTAAAGACATTTGAACCTGTGTGTTGCACCGCTGTGGTTAAAGTGTAAAACTAACACAAACATTAACTTCATGTAGATCACAGTTCTTTAAATACCAAATAAGAAAGTGCTATTTCCGACAATGTAGACTAAAAAAAAATCAAACCTACTTTCCTTTGAAGCACCAGGTGACCGGAATAATCTGAACTTATCAGTATGACTATTCACTCATTGTTTCCTGTGTGAGGGCATAAACCAGTAATGGGACTACGTTTTGTGCCTCCTAACTAGTGCTGCGTCAGATCAGGAAACACTTTTGTTTTTTCTGTTCTCATACTCATCAAGTCATCATCATGTATGTGTGGTAGATTTGTCATTAATTTGAAGGACTTGTGGGTTGTACTGTGGGTTTACATTATCCATACCTTACAGGTTTTTTAATGATTATAGTGGTCCCTCGCTATATCGCGGTTCACCTTTCACGGCCTTGCTGTTTCGTGGATTTTTTTGTGCAATTTTGCATGCCTTTTTTTTTTAACAGCACATTGTAATTTGCGTCCTGATTGGCTGTAGACCACTGTCAATCAATCTCGTGCCGTGTCTACTGTACAGTACAGAATGCGTTTGGCTTGTCAAATTTACATAAATCTTCGATCGCTACCAGTGTGACTCTGAAGTGCTGTACTGCGTGTTTATAAGTTTTCTCCCCAACAAACACAACAATGTCGACGAAACATCGTCACCTGCAGGTGCCTTTGGTTTCTTTCTATAATACTGGTCTTATTTCTACGAAGGTTTGAACTTTGGGAGCGTTTAAACAAGAGAGAAAAGTGTGATAATGTTCATGCCTGTCTGAGAAAAGTGTATAAAGTGTGTAGTGAGGGGTTTTACAGCCTTAAAACATCTATAATAATTGTAAAAAATAAAGTTGGCTACTTCGCGGATTTCATTTATCGCGGGTTATTTTTAGAATGTAACTCTCGCGATAAACAAGGGACCACTGCACATGTTAACATGTTAGCATGTTTCTTGACTTCAACCTTAGCAAGGGCAAGGTTTGAACAAGGTTTGCTTTATTGTGAAGAACTTTGTGATTTTTATCTGTGAAAAGTGCTAAATAAATACATTTTACACACTGATTTACAAAGCAATATCAACAGTTGTAGTTAAATGTTAAATGTCATAAAGTGCTGTTTTCATTGTAATGTCATGAATATTTCCTGGTTTGTGCGAGAGTGTGTTACTGGGCCACTTGCTCGGCCACATTTGAGTCTAATCAGATACTTTGGCTCACTCATGCTTTATGTAGCGCTTTCTTGCCCTATTCAGATGCAGATGCCCACATGCACCAGGTGACAGCAACCCGGACTACAGCACAAATGCAAAGACGCACAAATTTCTTGTGAAATTCATCTAATCGTGTGAAGCTTGGGAGGAAACTGAACACCACACAGTGCTACATCCTGAGAGACACCCTGTTTTGAGGCAACAGCACAGCCACTGGGACACCGTTCCACCCTTCACTGATGTCACCTGCCATATGGCCAGCGCATTTAGCCTTCAAGAGAAAACAGAAGGAACTGCATCTCTAGTCACTGTAACCAGGAGACAGAAACACTTACAATCTTCCTTCTGTTCATCCTCGGCATGCACCCATAGGCGTCCGCAGAGGCTACACAAGCAGAGCCTCATATTCCCTATTCATAGTCAGCTCAACTACAGCTTTGTACACACTCATACACACACACACCTCATTTAAAAGGTCACACCACAAAACACAGTGCTGTGTTGAGCCTTCATCCAAAAAATGGAAAGTTTTAATCTTTTCAGTCTATTTTTTTTGCTCAACAACGAAGAATAAACTGAGAAATAGGAAGAAAAACCAGCCATAAAAAGCAGGCCATTTGTCATAATTTCCCGCTGCCGGTAGCTGTGGACAGAATGAGAAAGTGGTGGCGGTAGCTGGAAACGTGATGGCGCATCTTAAACAGGGGGAGGGTTCCACCCGTGAGGGTAGGAGAGGTGTGGCACCAACGCAGCACGAAAAAAAGTGCAGGGACCTGGGACTAGAGGGACTGGAGGTGGCCCCTGATATGGAGCACAATGTGGATTTGGAGGTGATAAATGGAGCTGGAGGCAGGATATCTGGGTAGTGTTGACAGTGTGTATGTGTGTGTGTGTGTGTGTGTGTGTGTGTGTGTGTATGTGGGTCTGGTCAGTGTAGAAGGACTTGTAATGCTGTTGGTCTGGCTGGACTCGTGACTGCAGGACATAAGCCATTCGTTACACAGAGACAGTTACACAGCAGGCTAAATGAGGCTTATCCAAGAGTCTGGCTGGAGGTGTGTGTGTGTGTGTGAGGGTGTGTGTAGGTGTGCCTTCGACTTTTTACTGTGTTTTTTAGTGCAAATGTAAAATGTTAGTGTATGCATGTATAACGTCTGCGCGTGTGTGTGCTCTGTCTCCACTGTGCCATGTCACCACTCTCATAAAAGTCATCACAACGAACACTAACCTCAAAACCCGCACGACCCGAAGAAAGCGGCTCTTGATGTGAGCGGAATCAGAACTGAGCTCATTACTTTTTCCACAATGAGAAAGTTGTTTGTGTGACACTCCTAATTCTAATACTTGTGCATGGCCTGCTTTTATTTGGAAATTTCCCTGGCTGTCCTCGGGCTCCTCTCAACACGCTGTTCCCGCTCACTTTTTCTGAGCCTCATTTTCCAAAAGAGGCAACACGTTTGACATGACTGACAATAAACAGAGGTTAAGCAGATAAATGGAATCAGGAATATCCAAACACGGAGAAATGACTTTGTAGATCTCAGCGATTAGGCGAAAGACCTTTAAAATGAAGCTGGGTGCCAGGGGTGAAAAAAAAGTAGAAGAAAGGAATGAAAAAGGAAAAAAGACTCGTGATCATATGATGAAGAAGTTTTGTCCAAGACAATGAGCTCTGTGTTTTTTTGCTTTGCGACCACTTTGTTGTGCAAAAGGCCAACAGCAATGCTCGCAGTTCTTCAGTGCAAGTAAATCTATGGCAAGAAGTTCATTTTCATAGTAGACCAGTCAGCTAGCCAGACTTGAACTTTGACCCTATAAATTTAAAATACCATCACTTTATTTAATCCTGTCGTACATTTATGCGAAATTTGTGATCACTAAATAACACTTTCCTGGGTATTGACCTCACATGTGTTGTAAAGTAATGGTAACCATGACCTTTGACCACAATACACATTTGTACTAGACATAATTAAATAAACTCGTAGAAGTACACTTTTTAACTCCTTATTAATGCAAACATCTAATCATCCAATCACATGGCAGCAACTCGCTGCATTTAAGAATGCAGACATGGTCAAATCAATTTGCTGAAATTCAAATCGAGCACCAGAAAGGTGATTTACGTGACTTTGAACGTGGCATGGTTGTTGGTCCAAAAACTGTGGATATACTGGGATTTTTTTCCCACACTGTCATCTATACGGTTTACAGAGAACGGTCTGAAGTATCCAGGGAGCAGCAGTGCTCTGGGTGAAAATGTCTTGTTGATGGAGAAAAGCCAGACTGCTTTGAGCTGATATGAAGATAACAATAACTTAAATAATCATTTGTCAGAACCAAGGGATGGAGTTAAAGCAACTCTGAACACACAACAGGAAACTGCAGCAGAAGAGCACACCAGATGTCCCTCGTAGGTCAGCTAAGAAAGATTTGCACAACCTCACTGTATTAGACAACAAGATGCGTCTCGATGTCTGCTGCAACATTCAGATGGGAGGGTCAGAATTTGGCATAAATAACATGAAAGCATGGATTCATCCTGACTCCCGTCAACAATGTATGTTAATAATGGTGATGAAAATGTGTGGGGAATATTTTCTTGTCACCCTTTAGGTTCCAACTACGTATTTAAGCACCACAGTCTGCTTGAGTATTGTTGCTGCTGTTGCTTTATGACCACAGTGTACCCATATTCTGATGTCTGCTTCCACGAGGCTAATGCAGCATGTCACAAAGTTTAAATCATCTCAAACTGGCTTGTTCAACATGATGTGATCCCAAAAGGCTGATTCAGTTCATCTGGATGTAGCGTTTACAGTGGGAGAAACGTTTTGTGACTTGTCCAAGTGACTTCTTTAGCCTCTAAAGACTGATTGCTGCAAACATCGGGTTTTAGACATCTGCGACTTTTACCATTTCTCTTCACTCAGTAGTCAGTTTTGTAAAATTCGTATTTGTCTGGTGATAACTCAGCATGCAGGATCATTTGCAGAAACGCTCAGCTTCACACTCGGGCAGTTACAGTCACACTTGAGTGATGGTAGTTCAACCACAGTCTAGCAGTAATGGCCAGTGAGCACAGAAATATGGCTCCCTCATTGGCAGAAGGTGATTAAGTTACATTTTTCTTACTCACTTGTGCTATACAAACACTCACAGCAAGACTCCAGAATTAACGCCCGATTCCCCCAATCACAAGGCCTCGTCGGAAGCGTAGACAACGATCATTTCTTGTCATTTCATAGCTTCTTTCAAAATGTCTATATTTTCTATAGTTGAAGGGTAAAAACTCAGGTGAGGGCTTACGGCCAGTTTGAGAGATCAGTAGTTATGTATTGTATACTTACAAGTTACACACAGATTAACTAGGATTTCACTTCCAGTGTCCTAAAATATCTGTCTTGACGATCCTGGCGACTTATATTAACCTTCTCCTCTCTGACCTGTGTTAACTCATTTGTTATCGCCTCAGTAACTCATTTTCAATCCCTAAAGAACCTTTATTTATTGCTCTCTGTCTGGCTCTCCACCCACAGTTTCTCCAGCTGTCTTGCTGTTTCTTCTGCCTTACATCCCTCTGTCCCTCCCCCTTCTGCTTCCCCCATAATGATGTTAATAAAGTGAGCAGAATGGATTATCCAGATTCCCATGGCAGCTGGCCTGAGCACTGCTTTGTCTCTCACTCCCGTCTGTTAACTGGTGGGAATCATTCACTTAGCGTTATCGCTACACACCAACACTATCGGGGCTCACACACACCGTGCAAATACAGATTCTGATTAGCGATGTGTTTGCTCAGCTAAGCCACGATCATAAGGTAATGCCAAGAAGTGGGAAACAGATGAGGTTGCAGACAAGTTTGAAACCTACCAAGAACGGTGAAGATCAAACACAAAAGAGAGTGAGTGAAAGACAACAGCTAAATGCTTTCCAAATGTTTCCTCTATAAAGGCTAAAGAGACACCAGTTCACAGAAACAGTCTTATATTCCCAGGGCTGGTCGTGCTGTAACTGTTCTAGCAAACCTCTCTCCAATCTAATATAACCTAACGAGGCAGATTGCTCTAGCAAACACTGCCGGACAGTGTACGGAGAGCAGCGAACATGCTGTAGTTTCATTAAGCTGAACTTTTTCAGAGCATTAGGGATGTGGGCAAAGAAACAGTGGGTTGGCTTAATGTTGAATTTGTGTCCAATTTTAATCATTTAAGCCTCTCCACACTGCAGACTTGTGTCTTTCTCGCCTTATCTTGTTTGTTGTTTCCAAAATTGAAGCTGTTCTTGTGAAATGAGGATGAGAAAAATTTGAAAAAAAGAAAAAAAATGAAAAAAGGACTGGGGATTAGAATTAGAGAGGCATCTGTGATTTACAGTTTCTGACCACGATGTGTCGTTCCCTTCTGTCATGCCCTGTATGGAAAAATGAATCTAGATCCACAATTGAAACTACTAACAAAGAACAGGCCAGCTGTGTGCCTTACAGAAAGCTTTGGCACATCTGGAGGCTATCAAGAGGAACAGGTAGGGAGAGTTTCCCAGACACAGTAACCAAGGCAGAGATGCCTCTATTGTGCTCAGATGAGTGGAAGTGCATTTAATCAGATAGCTTTTAAGTAGATTTTTCACATATTTACACTTAACATTTGTATTTTCATTTTATGAAAATCATCTATCTATCCAGCTATCTATCTATCTGTCTTCAAATTCAATTTTTATTTATATAGCACCGATTCAGAACAGCAGTCACCTCAAGGCACTTTATATTTAACCTCCTAAGACCCAAACTCTTCCACAGCATGCATTTTTAATTTCTCTTTGATATTTGGGTATATAGTGGGACCCGATGAATGTAAAAACAAAGAATTACCAGATTTTTTTTTTTTTTACCTGATTTTTCTTTCTAAGAAGCAGAAGCAGAAGCAGTATAATGTCCTCGTAAGCGGATATCAGGCCCCTGCAGAGCAAAATTGAGTATTTTGGTCTAAATAACCCAAAATGTGATGTCCACATATGTGGACGCCAGATCCTAGGAGGTTAAGGTGAATGCCCCAACAATCAGAAAATCTCTTATGAGCAATCACTTGGCGACAGTTGGAAAAAAAAAACTCCCTTTTAACAAGAAGAACTAGGCTCAGAGAGGGGCAGGCATCTGCTGCAACCAGTTGGGGGTGAGGGGAGGAAAACAGGACAAAAGACAAATTGTAGAAGACAGAGAGAGATTAATAATAACTAATCATTAAATGCAGAGTGGTGTATAAAGGCACAGGGAGTGGAAAAAGAAGAAACACCCAGTGCATCATGGGAAGCCCCCCAACAGCTTAGGTCTAATCTAACACTAATCTACTTAAGCGATGGTTCAGGGTCACTTGATCCAGCCATAACTATATACTTTATCATACTTGGTTCCACAGAAGAGGGACCTGAAAGCTGAAGGCTCTGCCTCCCGTTCTACTATTAAATACTCTAGGAACCAGAAGTAGACCAGCATTCTGTGAGCGAAGTGCTCTACTGTGCTGACACGATACTATAAGGCCTGAATATTAAAGACCTTGTATATGAGGAAAATGATTTGACATTTGATTCTGGATTTAAGAGGGAGCCTATGAAGAGAAGCCAACATGGGATAAATCTGCTCTCTCTTTCTAGTCCCTGTCAATACTCTGGCTGCAGCATTTTGGATCAACTGAAGGCTCTTCTGGGAGTTTTTAGGACATCCTGATAATAACGAATTACAGTAGTGTAGAAGTAATAAATGCATGAACTAGTTTTTCAGCATCACTCTGAGACAGGATGTTTCTAATTTTAAAGATATTCTACAAATGCTGGAAAGCAGCATACTTGGTTAATATCTGCATTGGAGGACAAATCCTGGTCAAGATTACTCAGTGTTACTCTGGACGTCATTACCTTGGCTTCCAGTAAGTATCTGGTCAGACACCATATTTCTAAGATTTAAAAACTATGTTGTTAATGTTCACACATTTGCATGCACCAAAAGCAGATTACAATTTTAAAGTGATGCATGCTTACATAAAAGCAGCATTTTTACCCAGCTTTCTTTGTTTTAAGCAGCGATGAGTTCTGACGACTGATTTCTCTTATAGACCAACAGCTAAAGAGAGGAAAAGAAGCTTTTTCTGAAACACTCCTCAGGAGGATTAAGTTTAGCAAGCATACCTGAGTTGTGTCATGAGAGGAGCTTGAATAATGAACAAGTGGAAAAACACACACACACACACACACACACACACACACACACACACACACACACACACACACACACACACACACACACACACACACACACAGGGTGAAACAGAGAGCATAAACAAGATGGGAAGGAAATGGATGTTTGTGAAAGTAAAAGCGGCAACTGGGAGGAAAGATCTGCGGGAGAGAACAGTAGGAAACAGAGGTGAGATTGTGGTGAGGGGGCCAGAGGGAGGGAGGCAGGAAAAGAGGCTCAAGCCAAGTGGTGAAATGGGATGGAGACAGTACCTAAGAATGACTAAGCACTTTGCAATTCTTTAATACAGTTATCCATTTTAGCAAGAAGGCGTGACGCGCCAGCTCCAAAGATTCGTTACGGCCTCAATCGAGTCATCCACAGTTCTATATACTGGCGTTTGACGCAGGATCAAAATGGAAAAGCGCTTGATTGAGTTTAGAAAGGAGTCATTCTTAAAGAACTGGGAATACTTCGGTCTTTATGTTAGCAGCGGTACGACACTTGGATCTGAGAGCGCTTTTCACTTTACGCTTGGAGACCAATTTGGATTACACAGCCACAGAGGAGACCAATCAAATTTTAAGCAAAATGGAGAACACATCCCTCACCTCTTCTGCCTCTATTTCCCCTCTTTCTGTTCACTCATTCACTTCTCCTATCATCTTTCAGCCACCATCCATATGTCCATGCATCATTTTCCATTACTCAGCTCCTCTATCCACATATCTAAATCTTTTATCTTTGTCTCCATCGCCCCCTTCTCACTCGGCAAAGCGCTACCGGGCTCTGGCAAACGGAATTTGGGCCCCTTAGTTTCTGTCAGCCTTCTTGGACACAGTGCAAAATGTTCTTTTTTCCACATTATGAGCCCCCCCACCCAACTTTCTCATCATCACTGTTCTTCATCGTACCCCTTCCTTCCTTCTCTGAATATCTTTGCTCCCCCTTTGCTCTAATTAATTCTGCTGTGAATTAATTACCAGGGGGAATCTTCCCAAAACAGAAGCGAGAGAGAGAGAGAGAGGGGTGAGAGTGGGGAGTAATAGGGAGGGGATCTGCATTAATCACCTCTCTATTCCTCAGCATAAAAAAAAGAAAGAGAGAAAAGCTTGAAACAAAAGAGGCCACGAAATGAAAGAACAACATAACAAAGACACGATAAACAAAATTGTTTACTTCGCCCTCACCTCCACAGCTGAAACCTCATGGGGATGTGATTAGGAAAACAGGGCTCCCCCCCACCACCACCACCACTTTTTCCTTTCTTTCTTTCTTTTTTTCTGGTTTCCTGCCCCTCCTCGCTCCGCTCATTTCTCTTTGATGAAGTTGTGGGAGTTCAGAGGGATGCGGCGCGGCTGGGATATCGCCTGAGCACAAAGCACCATGGGAAGAGCAAACTTTGGCTCATCCGATGAGCGGGCCGCTTGGTGTGTTTGCACGTGCTGCGACGGCTTCCCCCCGACCCGTGCGTGCTTATACTCGGGGGTGCTGTCATACCCGGCCCATTAAAAACTTCAAAAGTGAGAAATGGGAAATTAAAACCGTTCACTGATATGTTACCTCACGCCAGATCGCTCCTCTCCTCTCCGCATGCTAATCAAGATGTTTGTAGCAAAAAAAAAAGAAAAAACCACAGAGGCTTGTCAAACTTCAGGAGGTCCAACAAACCCATGACTCAATCCAGCTTGTGCGTGTGTTGCTGAGGCAACCCAGACTCCAAGAAAGGGTGACAACAAGGGGATAGGATGTCAAGGAGCAATGTGTTTGGACAAAAACACTTGGAATAAAAAAATCACTGTTTTTCTTTTTGGGGAGGTTGGGGACACAGGGTTTTTCCTTTATGTGTGTGTGTGTGTGTAAGGTGGGTGGAGGGGATTCTAGTCACACTGACAATGAAGATGCCACCAGGGGCTTAAAGCAAGGATAAGGTCTGTGCATGAAGTATATTTGGGTGGGGGATGGAAAAATAGGGAAAACATCAAGTCGGGGGGGCCGTCACCATGGAAATGTTGAGCTTCACACACTTCATCTTCTGCAATCTGGTTACATTTTGTGCACGTGTTTGTACAAATAAACAGATTTTTTTTCACTGTAAAGGAAAACACAAATAAACTACACGGATCAGCCATAACATTGAAGCCATACGCCATTGTATAAGATTGACCCTCTGTTCACCACTTGACCGACACTTGATATTTTTTAAACGTGCTATACAAATAAAGCTGACTTGACTTGACTGGACCACTGAGAGATGACGTCACTAGTCGTGTCTGGACCTAAACTCCGCTGCAAGTCCATATATCAAACGATCACTATGGCATTACTGAGAGTTGAAAAACGGTCTAAAGTCTTTCATCTTTAATAAAATGATCAGCGTTCTGCTCTACCAGGTGTAACAATTGAGTTTAACATCCAGGCATCCATGAAAACAGAATTTATGACATTTAACGGATTTAGAAGTTAGCAGGGAGTTAGCTCGCTAGCTTCTATCTAAATACAATATAGCATGTCCTGACTGCGGGGTTTTGGAAACAAATTAAAACGTACAGCTCTGTTATCACTTCCAACATAAATGAAGACAGAAAACTAAACAGCAGTGACGTTTGTAGGGTTACTGAAGTTTGGCTAGCTGGTATATAATGATGTGCTACATGACCGCTAGCGACACAGCTATGTTAGCATAATATAAACAAGCTAACTTTTTTTTCCATTTTTTTTCCACTCGATAAAAGTTAACGTGAGTGTTCTCGGTGGTCAGGAACAAATGTAATCGCTGTAAAAGGACCAAACTTCAGCCAGGAGAACAACTGAGATGATCCATCCACAATACGAGGTTAGTCATTCATATACTGCTGCATGGGCTGGGCTGTAGTTACATCCTAAGGTTTTAAAAACTGAGCTGAAATAAATGATTAGCGGTAATAAAAGCCGAGGAACGTCAACAGTGATCACTGACTGTTTTAGGAGCTTTTTGAGATCAAATAGAAGAAAATACATAACATTAAACATGTTAACAACACAAAAGCCATATTAAACGCAGACTATTTTAGGCCTGGAAGTAGGATTTGTCGTGTCATCACTGAACAACCGGATTGCGATGGCTAGATGCCTGGGTCAGAGCATCTCCAAACCTGAAGCTTTTGTGGGGTGGTTCTCAGTCTGCAGTGGTCAGTATCTATCAGAAGCCCATGTTGACCTCTGTACACCTCTGAAAGCACCAACAATTAGCATGTGAGCATCAGAATACAGAGCAATGGAAGAAGGTGGCCTGGTCTGATGATTCATGTTTATTTTTTAATCACGTGGGTGGCTGGGTACGTGAATGTCACTGTCCTAGCACCATGATGTACTATGGAAAGAAAGCAAATAAGCAGAGGCTGGGTGATGGTTTGGGCAATGTTCTGCTGGGAAGCCTCAGGACTCGCATCTAAGCATTGTTGCAGTTCTGCCTCCTCCAGGATTATCAACCCGCTTTGCTCTGCTATGTCATCAGTATATATTAATGAGGTTAGGAGAGAGGTACAACACGGAGGATCTGCAGATACATAGTGGAGCCTCTGTCACGGTTTAGTGCTGCATTTCAGCCAATGCCGCTGGAAAACTTGTAAACAGTTGATGGAATCATGAATGAACAATTGGACTGTCATATTTTGATCCACCATGCAGTACTTCATTTTTCAGCATGACAATAAACCCAAACGCTCTGCCAGTGCATTGCAAATATACCTGGATAGACACAATGATGCACTATCAGTCATGGATTAGCCTCCCCATTGCCCAGACCTTAACATTATTAAATCAGCATCAACAGCAAATTGAACAAAAGGCAGCAAACAACCAAAGAACAGCCTTAGAAAGTATTTCAGAATTGTGAAAGCTCTGTTTTGGCTTTATATATTGTATTTCAATTTATGTGGGCACATGTTTCATTGAATAGCTGCACCTATTTCCCATTATTATAGTGAAATATTAAAAAAATGAATTTAATTTATCTTTATTTTCATTATAAATACAATTACCCATGATGAGAGGTGCCTTCCGTATGGTGACCCTCATTCACACAATACACCATTGCACGTAATACATAACACTATTGCATAAGAACACCACCACATATTTGGCATTATTGCACATAATAACAACTATCACATATGGTGCCAGGTCGAGTTTAATGCACTGATAGCTACAGCCGGTTTGTCCTTGTTTTAATGCCCCTGTATCTGTTGCCAGATAGCAGCAGTTGGAACAAATTGTGACCAGGGTGTGAGTAGTGTTTTAAAATGTTCTTGGCTTTCCAACGGCAGCGGGAGCTGTGGAGTTCTTTGAGAGTGGGTAGAGACCGGCCGATGGTTTCCTGGGCAGTCTTTATGATTCACTGAAGTGTTTTCCTCTGCGCTGCTGTGCAGCTGGAGAACCACACACAGAGTCAGTAGCACAAGATGCTCTCAATAGAGCAGCGGCAGAAGGACACCAGCAGTTTTTGAGAAATGTTACTTTTCCTGAGGATTCTCAGGAAATAAAGTCTCTGCGGGGCCTTCTTTGCCAGCTCTGCCATGTTCACATCCCAGGCCAAGTTCTCCATGAAGTGGACTCCCAGGAAACGGAAGTCTGGCACCCTCTCCACACGATCCTCACTGATGTATAGTGGTTGAATGTCCAGTCTTCTTCTCCTGAAATCCACGATGAGGTCCTCGGTCTTGTGTGTTCAGGATCAGGTTGTTGTCTGTGCACCACGCTGTCAATTGCTCCACTTCGTTCCTGCAGGCAGACTCATCACCCCGAGAGAGAAGCCCCACCAGAGTTGTGTCATCTGCAAATTTGATGATGGTATTGCTGTGATGGGTGGAGGCATTGTCATGTGTTTACAGTTTGGAGAGCAGGGGGCTCAGCACACAGCCCTGAGGGTCCACCCTGACATTTTGTGTACAATCTGTCAGGAATTCCTTAATACAGCACAAGCTGGTAAAAGGAAGTGCTTGGGCTACTAGTTTGCATACCAGTCTGTAAGGAAGGATGGTATTAAGATGGTGTCAATATAAAGGAGACGTGAGTAGTTCTCTTGGTGCACCAAGAGAACTACTCACGTACTCGTACTCACATAGCATCCTCAATCAAAAAAATCACAGTACAGTGTCAGTGAATAAGTCCAGGTCCGGATGTTCAAAAATGTCCCAGTTAGTCCCTTCAAAACAATCCTGCAGAGAGGCATCATCAGGCCAGGTTGTGATGGTTCTTATGGTGGTAAGAGCACATTTCCTGAGAGGGGCATATATGAGAAATCATAACCTGAGCTAGCCCAGTTTGATGTTAGAGTAGACCTCATCCAAGGTATTGAATCCTGGTAGCACACTTTACATGTTGATGTAAATAAGAGATGTTTCAAGACGTTTGTAAAGTCTGTCTGTGGAATCATTCATTATCTCAGAGCTTCCCAAAGTGTGGGGCCCACACCCTAGGGGGGGCACAGAGCCATTGCAGGAGGGGCGCGAAAAGGGAAAAAAAACAAAAACGCTTGGACACTGCTAGCATGAGGCGCCCACACAAACGCAAAGCAGGAGATGAAGCATTGCTGAATTTGTTTCCAAACCAACTTCATTCTAAGCCAAAGACTAGAAAATATGGTGAAGCATATCTTCCCTTTGGGAGCCACTGCATTATCTTAACCAATTATCCAGTTCAGGCTGACTCTTAGCTGACATAGGGGAAGAGACACGGTACCCACTGGACAGGTCAGCAGTCTATTGTATAGTAAATGTTGAATGATCAGTTAATCTAACACACAGTGGTGTGCTGGTTAGCACTTACATCACAGCAAGAAGGTCTTTTGTTTGAAACCACCATCTGGCCTTTCTGTGTGACGTTTGCATGTTCTCCCCGTGTCTGTGTGGGTTTTCTGTGGATACTCAGGCTTTCTCTCACAGTCCAAAATGTGAGAGAAAGTGAGATTAGATTAACTAATAATTCTGAATTGCCCTTGTTGTGAATGTGAGTGGTTGTCTGTGCCCTGTGAAAGACTGGCGACCTGTCCATGATGCACCCTGCCTCTCACCGTATATCAGCTGAGCTAGGCTCCAGCTGTGGACTGTGAATGTTCTCCCTGGATGTGTGGGTTCTTTTGAGGTTGTCCAGCTTCCTCCATAAAAAGGCCATAGCCAGCTTGCAGATCCTATTCAGAGAGGCCTTTTGCTGAATAGCTAAGTGCTAACCAATCCAGATCAATAATCAATCTAAAAACAGCCCATACTGCTGTATAAACACTCATACACATACTCACACACACATAGTAACTTGCCAACCCCACCCACCTAAATGACACACACAAATTCATGTTTCTATGCTGAGCCAAGCCAAAATTATCAACACAATAGCTGTTCCCCTGCACCGAATGTGGGATTTGAAGGAAATCCCAAACTGTGGTAGACCACAAAGGAAGTTTAGTGACCCATTGCTAGAAGGAATAAAATTCTAAGCCTACTGAGAAATCCTGAAACATGTCACCTGAAAAGGGACTACTTTCCACCATTTCAAAGGCACATGTACTCACAGGTTACTGCTTTACTATCAGATGGACTTCCATCCCATTACCTTTCCAAATATTAGGCTGAACATGAGAATCCAGACAGTGGTTTCCCCTCTGTGCCTTTTGCTATGATCAGCTTTCCAAGCTTGAGTAACTGCTGGCTATCACATGTCAGCATCCGTCTTCCAGTACCCATAAAGTTCTGTGATTTGGGGGTTTATTTCCTGTTGTTGGTTCTGATTACAATTGTAATGAACCTCACCGCAGTTTGCTTGGCAGTAAAATGAAACCCACAACTGCAGTCATCACTTGATGCGATTATTTTGCATAGGAGCCAATTCAAATGGCATCAGTCTCACCTGGCCAAATGAAACTCATTAATACAATAAAAGCTCCAGCTAAGCTGTACAAGACTGCAAACACACAAATGCACCCTTAAAAACACAAGGCTCTGCCACATGGCACCTTCTCACAACCAGACACCTTACTCCCACTAAACTAAACACGATTAACTCACTGAGGCAGAGACAAAATAAGTGGCCAATTATGGTGATGTAACAGAAGCAAAACCTTGTTATGATTCATATTTGTGAAGTGATACTGGGTTCAAAAGGGTTTTGGATGAGAATGAATGTCTTCTGTGGGGGGAAAAAAAGCCAAAATATTGCCAGTATTTTACAGTAAATGACACTGCATGAGAATAAAAAATACAGACATGTTATATAACTTCTGGTAAAGTTTGTACTTTAACTTCAGCCTGTTTCAAAGAGGTAATCATGTTTTGCCATGCTGGGTTGAATGAGAGGGATAAGTGACATTGGTGCATACCACCAAATTATACATAATGTTTTTTTTTCCCTCTGTAAATGTTGAGATCTTACCATGACCTGTTCTGAGAGTGTTAAAGCTGCAGCAAGCAGAAATCCAGGAAAGCAAAAATTTGGAAAAAGCTTTCTGTTTTTAGTCTGTGCCACCAAATCAATCTCAAAGTCAACCAGTGGGACACATGTGTCTTCACGTGTGGTTTGTACCACACGTGAAGACCAAAACAGAAACTGTGGTATTTTGTAAATATAATAATAAACGCGAATTCACTGTGTAATTGTGTAACTTAATTAGCAGCATCCTCCTGAAATGTGCCAACAACACTGAGAGTAACATCCTTCTCTCTGCCCCTTAATGCTCTCTGGTTGCTATGGTAACACGTAAATATTTCTTTCAAAATAAGACACACAACTGCAACATCGGAGAAGACCCAGGCAAACCGAGTTAATGACAAAAACCCTGAAAATCATAAATTTCACACCCGAGGCGCAACTCTCACGGCCCGGTACCAAATAACTCACGGACCGATAGCCCGGGGGCTGGGGACCACTGCTCTAACCCATTAAATACCAAGTCTGAGTAAGAGACTCCAAGGTTTCTTATTATTATTTTTTGTCTAGTAACAAAACTCATTAGATATTGTTTTATTTATCATGGACATTTATCTATTGTCTTAGCTAATTATAGGCCAATCTCCAACCTTCCTTTCATATCAAACATCCTTGAAAGAGTAGTTGTCAAACAGCTAACAGATCATCTGCAGAGGAATGGTTTATTTGAAGAGTTTCAGTCAGGTTTCAGAGCTCATCA
>NW_005187406.1:5489963-5499512 GCF_000239375.1 Pundamilia nyererei | reverse complement strand
TGTTGCCAAAGTGCTTGCTCATAGGGGGTCATATGATTGTTGGGTTTTTCTCTGTATCTATGAAGCGCCTTGAGGCGACTTATGTTGTGATTTGGTGCTATATAAATAAAATTGAATTGAATTGAATTGAATTTATTGGCCTTACACTCTAAAGTAATCCTGTCATTCATGGCTATGTTGTTCATTAAAAATAGGTACAGTCCCAATCAAAGTTTAACACCATTTGAACAACAAGGTTCCAAGTAGAGCTTCAACATGCAACAAGAAGAAATGGGAGGGACACAAAACATTTTTTGGAGCGTGCAATTTTCACAAAGAAAATAACTCCCCCCGGGGCAATCGCCAGCTTCTCTGGGTTCGTTTGCATTACCGCATTATTAATTTATTATTATGTAAAGTTTCATGGAGCAACGCAAATTAATGTGAAAAAGAGAAGAGACTATAAGGAAATATTATAAGTATGTATAAACACAAACATCCACTCTGTGTATTGGGTTGATGCTTCTCTGACTTTCTAGCTAACTTACAGTTAGTTGCTATGTGGCTGACAAAGTAACTTTGTCTATTAAAAACACTGCTTGTCGTTGTGAACATGTTTTTAGAGTGAGCATATAAATATTTGACAGAAAAAGAATCAATTACGCCCTCCAAAGGGTTAATCTGCAAATATAACCAGTTTGTACAAGACCACTGATTTTTCACACTGCCACATTCTGTCATTTCGGACATACTTCATCACGCTCAGTGACGCTTCTTTCTGGTTTGGTGACGAGCCTGTGTCTCAACTTAGTCTGGGCTTCTGTCCTCCACATACAGGCCTATCGACACCGTTTGGAAGTGGAGATGATCGATGAGCTAGTGCGTCATTCCCTTGAGCGTGCTCCATTAGAACCGTCACCATGTGCCTTGTGCCAAACCCAGCAACATCCAAGACAATGTGATGCATCAGTCATCAAACCATTTTTCCCCCCTTGGACTAGAGGATCTGAGCCTATGGTGGGTGGTACATTTTCCTCTGATATAATCCCATCTTCAGCTTCTATCCCACCCCAGGCCTGATAGAAACCAAAGCTCTGTGCATTTCATCCCAAAACCAGAACTGTCTAATTTAGCCCACTTTATCACCCAAGCAGTCAGAGCACTGTTCCCACACAGAGCATGTCCACATCCAGATTTACGCCAACACATCATCGAAGCCTATCTTAGTGTGGCTCACCTCCTAAGCCAGAAGAGACACAGAAGTTTCTGCTTCATGTCCTGGGAACCTCTACTGTCTCAGTCCAGAGCTGGCACCAGAAGCACATGGGGAGGGGTAACGGAGGAACTGGGGTTTGTTGGGGCAAGAGCTGCAGGATGAGAGGCATCCAATCAAACGCAAACCAGATGGAGGGATGGATGAATGAATGAATGAATGAGTAGGGAGGAGAACCTGAGTCATCCTCTTTCTTAGTCTTCCTCCAGTTGTATTTGTTTCAGTGGACGCTCCAATGTGTAGGTTTATCTGCCTGCATTTTTTTTATCTGGTATTATCAAATGGATAATTTCAACTAATATTGATTGGTCAAAGAAACAATTCAGTCTTGCAGATGGCTGTGCAAGAGAAAAATCGCTTGAGTTGTTTTTTTCTCCATCAGTGGTTTATCTCTATACATCTTCAGCACACCTTTGTACGATCCTCCCAGGATCATATGCACTCAACTTTTTGTACAACAAAAGCCAGGGGACCTCCTTAAATCTATCTATGCCTCACACTCATATAATACCTGTAATTTCTAAAACACTGGGAAATGTTTAAAAAAGACTGTCTTTCAGTATCTGAATACATATTAAAACCTAATCTAAAAAGTGTTTATGGCGATCTCAAATGAAGGAAGGTTGAAAAATGCTGTGTGATATACAGTGGGGCAAAAAAGTATTTAGTCAGCCACCGATTGTGCAAGTTCCCCCACCTAAAATGATGACAGAGGTCAGTAATTTGCACCAGAGGTACACTTCAACTGTGAGAGACAGAATGTGAAAAAAAAAATCCATGAATCCACATGGTAGGATTTGTAAAGAATTTATTCGTAAATCAGGGTGGAAAATAAGTATTTGGTCAATAACAAAAATACAACTCAATACTTTGTAACATAACCTTTGTTGGCAATAACAGAGGTCAAACGTTTACTATAGGTCTTTACCAGGTTTGCACACACAGTAGCTGGTATTTTGGCCCATTCCTCCATGCAGATCTTCTCGAGAGCAGTGATGTTTTGGGGCTGTCGCCGAGCAACACGGACTTTCAACTCCCGCCACAGATTTTCTATGGGTTTGAGGTCTGGAGACTGGCTAGGCCACTCCAGGACTTTCAAATGCTTCTTACGGAGCCACTCCTTTGTTGCCCGGGCGGTGTGTTTTGGATCATTGTCATGTTGGAAGACCCAGCCTCGTTTCATCTTCAAAGTTCTCACTGATGGAAGGAGGTTTTGGCTCAAAATCTCACGATACATGGCCCCATTCATTCTGTCCTTAACACGGATCAGTCGTCCGGTCCCCTTGGCAGAAAAACAGCCCCATAGCATGATGTTTCCACCCCCATGCTTCACAGTAGGTATGGTGTTCTTGGGATGCAACTCAGTATTCTTCTTCATCCAAACACGACGAGTTGAGTTTATACCAAAAAGTTCGACTTTGGTTTCATCTGACCACATGACATTCTCCCAATCCTCTGCTGTATAATCCATGTGCTCTCTGGCAAACTTCAGATGGGCCTGGACATGCACTGGCTTCAGCAGCGGAACACGTCTGGCACTGCGGGATTTGATTCCCTGCCGTTGTAGTGTGTTACTGATGGTGAGCTTTGTTACTTTGGTCCCAGCTCTCTGCAGGTCATTCACCAGGTCCCCCCGTGTGGTTCTGGGATCTTTGCTCACCGTTCTCATCATCATTTTGACCCCACGGGATGAGATCTTGCGTGGAGCCCCAGATCGAGGGAGATTATCAGTGGTCTTGTATGTCTTCCATTTTCTGATGATTGCTCCCACAGTTGATTTTTTCACACCAAGCTGCTTGCCTATTGTAGATTCACTCTTCCCAGTCTGGTGCAGGTCTACAATACTTTTCCTGGTGTCCTTCGAAAGCTCTTTGGTCTTGGCCATGGCGGAGTTTGGAGTCTGACTGTTTGAGGCTGTGGACAGGTGTCTTTTATACAGATGATGAGTTCAAACAGGTGCCATTCATACAGGTAACGAGTGGGGGACAGAAAAGCTTCTTACAGAAGACGTTACAGGTCTGTGAGAGCCAGAGATTTTCCTTGTTTGAGGTGACCAAATACTTATTTTCCACCCTAATTTAGAAATAAATTCTTTACAAATCCTACCATGTGAATTCATGGATTTTTTTTTTCACATTCTGTCTCTCACAGTTGAAGTGTACCTCTGGTGCAAATTACTGACCTCTGTCATCATTTTAAGTGGGGGAACTTGCACAATCGGTGGCTGACTAAATACTTTTTTGCCCCACTGTATGTAAATCACATATGTATGCCTAGAAATCTTTTTAAAGATAGACAGATCCACTGTGACATTACACATTGATGCTTTTGTTTTTAAACGCATGGTGTTTAAAACTTCAATCATCAGCTAGTGTTGCATAGTATGGTTAGCTAGGTGCATATACTGGATGGCTGCATTGCACAGATGCAGATATCTATTTTTTAAATACTAATCTATACCTTATAGCCCAACATATATAGGAATTACAAGAATAGTATTGATATGTAGTGATTTAAATATTGGCTATTCCAATATATATTTTTAGACACACAATAGATGACAAGATTTCTTTAGCATTTGCTTTATGTAGCTATTTATTTCTTGGTTTACACTCTGTAAATAAATAAATGCTGCTCCCATCAGCTGTGTGAGTGCCCCCTGGTGGACAAACTATGCAGCGTCAACACTCATAGTGCTTTATGCTTAACCAGGAGTAGCGTGAAGGCAAATAGACCTGCTTAAGTGGGAGCAGTGCGAAGGTAGATAGACCTGCTTTCACGTGTTTATTGTCAATGGAGTCAGTGTACAAACTTTGTGGTACAACCAGTCTGAGCGCTACTCTTGCTTGTGCTGCTTTTGGCCAGTCAGCTAGCCAAAAGCTGAAAACAATAAAAGCAACTACAGCTGCCATCCTTACTTTTCATTCTATGTATTTTTATCTCTAGTCAGCATTTGCATGCATCATCGGCATCCGTTGGGTTTTAGGGGGACTGCAAAGGAGTACATTGCGGTGAGTAAAAGCCCTCATTTTTCGTCCAAATGAAAACACATATGTGGTCGAACACATTTGCGGGACCATAAATTACACTTAACATGGTTGTTTTTCAGGGTGAAAGAAGACGTGGGCAAAATGTGGGGTTTCTCTTCTAACTTTTTCAATTTTCATTAAATAACAGTCAGTATAAATACTGATACTGATATTGGTAAATAGCTAATACTAGCAAGTAATACTGTTACTTTAATAAATGAGTAATGTTTTAATTTACATTGAAATAAGTGAAGAATTTTTCTCATATAAAAAGTGAAAATGACACAGATGGACGTTATAATTACTTCTAACTGGGGATCGGATGAATATTGGTTTTTGGAACTTTCATACTGATTTAATGTTTTAGGCTTAAATCTTAACAACTTGGGTGACATTTGCACTGTTAACATTTGACTGAAACTCGAGTTTTCAAGTCTGTATCCATTTCTTTTGTCCTTTTGTTTACTTTTTAAGCATTTTCATATGTTCTTATGCAATCAGATTCACAGTTACAGCAACTTTTCCATTTTCTAATTCATTCATTAATATGTTATTTTTTATGTGGACTTTGCCATACTTGTTCTGCTCTCTTAAGATTACAGGGACTAGATCAGAACTAAACTATTAGAACTATCAGAAACTAAAACAGCACTCGAGTTAAAGATGGGCATATCTCATAATTTCCTAAACCAGTCAATGAAACATTATTTTTCTGAGACAAATGTCATCATTTTGGCAGGTTTATATGGATGACGAGAAGAAACAACAACTGAAAAAGAGGCAGGTAACTGACAAAACTGAAAATCAATAAGACCTAAATGATATACCATGACTTGAAATGTGTTGGAAACTAAAACAGATGTGATGTCTTTTATTATTCTTAGTTGTTTGTTGAAAATTGTTGCCAGTTCACATTGGTTGATTATCAGCTGCGGTTATGAAAAGTGTTTCAGAGATACGAGGAGCAATTTTGGCATGAAGGCCTGCGATGTGTCTGTCACATTTTCCTTTCTCCTCAGTCTCTTCTTCTTTTTTTCTGACACCCAGTTTTTGTTCATTTTCCAGCCAGAGAAGAGGAAAGCAAACACGGCAGGTACCGCACCATGTCAGTCCACCTCCTCCACCTTCTCCACCCTACTAAATCTATCAGCACTCATGAGAGGAGACGCTAAGGTCTTCGTGAGTGTCCACATATACATACATATAGTGGAATTCTGCCAAGAGTGGCAGAGAGTTAGAGACTGAAATGAAAGCAAACCAAAAGAAAAAAAGAAAAGCAAAAAATAACAAGAAACATGACAGCTCTGATGTCATTCACCATTAGAAGCCATTAGTGGTTTTGAATGTTCCATTGAATGTTTTTAAGTCAGTGTAGTGTGGGTGAAAGCTCATTGACATCCTACTATCACCCCATAAGTAACTTCACACACACTTGTGTGGATGTTTAGCAGTAAATTGGGAATGCTAAGGCAGAAGTGGGGGTCACAGTAGCTCTTTGACTAGCACAGATTCTATTAGACCTCCAAAATCACACACACACACACACACACACACACTTGCACAAGCCATCACTCCATCGCCACCTACCAGCCAATGTTACAACATCACCAGCAATGGCCCATCCTTCTTTTTTCCTTGGCAACTTGTCTGTCGGGCTGAGGTGGCGCAGACCTGAGGAATGATGAAAGAGAGAGAGACTGAAAAGAGGGATAGGGTGGGCTTCATAAGAAGACAGATGTGCTCATGGACCTGTCACCAGCTTAACACTGCACCATTTCCAAACACTTGACCTTTTCTATTTCTGCATTCATCTTCATACAGCTCTCTGCTGCCGCTTGGACACTGATCTTTCACTGTTTTTATTTTTGTATTTTCAATACAAAATAGATAATTGAAAAAAAACATCATACATTTTGGTTTTCTAGTTTTTAGCTTTACTGAACACTCAGAATGTTCATACAATACAAGTCACATCACCTGTTAACATATACTTGTTTGTTTTATGTACTTTTTATGCATTTTACACACTCACAAAGTGATGAATGTAAGGAAGCAACAATACAGCCAGTAAACAAGGCCAGTGCTAGAAGTGATTCAAATACACAAGTGACAGCACACAATATTTTATGAATGAAACTACAAATTCCTATCCCGTTCGGCACTGTAGCAATCAGAATTATTGTCTAAATGCCAAGAAAAATGCTCAACAGATTTATTTTCCCAAGTGGAACATTGGGGCTTTGCCATATTGGTCCACGTGCTGGCAGGCTCCACCAGCAGCCTGCTACATCAGAGCGGACCGAGCCCCAGGCTCAGAGACCTGAGGGTCCTCCACCTGACTGAGCCACGGGCACCAGGCGCCACCAAACAGCTTCCAGGAGTGAGCCAGTACACACCCGAGCACCCAGCCCCGGACACCGAAACCCACCAACGCACCGACAAGTGAGGGCATCAGCCACTAACAGGGAGTGTGGTGGGGAAACTACAGATTCCATCCATCCATGTTTTCTTCATCTGTAGCTCCCTGTCTCTCCCTCTCCTCTGTGTGCGTGTTTACTGGTGTTCTTGTCCTTGTGCAACGTCGGGCCCGGAGAGGGCCCACTCCGGCTCCCACTCTGGAGCCAACCACACCTGCCGACAATCACACTAACCAGCTGCTGATGATCCTCATCACAGGAGCGCTATTTAACAGAGAGGCTGGGCTTCAATCAACGCCTGATTCTTGTGTTAGTCAGTGAAACTCTGGCTCACGTAAAAGGTGAAACTTTCTAGTATCTCATCAAGGTGAAGAAAATTTATTATTGCATCTTATTCATGTCCGGGAAACCATGGGGAGAGTGTGGAGGGAGCCAAGCATGTTTTTAAATATTCCGTGGGTGTTGTGGAGAGCAAAGATTGGGAGAAGGATTCACTGCACTGGGAACTGGGATATCACAGCTGAGCAAATGTCTTTTATTGGAGCTGTTTGCACTTATCTGGGTTTTTTCACTGTAAATAAATTCATTGTCACTGCTCAGAAAGTCCTGCGATTAGGTCCTGTATTTCACAACTTGACAAGGAAGATGAATAGAGTCAGTTTTAGTGATAGAATTAACTTAACTATAATCAATACAGAACCGAGGAGTGCTATTGAACTTTGGTACTAATATACACGGTGAACTGTATGCGCTAGTGCTCAGAATAGCTTTGTTCAATAAGATAGTTTACTTCCTTTTGCATTACATTCCTTTTCATTGGCTTTGGCTCGGCAAGCATGTGGCTTAATTGGCTTATGTTCCTCCACATCAAATACGTGGGCCAGGACTACAGTTTGGCGAGGGTGGCAAGAGAAAAGTAATAAGTTGCTTCCTATCAGATTGATAATATCGGCTTCAGATTTTGATGGGTGGGCTACAAAAGTTTCTAGATTATTTAAAATCTCAGAATTTTCTAACCAGACATCACTTTTTACCAGCAGTCCGTTATCAGAGGTTCATGGGGAGGAGGGACACCAGCGGTGCTCTCCAGGGCTGGCACAACCAAATGATTTCTTGGGTAATACGATTTCATGTGTGGATTTAATGTGGCAAAACCTATACTTTCTCTGTCTGTCTAGGGTTTGGATCACATAATTAATGTCACTGATTTTCCATTCTACCAGATATGGACAAGCAAACTGGGCTTGCAAGCTGGATCCTACTATAGGATCCAAAACTTTCTTTCTAGGCTGGAAACTTCTGTTAACATCTTTTTTTTTTTTTTTTTTTATCATAACAAGCCTTCATTTTAGCCTAAGCATGTGTCAAGTTTTCCTGACCTACTGACATGCAAGGTGGAGATTCTCCCACAAACTGCAAACAGTGTCAAGCACATTATGTTAGGTTTTGAACGTTTCTGACAACCATTTCTCTTTAAGGAGCCAAAGGAGACCACGTACCACATGACCAAACACTAGATCTGCCGGACTGAACTCCTTAAAGATTCCTAAACAGCTTCCCTAACGGCAAACAGCAATAATTTCAGATCGTTGTCCCTTTAGCTACCAGACTCTGGGCAAAACTTGAGAAGCATAGTTTTGAGAGTTTTGTGAATCCTGTGTGGCCACCTCGCTGACTTTGAACCTCACTAAATGTTAATTTGGTAAAGCTACAGTCACATACCTTGGAAAACAGTGAGTCAGGGATAGGTATATCCGGTAACCGCAAAAGTATATGCTATTGTCGATTTTCCTAGCTCACAAACAAATAGAGCTCTGTGCCATTTTCTAGGGGTTTGTGGCTATTAGAGAGGATTCTGTAAGAATTTCTCCAATGTTGTAGCTCCCCTCATGGCTTGGTCAGCTCGTTAAAACAGTTTGTGTGGACAATTTTTTGTCAGACTGCTTTTGAGTCTGTGAAGGCATTACTGTGTACTTCCCCAGTTCCTGCTGTACCCTATTTCACCTCTTTTTAAACAAGAAATTGACAGTAGCACTTGTGATCCGACTGTTGTTCTCCTGCAGGAGAATCGGCAGGCCATAGATCATTCAATTTGTTAATTTTCCCAATAGTTCAACAAACATCAAATGAACTATAGCAAGAGTGAGGAGGGGAGTCAGTGGAGAGGGGTTGAGAGTAGAGTTGCTAGTGCTCCTCATCAGAAGGAGCCATTTAAGATTGTTTGGGCATCTGACTAGCATGGCTCCTATTCCAGGCATGTCCAACAGGGAGGAGGCCCTGGGGCACATGCAGGACACGCTGGATAAATTAAATCTCTCAGCTGGCCTGGAAACACTTCAGTGTTCCCCATGATAAGCTGGAGGAAGTGGCTAGGGAGAGTGGGCAATGTCCGTCTCCTATCAGGTTGTCAAATAGTCAACTACATGTTTGTGGTAATATTGCAATTAATTTATATAAACTTCAAAATTGCAAAACGGTTGCCATTTGTTTCTGTCTACACACAGAGAAATTCACATTGAGTATTTGCTTCCAGAGTTCAGCCAGAAAGTCAGAGGTCTGACATGCTCAATGATGTAGCAGGACAGTGATTTAACTGCAGATGACATAGACACTTGGCAACCTTGCTTTTACAGTGGGGCAAATAAGTATTTAGTCAGCCACTGATTGTGCAAGTTCCCCCACTTAAAAGGATGACAGAGGTCAGTAATTTGCACCAGAGGTACACTTCAACTGTGAGAGACAGAATGTGAAAGAAAAATCCATGAATTCACATGGTAGGATTTGTAAAGAATTTATTCGTAAATTAGGGTGGAAAATAAGTATTTGGTCACCTCAAACATGGAAAATCTCT
>NW_005187406.1:5480648-5488820 GCF_000239375.1 Pundamilia nyererei | reverse complement strand
GTACCTCTGGTGCAAATTACTGACCTCTGTCATCATTTTAGGTGGGGGAACTTGCACAATCGGTGGCTGACTAAATACTCTTTTGCCCCACTGTATATAGCAATATAGCCAGCCCAAACAACCAGTTAGCAACTAACTGAGTTGAGCCCTGTGTTGAAAAGAGATGTATTGCAGACAAGTTGTGTTTATCAATGCAGACCAACTCAGATTGATTGCAGCATGTTGACAATCTGTCTGGATTTAGAAATTAGATGGCAAACCTTCACCAATCTGTTTGAGAATGACTCCAGTCAGTCCAAGTCAGACAGATATAATAATATTTAGACAGGCTGCCTACTACCAGGCAACCAAAGGTGGTTGCACTGAGGGTTTTGTACACTCAGTCTCTGGATGACCAGTTGGTTGCTGCAGCTAGTTGGAATTGCAGTCACCAGGCAACACCAATATTTTTTTAGTGGCAAGCAGGTTGCTGTTATAATTCCTACTCTAGTGTGCCTGAGAATGATTAAGAAATGACTCAGGTTACTTCCCACTTGTATTTTCACACTCCTTCAGAGTTTTACAAATGTACTTTTGGAAGTAAACTGAGTTACGATACGGAGTTGCCTTAGTTGGGTCAGCACATTCAATAAGAGAAAGTTTGTCTACTCGGCCACTTGCACCACACGGCAATCACCAGTTTTCTACAAGGACCTCCACAGTATGATTCCAGGGGAGGCAGCTGATTCTGGGCCCAGGTTAACTTTTAGAACCGACACCAAGAACAGAACAAGCAGAGCAGAGAGGAGTCCAGCAGATCTGTCTGCCAGCAACAGAGCCCTGCCAGAGAGCTATATGAAAGCTGGGTCTGGTTATAATTGTTTGGTGGGGTGGAGGAGTTGGACACCAGGGGTTATGTTTCCATGCCACTGTGTGTGAATGTGGATGAAAGCCAAAAAGCCAATGTCTGCATATGTCACTGGTATGAAGCAGAATCCAAGAGTGAAATCGCTATAAGCTTTCCTGTTTTAAACCACTAAGCCAGGCTGGAAATGAACTGAGATCTTTATCAGACTATAGATCAATACATAGTGAAATAGCACAAGGACGTATAGTGGCAGGATAAGGGTCTTTTATTTGTACTGGAGAGATTTATTTTGTTGTGAAAAACCTCTTGTGTCTTTACAATTTAGTTAACAGAGTAACCCCTAAAGCCTCTAACAAGGAAAAAAAAAAGAGACGTTAATTACAGTGGTCTCGTTTGTCGTTCTTTAACAGTGAGGGAGCCATTTTGCATGCAGCCTGATGTGGGTTTCCAACATTTGACACTGTTTTCATGGTCAATTATCCTTTTGAGAGGAGATAGTGTTATTTAAGACATTGCCATTCAAGCGTTTCTTACAAAATGCAATGCTTGAGGATATGGCGGAAAATGTAAGGAAAACATGAGATTTATTGTATGACTCAACAAATACAATAAGAACAGATGAGTCATTCGCAAATGTTGTTACAGTTGAGTTTGGATAGTGTAGGTCACATCCCGAAACTGCAGTGCTATGTGGCACAGTGGAAAGGTCTCTTCAGAGCTAGCTTCTGCTTCTGATTACTCTGAAGAGAGTATCTGTTCTGCATGCTCTGCACTGTTATAAGCTTAGCACATTTTGTGAAATGTGATCGCCGAACACTAACTTAAATAGAAAAGTCACCAGATGTGATAAAAAGGGACTTCATTTTCTTTTAAGGTGTGATAATATTTAAAAGATACTAATTAAATAGTTTTAAGAATACTGTAAATTATTTCTATTTGCACACAATAACAGAATTATATCAGAAAAAAGCTACCAGGGTCAGTATTATTAGCTCCCTGAAAAACGGACCTTTTGAGTGAACTTCAGCACTAACGACGGCCGTCCAGTGATCTGCTCTGACTTTGTGATGCTCAAATTTCAAACTTACACGCAGTATATACACTTCAGCAAGGGTTTTAGCTGTCACTTGAAAAAGCATCATGCATCACTGGTGGATATAAAAAGTTATTACAGCTTTATCAAAATCTCAAGAACTGTAGCGAGAAGTATCATCAAGAAATTCAAAGGCAGTCACTTCAATATATGCAAAGTACAGAACAAGTCTAGCAGAGATAGAAAGCCAATGATTTCAAAGACTCTGAAAAGAAAACTATTGAGAAATGTGACTGAACAACTGCCAAGACACTAGTGCAGGGGTGTCGAACTCCAGGCCTCGAGGGCCGGTGTCCTGCAGGTTTTAGCTCTCACCCTGGGTCAACACACCTGAATCAAATGATTAGTTCATTACCAGGCCTCTGGAGAACTTCAAGACATGTTGAGGAGGTAATTTAGCCTTTAAATCAGCTGTCTTGTATCAAGGTTACATCTAAGACCTGCAGGACACCGGCCCTTGAGGCCTGGAGTTCGACACCTGTGCACTAGTGCCTTAGTGCCTTGTACACTTAGCCAAGACTGGAATTGTAGTCTCAAAGAAGACAATCACTAGAACCCTGCACAGGAATTGACTGGAAGGTTCCACACCAAGAAAATCTGTTATGATCTTGGGTGAGACCCAGTGTTTTGTGTTGAATTTATATTTCTTGATTATTTGTTATTCATGTTTTTAGTTCTCTTGAGGTTATATTTTGTTGTTCTAGCTCAGGTTAGGCAACTCCAGGCCTCGAGGGCCGGTGTCCTGCAGATTTTAGATGTCACCCTGGGTCAACACACCTGAATCAAATGATTAGTTCATTACCAGGCCTCTGGAGAACTTCAAGACATGTTGAGGAGGCAATTTATCCATTTGAATCAGCTGTGTTGGATCAAGGACACATCTAAAACCTGCAGGACACCGGCACTCGAGGCCTGGAGTTCCCCACCCCTGTTCTAGCTTCTAGTTTCAGTCAGTGTGCCTTCCATGTGTCTGTGTTATGTCTACGCTGTAGTTTTTTCCGGTCCCACAGTTCATGCCTCTCTCTCAGTGTCAAGTCCGTGTCTCTGTGTTATACTTCCTGTTTTACTTTGACAGTCTGTTTTTTTGCTCATCCTCTGCCCTTTGTCACGTCGTACTCTCACAATGCTGTGTTTTTTTCCTTCCGTGTTTCTAGCTGTTTCCAAGTTTAAAGTTCCTGGATTGTTTTCTAGTTGATTTTTTTTGTATCCAGTTTCTAGTTTAGTTTTGTATTTAATGTTAGTTTTTTTTTTTCCAGCAATACAAGCTGCTGCTTTCAGTTAAATTCCCCAGTGTGAGTCCTGCATTTGGGTCCTACATCCCGCCTGCCACACAGCAAACCTTGACAGAACGACATGGTGACAAGGTGGACCCAGCGGACTCAGCCTTTGAGAGGGGCATTCTCCAAGTACAAAGGCGAGGCGAATTTCCCATACCCCAGACTCTCAGAAAATTTCTGTCAGGCTTAATGCTATCGAGACAATCCTCGAAAGCGCTCACAAGCGGAGGATAGTCCTCGCGCAGCTGCTATTAGGGCAGAAGATGTTCACACCTATGCCTCCAAACTGCAAATGAATCGCGCATTAGCGAAGCTGCTGCTCCTGCACTGACTGTAACGCAGTCAGTTCTTCTTTAACTGTTATGCTGTTTTGTGGATCACAAGGTTTAAAACTACTTATAAACACAAACACACACAAGTAACTCCACCAGAGTGCCTATTTCGGGTCACTTTTGCCGGACCACGCCCAGATAAAGGAGCAGGGTTGGAATTGTGACATTAAAAAAAACAATAATTGCTAAAATAAATTTAATTTGTAGTTCTAAATAAATTCTAAATGCATTTAGGACGTTTTTACTCACTTTATGTCTCTTCCACAATATTATTTCTCTCTCCAACAACATAGGTTGCAATTACATCAGCATGACCAATTATGCAAATTAGGCGATGACGTCATTTAGTGACTTTTAGTGACTTTTAGTACAGCCAATAGCGATTTTCCTTACTGAGGAGTTGGCAACACTGGGCTAAACGCATCCGCTTCCGAGTTTTTTTTTTTCAGCAATACAAGCTGCTGCTTTCAGTTAAATTCCCCAGTGTGAGTCCTGCATCTGGGTCCTACATCCTGCCTGCCACACAACAAACCTTGACAAAGTCTCTGCTTCAAATCAGAATGAAGTGTGCTAAGGACAACCTTTAGAAAAATTATACATACTGGAAGCATGTCCTCTGGTCAGATGAGATTAAAACAGAGACACTGTTTATGAGTTCCTACATTGAAACACAGTGGTGGGAGTATTATGGTTTGGGGAATGCTGTGTGTCTGGAACTAGGAATCTTATCAAGGTGGAAGTAATGTTAAATGGACCGGCTCTTATGTAGCACTGTTCTACTCTGCTGGAGAACAAAGCGTTTTATACAACATGCCTTATTCCGCCATTCAAATACATTTATACAGACACTTTTTTCTTTGAATACCTTGGTTTGAAGGCTGGATAAAGCATCAACCTTCTAATTAGTAGATGACCTGGTCTACGTCCTGAGCTGCAGCCATGAAGAAAGAAGGATATGAGAAGATTTTGAAAGAAAACCTCAAGAAGTCAGAAAGAAAACTGGGTCTGAGTTTGTCTTCCTACACAACAACAACCCAAAACATACATCGCTGCTGGTGAAGATCTACATTCTACAAGACCAAAGTCATAATTTTGTGTCTGTGTGTAAAGTAAAATAATGTAATCTTCCAAAACCAAAATAGATCATTTGGGAATTCTGTAGTAAAAATTCTTTGCTCAGTTGAATAGCACTTGGGAGATGCTTAAAACAACAAAATAATCCTGCAGGATCTAATAATTCTGCACATATATTCATAAAACTAAGTGAAAATTGAATTTCATTCAAATCTAAGTGTATCAAACCATGTTTAATTTAGCAGTTTACTTTGGTGTATTTTTTGGATAAGAGCATGCTACACATTGCTCCCACTTAACTTGCAATGTTCATATTGCAGTACTGGAAATTATTATCATTATTGTGTCAAATTATCTGAAAATATCAAACAGATGCAAGAAGTTGAGTGGTAGGGGTCAGGGACTGCAAGTGGGTTGTTGCTCATTCTTAGGAATCCCCAGCAACGTTTTTCTACCCTGCAGCTTTTTAGGAAAACCATGGAGAACAAACAACATGAGGTAAAACAGGGTCAGACCACGAGTTTACTTCAGTGTCTATTTACTGTACAAGGATTCTGCTGGGGATCAGCTGGATGCAATAAAGTCATCAAAAGACTTGATGGTTTCTAACACAAACCAGACATGAGAGAGTGCTTTGCAAAAAAAGGGGTTTACATAATAAAACTAACTAACAAAAACGTATGAAAATAGAGGAAGCGTTGGAAGAAGGGACTATAGGAGACCCAAGAAACCACAAAGGATGACCAAAGATTGAAAAAGAATCAGAGTACGGCTGTGAAAATGTAGTTTGTCAAAATTTAAGTTTGAATTTCAAACCCTACACAATATTCTGTTTGGTAAACCAACACAGAACTTCCTGCCTGAAGTGCTTAGATGAGTGACCAACAAAATACTTTAAACTCAATGTTTCAGGTTATAGATATAAATAAATGTGCAAATTTCCAGTCAAACTTTTACTTTCTAATAAAAAAAACATGGGGGCATTTTTATAATTCCTGTCAGTTTTGTTGTCATGCTGATCTCATTTGTTTACTCTCTTTAGATCAGATCCCGTTTGTACTTCCTCTTTCCCGTTTGTAATTCCCTCTTTGCCAATGGTGCATTAGGGGCATGTGTGGCTCACGGGTTTTATGCTGAAATAAAGGCACAACGACAATATATGAAGAATCTGTTGAGGTCTGCGTTATTAAACTTGACAGCCAAAATGCATTTGAACTTAAAAATAACTTAAAAATAATACGTCAAACAAACAGAATTTTAAAGATTGTGATTGTTGTATTATTATTATGTTTGTTTGACACTAATGGCTGGCATAAGCTGAAGAGAACAGTATGACAGCATGCCTTAAATTAATGAATTATTTAAGTTCAAACTGCCATACTGAAGCTTCTTCAATTCTTCCCACTAGTTTTTTCTCCAACAGAAAGGAGTTTTCTTGAGTACGTTTGTATGCAGAGGCTAACCTCGTTAAAATGACGTTGACGCCATAACAGCAGTAACGCGGCAAATCTCCGTTAGCGAGTTAACGCGGATTGCCCCGTGCGTGGGGTTGCATGGCGCTAACACGTTAACGAGCTAACCATGCTAATGTGTTGAGACTGTGCATGTAAAAAGAGCTTGTTGTTTTCTATTAGACACCTGTCTTAAAAACTAGGAGGCTATAGTTGGTATTAGCTGTTAATTTAGTGTTTGCTATACTAAGGGTTCTTAGCCCTATTGGGCTGCTAACGTAACAGTAGCTAGGAGTAGTCTGCAGGTATAGATAGGCTTATATAATACTGTTGGATTTTTGCACAGGTCCCCACTTTGCTCTTCTCATCTCCAAAATCTCGTCCAAATATGGTCAACCCAAAAAATGTAAATAAATAAATGTCAGTGAACAGTAGTCCATAAACCAGCAAGAAAAGGTCCAACTTTCCTACATAGTTCATGGCATTGCCTCAAAGGCATTTCTTTTAAAATTGTGTTTTACAAAATCCTACAAATATGACTATGCCCAAACATTGTTTAAAATGATTACAGTTACAACACAGTAGTTTGTTCGATGATTACTGGTTAAAGCCGTAATATAAAGCTGTAAAGTGATGTAAAGTAAGAAAAGACCCTGTACAAACACATAAATTAACATTTGCACACACACATACACGTGCACACAGAAACCCTGTCCAGCTGGACACTTTATGCATGTTTTGGGTAATGGCTGACATGGTTGGTGGTTAAGCGGTCAGGCATCCACCACCCCCAGCAGTGTTTGAGGAAAGACCAAAACCACCACCTCCTCTCCTCAGCCAAACCTCCAGTAGCCTCAGGAGAGGGAGAATATTCCTCCATGTAAGTGTGTGTGTGCGCAGCAACACCTCCAGCACCGCCCTCATGTGAGCCAAGCCCCTATCATAACAAACTAAAAACAAACTCTAAATGGTGTTGCGACACAGTGCATGTTTGGATCTCACTCTTGGTAATGATCTTGATTTTTTTCCTCCCAGGAGAAAAACGGAGTTACACAGGCCATCTGCTGCCATACAAGTTAGATAACATTCCTCATAAAACCGATCCCCAGTCAGCCAGACGTCAGCCTGAAGATGATATGCCAAACTGCAGCAACTTAATATGTGTGTTTGAGAATGCAGTGGGCTTTGCATGTTATCAGTCACTGTCATAGTAAACAGCCTTGATTAGTCATGTGCTCGGAAGATCTGTGACCCCTAGGATATCTGCCAGGAAAAAAGCAACACGTATAGCGACATATACACAATGATAGCAAAGTTAATATTCCCACACACAAACACGCAAATCCTACCTCAACAAAATTCTGCCAAGGACTTCTTCTGCTCTCATTGAACAATTGTTTGGCTAGCTCTATCAGATCTTCTTAGAGGTTTCCTCTAAACTACCAATCAGGTTAACTCTCCAAGACCCAGAGCTTGTCACCACGTTCACAAAAAGAGGGACTTTTAATCCAGCTTTGGCATCCACCTTCAGAACACAATTTTTCCTCTGTGCCTCTTTCTTTGTAAACTCGGTTATGTGAAACAGTCTGTGGTTAAATTCACAATCAAGTGCTCTGGCTCAGAGTAAGGCAGTTTATCCAATTATCAGCTATGTTTGGAAGCTTGCTATGCACCTCTGTTGCTCTGCAGTTTTACTAATGTATAAGAGGTATTGAGACATTAAGGACTGCAGGTCTGGCATCGTCACGCTAGCATTTAAAAATTGTGATATTTCATCGCACAATTGAATCATTTAGCAGAACCACATGAAGTAACAAAAAAAGGATGTTTTTTTTCCATCATAGGTTCAATTTTAGTGAACTTTATGGATAAATTTGGGTCATTAATACCAAACTATCTTCATAGTGCCATTTTTACCTTTCAGCAACTCACACCAGGTAAGCCTTGAGATACCCTACCAAATCCAGTTGGTTTGACTAATATCAGTGGCATTAGTCAAATGTACCATGCACTGGTTTAAAGAGGTGGCTTTTCTTTGTTAATTGCTATGAATTAACCCTTTAAGACCTACCATCGAACCAAGTCCGCCAGAGCTTAT
>NW_005187406.1:5474121-5475506 GCF_000239375.1 Pundamilia nyererei | reverse complement strand
GCTAGCTTACGTGGTTGCAGAGCTACCGGGATTTAAAAATAGTTACGCAAAACAGAGCGTGCCCGCTCCGACCGGCTCTAAAGGGTTTTAATTGCAATTTGTTGTGTAACAACAAATAAACCTACACTCCATGTAAGAGGACTTAAAAATCACCCTAAATAAGCCAAATAAGTGTGTTCTCTTTAGAGCTGATGGAAATTTAGAATTAGGAATTTACCGTGTGGCTGCCATTACAATAAACAATAAGTAGCAATCACCATCCATCCATAAAATATACCGCAAACACAGAGAACAGATTTAAAGGATGGCATAGCTGAGGAAGAATGATGTGATGAATAATGGGTTTTTTTTGTTCAAACCCAAAGTGTAAATACACATTCTAACTGGAGCCCTGGAGTAAGTAATGGTAATAGCAATTGCTAAATATTTGAGAAGAGAAATTAGTCAGTCTGACCTGGGTCCTGGAGAAAATTCCAACCCAGATGAAGGCGCTAGCATTAGTAGTGGTCAGAAGAAAGAAAGAACGAAAGAAAGAAAGGTATACTGGGTATACAAACCGAACCAATTCCACTATGCCTGGTGTGCAGGGAAAAATTATCAATATGTTTTTTGTGACATTTTTGTTTGGTGGTGGGCTGTGTGATTTTCTAATGTGAAAAATCTCAAAAGATTGGAAAACATTGCATTGGAGTGAATGGAGATGATGCGACCCCTCCGTGCAAAAGCTCTGATTCTAATCAACTGCAACATTCCCAACCCTTGCAATAACTCTAATATCTTTAGATTCTGGGGGAGGGAGGAAGTCAGAGTATCCAGAGAAAACCCACACAGACACCGGAAGAACATGCAAACTCCACACAGAAACCATGGCCTTCTTGTTGTGAGGCCACCACCAGCCCACCCTAATTCCAAAATGATGCTTTGTGAATCTTTTTGATGGTTTTGTGATCACTAAAAATATCAGGTCACTGCTCAACTTCTGCTTTTTCAGAAAAAGATCAAACATACAAAAAAACGGTGTATAGCTAACTCGTGGAAAAACAAACAACCTACGCAGTTTCACAATGTTTTTCTTCAGAAAGGTTAACTCACAAAAATCAAGTTTGGCCAGTTTTGGGATATTTGGAAGATCTGCTGTAACTTTCCAAAGAATAATTATAAAATTATTTGAAATACACAGGTGGAAAGAAAGCTGAACTGACTCCTGTGTAGGACTGTCATTTTTATTACATTATTGTTATTCCAGTATTTTTAATATGCTTTGGCAAATTTTTACAGCAGCAATTTTCCTCTCTCTCAGTTCTCAAAACAGGTATTTTTCGTAACACAAACTCGCATCTGTAAAAAACCAAACAAACAAAATAACTAAAACAATTGAAAACGGG
>NW_005187406.1:5471420-5473811 GCF_000239375.1 Pundamilia nyererei | reverse complement strand
TATGCTTTTCATACAAGTTTCACACAAGACAGATACAAACTTTATAAGATTTATATATATCTTTTCCATATGGGTTAACGTGAACATATTGTGTTCAGATAAAAAAATGAAATGTGAAGAATTTATTTCAAACTTTTACAACATTTCTGAAACAGAAAAAAAGCAAACTGAAAATATAAGCATCAGAAAACACTAAGAAAATCACACAATCTGAGAAAATCTAATCACACTACATTCATTCAGATTGCATTCAGATTACTTTGAGCTGGCAGGAAGGCAACAGTAACTCAAATAACCACTGGTTACAAACAGGCTATGCAGAAGAGCATCTCTGCAACCCATCTGACCTTCTGCTACAGTAACAGAAGACTGCACACACCTGTCAGCTAACAATATGAAACTAGGGCTACATTTTGCACAGACTCACCAAAATTGGATACACAGAAGTTTGGAAAAACACTGTCAGTCACTTGATCTCAGTTCAGTTGAGCATCCTTAGGACATGCTTGTTTTTACTTCGAAAAACGCTGCAGCAGCACAAAAAACACAAGAAAAAACACAATGGGAGCAGAAGTTGAATAAAACACAGTGGAAGAAGAAACCACCATTGTGTTTTTTGAGTTTGTTAAGGGGGGGGTTAGCTTTTGTGGGATTCATTTCCGTTTCTGTTGTGTTTTATTCAACTTCCAATGTACGTTGTGTGCTTTTGCAGTACTTGTCTATTTGCTGGTGTTTTCTTCTTCTTTCTTTGCTGCAGTGCACTTGGCCTCTCAGAGCCACTGTGCATATTTTTACTTTTTGTTTTCACAGATGAAACGTTGATGCTCTGGATGACATGAATATCAGATTTTAAATACTTAAATCAAACCTTTTTCCACATTCAGGAATGGAGGTCGCCTCAGCTCAGTTCAGCGGTGTGAAAACGTCCTAGATGTGGTAGAGCTCTGGTATTGGTCCTAATTATGTTAACTGCAATGCAACTTTCTCTGACCGCAGCACCAAAGGTTTACAGGACTCTCATTATGCACTTAGACTCTACTGTAAACCAGGAAACAAGGAGCCAGTAAGCTGCTACACCAAAACCACATCAGTTGCACACTTACACACACAAAATAAAAACAGCACAAAAATCACTTTGCTTGCTTTCTTTGTTGTCTGTTGTGATCACCATTAAAATACAAATGAGTGTTTTAGTTTGTTTTGGTAGGGCACGCACAATAAAAATGATGTCCGGTTGCTTTTTGCTTAAACATGAACCATGTTACCTATTTTCAGTCTAAGTGTAGTGTGCCAATGGTCACAGGTCACACATCCTAAGATCAAGGATGAGTTTTCCTATGAGGTATGAGACTAATGATACAAGATGTGGCGCTTCCTGTGATGTAGCACGTCATTTAGCAGATGCTTTGAAGTGCCATACATTTAATAAATACATTTTGTAAGATTAACTCCACTGGGAATAGAATCATCAGCCATTGACGTTAGATTCTTGCTGTGCTCGCTGACTTCTGCAAGACTTTGAAAAAAACAGCTGACTAAGGTGTACATGTCTCCGTGTCTCACAACATACAGCTGCCTGCTTGGATCACAATTGCTTTAGCGCCACTGATAAGAATAAATAAAAACTTAATAATGACAATAAAAAGGAACCAACTGGCAGAGGGCTTGTCTGTGCAGATGACTGAGCCAAGGCCTTGCATTAGGAGAATTAGAGGGTATTTGAGAGCGGCTCAGCTAAAGCCAAGAGTACTGGGCATACTGCTGAAGATTATAACCCGGCCTGCAGCCCTCGGCAGTCCTGTTTCCAGCCCATTTCTGCAAAAGATCATAGTCTATTGGCTGAATAGCTCTGCACTAAGTGCCATGGAGGGAGAGAGAGTTGTACTCAGCCAAGTCCACTGGTCCACTGGCAGCAGAGGCTGGCAGAAGAAAGTCCCAGTTCCATAGTTTAAACAGCCAACAGTAGATGATTGGCCTGGCAAAACAGACCCACTCTGCCTAGCAAAACACATGGCAGTGCTTATGTTCTTAACCCTTACTCAGGCCCTACACTATAACATAGCTTGTACATCATACCCAACAGCAAAAAAAATGAGTGGATGGCTTAGACTGTCATCCCTCACGGCAGCACAGTTAGTTTGTGACATTTTCTTTAAAAAGGTTTATTTGTGGCATTTGTCACAGACTAAATGGTTACAGTCTGAGTCAGATGGTTAAATTCAGATCTGAGAAACTCTGAATAAGCAGATAAGGGGTTTGCTGCTGTTCACAGCAACCACTGTAGCTGGTACTGTGTATGTTCTCATCTGTCTCAAGGTGTCTAAAGGTCCGCTAGCATAAACAGAGTCATAGGCATAATTCAAATGATGAATAATTTTCAAACAGCATATA
>NW_005187406.1:5466646-5469995 GCF_000239375.1 Pundamilia nyererei | reverse complement strand
GGGGGAACTTGCACAATCGGTGGCTGACTAAATACTTTTTTGCCCCACTGTATGTCAGCACTAGAACGATTGCACAAAATTTTATAAGTAGTTGAGAAACTAATGTAGGCTTTAAAAATGTCTCAGTCACTGTCGTAGTAAACAGCCTTGATTAGTCATGTGCTCGGAAGATCTGTGACCCCTAGGATATCTGCCAGGAAAAAAGCAACACATATAGCGACATATACACACTGATAGCGAGGATTTCCTAAACATATGTGGTTCTACACCAACCTTGAATCAGGATTTACTGCCTTTTTTATTTGTTGGAATTTACAAGTAATAGTAAATTACAGACAATAAAATGTTCTAATGGAACGTGCAAATTTCCAATTTTTATGCTTTTAGTGGCCAATGTAAAATCACCTACGAACTTTAAGCATGGTCTGCAGGGATTGATTAACAAACTGTCTTGTTTGGGATTCATCACTTGCCACAATCATTGTTCTAATGAGATCCAGATAGTTTGAATTTGGACAATGCTAGGATGGATATTAGATTGAACAAGCAAGCGGCAAAAAGGGGGATACACATAGAACATTTTGCTATCTTCTTTAGGAAACAGTGACTCTAGAACTTGCGAAGAAGGCGAATGAGATGAGCCGAAAAGATAGCTGATCAAAAGCAGGGATGTGCAGATCCAATATCTGGATTGGATATTGGTCCAATACTGACCCAAAAAAGCTGGACTAGATATCGGTGCCCATAAGCCAATCCATGGTCCAATCTGTTCCATTCAGTTGTGTTGCTCTGTGTTTATTTTACCATGCAACAGCAGCAGCTAGTAGCTGAGCTAATGTAGCATAGAGGAAGCTAACAGCAAAGGGACAGTTTTGATGTAACTGCAATGTAATCTTGGTGAACTGACATGAGTAAAAAAACTCCAAGAGAGGACATCCCGTGAGCAAACACTTGGCTCCAGTGGGAAGGAAAAACTCCCTTTTAACAGGAAAAAACTTCGGGCAGAACCAGGGAGGGGCAGATATCTACCGTAACCTGTTGGAGGTGAGGATATTGGTTTGGTGTAACACTCATTAATAATCTATTGATAAACCTATGGTATTGTGTTCTTGTTAACACAATTAAATACTGTTTCAGTTCAGCTGCGTCCTGTCAGTGCCACACCTGTGTGTGGCGAAGTATATGGAAAAACTCTCAGTTTGATCTGAAAAACATCAGTGAAAATAACTAAGATGGGGAACATTTCTTCTTGCTCCTCCTCTGAGGATATGGATCATGTGTCTCCATGTTACCATGTCCCTGGCATCCTCCTCTGTCACACCAACCCTCTACGTGTCCTCCTCCACTACATCCATGATACTTCTCTGTGGTCTTCCCATTTTCCTCTTCCCTGGCAGCTCCACCTTAGGTGTTTTTATTTATGACTGCCAGACTTTTCCTCTCATTGTGGGAAGCAAATTATTCATTTATCTATGGTATTAGTATTGGCAGATACCCACAGCCAAGGTGTAGGTATTGGATCAGAACCAGAAAAGGCTGGTCCAGGCCATCCCTAATCAAATCAAATTAAATCAGTTCTCGTGGATGAAGTCTACAACCATCCATGCATACAATACTGCAATGATTAGTTTTAATGCTGTAACTTTTGCAAGAATTTTGTCATATGATGTCAATAGAAACCATGGAAGTCTGCACTGAATTCAAATGTAATCTGTCCAGTTGTTGCTGAGGCATGTCGCCTGACTGCAGTTCAGTCAGAACCACTATAGCCAAAAAAAGATTGTCATTTCCATCTGCATTAATTTATATCTAACAATATAGCTCTGTTCTGAGATCTCTCCACCCTACTGTGTGCAAATGTGGAAAATATGAAGAGCATAGGATGGGTAGATCAGCAAAATCGCCACCCTGTACAGAACAGAGCAGGCATGAGTGACAATAGACACAACATCAGAAACAATTTGGAAAGGGAGGAGCTGGTGTGAAAATGGGTTGCAAAGCAGCTTGCAGAATGCAACAACTGTAGTCACGCTAAAGAACATTGAACGGTGCACACTGATTTGCCAGTTGGATCCTCATCAGTCTCACATCAGCTGATGTCAGCTGGCATATATATCATCCAGCAACATCTGATCTATTGGGAATGTGGACTGAGCTTGACTTTGTAGCCTGCTCAACTAACCACCAGTAAACTATAATTGCATTTCTATAAGCTATAAATGGTGATGCATGAGATGTCCCAGAATCATCAACGTCAGCAGCATTCATTCAGTTTCAGCAGAGAACATCTGGCTTCTCTATGGAAGAGGAACATGAGATAAGATGATTTCTGTGAATATAGTCGTCATTACTTACTCCCAAAGGGTCAATTTTGAGTGACGAAACGATTCTCCCACTGAAAATGCTACATCCAGATGAATAGAATCAACCTTTTAGGATTTACTTACCTGGCCATTATTGCTCCTTAAGATCAGTGGAGTATTTTGCACTGCACAAAACTGCATGTCTTCATGTGCTTGTATTCCTTTTACGAACTAAGACGAATCACTTCTGGTTGTTAAGTGCTGCGATTTACATGAATATTCATGGAACCCTTGACACACTGATGAAATGTATTTATAATGACAACTTCCCAGACTAAAACTCTCATTTCTGTTTATGGAAACATAATCAATAGTAGAATAAACTCAACGCATGAATGCAATGCATCTGCAGCACAATCAATTTGTCATCTATAAGGAATGGACTTCCAGCTGAGAGCAACACACTCAACCAATTAAATGTGAGCCAAGGGTGAAAGTAACAGGTTTGGGAAGAGGAAAATGTTCCCATGGTCGTTAGGCTATTTGTTTCCATCCATATCTACTTCAGACACGCAGCAACCCAGTGCTGCATACCCCCAGACCTGAAGGCTTGCACGTGGTCTTAAAATTTCTTAACATGCTACCCGTAGATAGGCAGAAGGAGCGAGTGAGGGCCAAACAGTAAGAGACAGACTGACAGGAAGGCAAATTAGACTTAAAAATCCCCTAAAGCCGATTGTTACACAGAAGGAAGAAAAAGTCACAAGGAGATGTATAAGCGCAGATAGAGCAGTGTCCCTCGCAGGCTGTTTCGGCGCATTTTCAATGTCGTATGTTGGATGGAAAGGATCAGATTGCAGCACTGAGGCCGCCAGCAAGATTTCTTGGAGCCCCTGATGCTACGTTCTGCCAGGTTTGTGTCAATAATCTGAGGCAGTGGACTCCTTCCACCTCCCAACCCATTGCCTGTTTATCAGCAATGCCAACCACACACACACACACACACACACACACACACACACACACACACACACACACACACACAC
>NW_005187406.1:5450191-5466626 GCF_000239375.1 Pundamilia nyererei | reverse complement strand
ACACACACACACACACACACACACACACACACACACACACACACACACACACAAATAACAATGAAGAAAAATATAAGGAGTTCACACTATGTACATACACATGGAGCCACATACTTTTGTTATATCAGACACAGAGATTCAAGCAGTACCATCGATCGTCTTCTATCCCCTAGAGAGAACTCACAAAAACGCACAAAACACATATGGGCCCATAACTCAATAGTACACATTTGTTGAACATTTGCCGTAAATTAGATTGCACAGATGTAGTCATTGCAAATTATTGTCAGTTGCATATGTTTATATAACTCCCATTTACCCTGTTCATATTTATATCCTATTTCTCTTTGATGTATCCTATTACTCCTCGCTGTGGCAATAGCCATATTTCTCAAAGGAGATCATTAAAGTTTCATCTCATCTAATCTCATTAAATCTAAAAGGCTCATTTTTCCCCCCATGCAGCACCTCGGCTCGCTATCCAAGTGCAATTGTTTGGAAAAAACTTGGAGTTTTCCTCTTTTTAGGTGGCCAGAAGACTCTACAAATGGTCTGTTTGGTTGACATACAGCAAGCTTTTATGTAACAATATACTAACCTGCTCAGCTTTAGCATATTGAGAGGAATAACCTCCTGTAACAGCTATTAAAGAGTTGTTAAAGAAATGCATGAATGAAGTCTTGCATAGTTTTATATTTCACTGTAGCTGTAGCAGAGCTATTCATTCAGCCAGTGTAAGCGCGATGTGGAAAGGCCCACACTAGAAACTGCGAATTCCAAGATAATCTTAGATTGAATTACGTAAGCTTCACAGAGAGTCCTAAATGGAGATTCTGCAAATTCTCACAAACCCACTTTCTCCTCTTATCACACATAAGGAGAAAAGTCACAGCAGGACAGAGGCAACTAAGTATATACCACAGGGAGGGGAAACATTGGATAACTAATATGTACACTTAGTTTCACTGTTACAATAAAGCTACATGCACTCGCACAATCTGATATCGTCGTGTTGGTCCCAGATCAACATAGTAAATGTTGTTCCAGGATCAACATTGCAAGTGACCAATCAGAATGTTGTGACGTCAAAGTTTTGCGACTTCGGGAAAAAATTGTCCTTGCAACATTAGAATTTCATAAATGCACGAATGGCTTGGCGCGCCAAAGAATAACGTCACAACAATGTGATTGGTCACTTCCAACACAACGATATCAGATCATCCACGTGCACTCACAGGTCACCTTGTTAGTTACACCTGTTCAACTACTTTTCAACACAAACACTTAATCAGACAGTCACATGACAGCAGCTCAATGCATTTGGGCATGCAGACATAGTCAGGAAAACCTTTTGATGTTCAAGCTGAGCAAGAGAATGAGGAAGAAAGACAATTGACTTTAAACGCGGCATGGTTTTTGGTGCCAGACAGACTGCTAATCGACAGGGATTTTTCTGCACAATCAGAAATAGCGTTTGCAGAGAATGGTCTGAAAAGATAAAATTATCCACTGAGTGGCAGTGGCAGTCAGATCGAAATATCTTCTTGATCTGACAGGTCAGAGGAGACTGGCCAGAGTGCTTTGACCTCTCAGAAAGGCAACAGTAACCTGAAAAACACCAAGGTATGCATTTCTGAGTGCGCAGCATGTCAAACCTTGAGCCTGGAAGATAAGAACAGGAAACTGGAAAAACATTTTCTGGTCCGATGAGTCTTATGTGTGATAAGAGGAGAAAGTGGGTTTGTGATAATTTGCAGAATCTCCATTTATGCTGCAGCATTTGATGGTAGGGTCAGAATTGAGTAAAAACAATATGAAAAAATTGATCCATAGTTTTAGGAATTAAACAAAAACATCAGTGATTGCCAAAACATTCAATTTGCTGAGTACAAAATTAATGGTTGTGTCAGGCAGGAGCCATATTATGCTAAATTCCTTAAATTTGTTTTTAAACTAAGCAACTTTCTTCTGACCTGTTGGTACTTACAAACAGAAGGTGTGAACAGCAGCTGGCTGTGCTACTGTGCTCACTACCAGATCACTCAGAAAGAGAAAAGAACTGCTAAGATTAGACTCATATTTGCTTCTTCCATATCTCTGATTAGCCACTTAGCATGCGGATATATATCTCAGGTAACACTGACTGGGGTGGAAACACCAGAACTGCTCATTAATCGACTTGAGCATACATCTACATGCAACACAATAAGCTCATAATAAGCTAATAGTACGTAAGTTGGCCTTGCTAGAAAACTGAGTTTTCTATTACAGTCTTGAGTTTAAGTTGCTGTTCCTAGACTATATTTGGGTCAATCACGATGTGAGTGTTTGAGGGTTTGGTGAATGGTCGATTAGCATGAAGGATGGAAGCTTGCTAAAATTAAAAAATTACAAATTTTTCTTGGCCTACCAAACCCAGATTGACCCTGTTTTTCTCCCTTTTCACTCTGTGTTTCTTAGCTGTCTAAACTGTGAAAGGATATAATGTTGTGGAAAACACAAGCACAGAATCAAATGGTAACAAGCTGAAGTAGTTATGATTCATCGTTGCCGAGACATCTGGATCAAGGAGGCAGATGGGATGGCGGATGAGGACACAGACCCCAGGACTGAAGCCTGCTGTCAGGTCCTCACGCAGTTAAACAATGTCACATTTGGTTTCAGGTCTTTTGGGTGGCTCCAGTACCCTCGGAGCTCTTTTATCTGTAGTGTACTAATTTAAAGATACAGTAATATCATACGACTGTGGAAAAATGTGGAGAAAGAGCCTGCGTGGGAAGCAACAGTAGTAACACTGAAAGACAGAATTCCCAGGATTTCTGTCTTAATATATAGTTAACTATGTAATTTGCTGTGACAATCTGTGTTAACAAGTCATTTAATCCCCCCAAAAGTTTGGAATTTATTAAGAGTTATTGTCAGAAAAATGACTTAAAAGCACAAGCTTCCAAAGCGCTTTTCCATTTGTTTTTCTTTTTTTAAAACCAATTGTCAACCAAAACATGTCAAAGATGGATTAAGGCATCTACCAGAATCAAGATAGTGGCATTAATTCAGGGACATGTTTCACTGAACTGACTTTAACTGGCAATAAGTGATATTATCTTACCCCATTTAAAATTTTGTTTTACTTGTTAGAAGAAAAATTGGGTTCTTGTTGTTTTAAGAAAAATAAATGTGGCCTTAATGGCTATTTCAAAGTGTGCAACGTGCTTGCACTGGAATATCTGAAAGACTCAAGAAAATGGTGAGCAGAGACTCGCATCCAGAAATTCGGTCCTTACACTTGGCTTTAAGCTTCATTTAAAGTAGCAACAGAAAAAAGCTATCAAACATTTTAGTATCCGAATATAAAGAACATGAAAGGAAAATTGCTTGTAACATGTAAGTCGAAAGCTTTAGGCAGGCCCAGGCTGATGTCTAGAAATACAAATATCTAATGTTAAATATCCACAATACCATTTTCTGTTGGACCCTTGAGCAGAGTAGATTCTGGACAGGTTGGCACTATATTACAGTGCCGCTCTGTATAGACTAACAGCTGCCCATAATGACGTTCAGTTGACCCAACCTGATTGAGTTTGGATGGCAGAGAAAACTCCAAAAAGCCCCAGGTTCTTGCCTCAAATATACTAGACCACTGGAACTTTGAGTTTGAACTGTGGTTTATTGTCTCCCTTTCTCTTGTGCATGTGTGAACACAGTAATCATAGTTTGAGGTGGACCGAGACAAATACACAGAAGACCCACTGAAGTGGTCTCGGTCCAGAGTCACACGAATTCCAAAATGGTTCATCTATGTATCAGGACGTGATCCGAGCCAAGTGCCAGGTGTATGCTGAAAGTTTGAAGGATGCTTTGTAACCTGGGATGCGTCAAGGTTGCTCTCGCTCCAGACAGGTGACCAATACTTGGACTGAATGTTCTCAAGTAGTTTGTAGTACTGCATTTTGGTTCACTTTTTTTTCTGTGTGGAAAAAAAGTCAAACAGTGGGGAAACGTTACAAGTTTACAAGGTCCTCAACTGATCCAGACCAAAGCAAATGTGCTATAGGTGTGAAAATGTCCTTAATCATAGGTCAAAACAGTGAAAACCCAAAACCCCATTTTTTTTTTTTTGTGGCAAAAAAATAACCAAACTTTTACCCATCTTGATACATTAATACCAGATCAGACACATCTTGTGAAACATTGATCCAAACAGTTCTGCCAAACATGTGTAGGGGATGTGGAAGGGATGGCAACTCCTTGGCTATGAATTTACAACAACCGCCATTCTCGCACTGGTGCAATCAGACATGAGCCTGACGAAGATTAGCTGTGTGATTCAACTGCAACAGAAATACAACACTTTTAAGGACATGTCAACGCCTGCATCAGCTGTTTGATGGAACCATATCAGCACCATATCACTAAAATGTCCTGTCTTCCTTCTAGAGGGGTTCTTTTTCACAAGGTGTGTCTTGTAGAAAGTTAGCTCTTAAGATCAGGCAGGTTAGGTTAGTAGGCAGGAAGCTGGGAGTCAAAGGTGAAGGCTACTAATGGCTTGTAACCAGCCTGGTAAAATGTTTCTCAGCTAGGGACTAAGAATTTCAAACAAAACAGGAAATTAATAATGAAAGGACCCATTTCATGATATTACCACTGAGATGGGCAAATCTAAAGATAATTCATCTCATCCTGTCCAGAGTTTTTTTTCCTGTTCAGAGGGAGTTTTTCCTTCCCACTGTCATCAAGTGCTTGCTAATAAGAGATTGTCTGATTGTTGAGGTTTTCCTCTGTTTTATTCATTCATTCATTCACAAATACAAGCAATCATAGGTTGTTTTTTTATCTCAACTCGGACATTAGGAGCCATTCCAATCAACACATGGGGTTGACATCCCAGTTCCAATCTTAGTTTAGGTTTGAATGCAACTGCGAGGCCAATTTCCATACCCAGGTCCAGAGAATAGCTTCCTTTGCTCTCCTTCACAAAGTACCACTTCCACCTCTCACTCAAAACTGGAGCAACATTCACATCTCCACTTGCAGTTCCAGCTTTAATCCAGGTCTCAGTCTAAGCTCCTGCGCAGGGCTCCAGAGTATCCAAACCCCAGGCACAGACCAGGCCTGGGGTGGGCCTGCTGCTTACTAGCATCTGGATCTAATCAAGGGTGTTTGTCGTCGGGAATTGAATCAAATTAAAAAGTTTAATATTTAATGCGACACCAGATGGAAGCCGAGAGGGGAAAGAGGCCCTGCGGTCAGCACTAATATCCCCTTCTGAAGAGCCATGCTACATTCCTGGAGAGAGAGTTGCTGGAAATATGCATACACACACACATACACATGCATGCACAAAAGTGTATATGCACACAGACACAATTAGTGTAACGACACTGGCAACAGATTTTTGCAGCCATAAACTTGCAGAACAAATACACAAAGACTACAAAAAACACACAAGAACACAGCGGTCCTGCTGGACAGCATGTTAATCACAATGACAGAGTGCCGGATACAGAGGCGAGGCGCAGAAAACACACTTACACACACCTTTAGTTTTAACCTCCACAGCTCATAAAAGCAAAACTATGGCACACCGTTTCTGACAGCAACTAATACTCACCCAGTCTATGTTATTCCTATATGCCTCATTTACAGAAAAGTCAGGAGCATTCATCCCCAGTAGCATCCAGGCGTTTCTTTCAGTAAATGTATCTTTAATGCCACTCTTATATACCAGATTTCGGGGCTTTCTGCTTTTTGAAATTGAAATATAAATCTCTCTGACATCAGTTCACAAAGTTTCCATAATCTATTGTACTGTGATAATAAATTCCACTGCTCCATTTATATGCTGGGGTGTGTACAGTTTTAATTTTTTTACGTTTCTTTTTTAAAGCTTTGTGGACAGCAAGGCTCCAGTAGTTAGTAGATAGTGGATTTGATTTCCTTCATTGTGATATTCTATTAGTCATTGGGGCATTTGACATAGAGTCATTATGTGGTAAAGTATTTCTGATGTTTTATTTTTTTGACTTTACATCAAACCCATCGAACCGAAGCTGGGGTCTCCCACTCACAGAATTACTTGTGAAGTTAAAGCATCTAGAATATATGTTAATATTTCATTGCAACATCTATTAACAGGTATTTGTAATGTTAGCTGCCCCACATGTTTTGTCACTTTTATTTCCTGTTATTAGTTTTGCTAACAGTAGAACTTGTAAGCTTTGCTACCACTACTGTTGTGTTGTGATGTGTGATTTTATCCCAAGAAGGAGCATCTGATTTCCAACATAATAAGAACACATATTTTCCTGTTAATTACCACTGATGGTTTCCCTTTCCTTTGCTTTTTAGGCTTTCATGGTGTTACTTGTTTTCTGGTTTGTTTCCTTTCTTCTGTTCCATCGTTTCCAGTTGATCTCCTTGTATATGATGTTTCAGTCATAGACTCTGTCTCTTGCATATTCTTAATGGATTGTTTGCCCCGCTGTTTGCCATTTACCAATTTTTAGGTCGAGAATTTGTATTTTTTGACTTCACACTGCCACTGCATGTCTGCAAATGATTTTATGATGCTGAATGACGCATGGCTGAGGGTGTTGAGTCATGATGGCATGCAGTCAAAAGCATGCAACAAACCAGTATTGTAATAAAGGAAAACCGGTGTTACTCCCTCCTCAGATGTTAAGGATACAGCAAGGTGTCGATGCATTTTAAAAAGGCAGCGAGATGAAATATGCACAATATAGAGTATGTGCCAGGGAATGTGAAGTGCTCTACAACCAGCCTTGTGATTAAGTTGGCTCATTGTGCATGTGTTCATATGTGAGACTGATTAATGTAATGAGGATTAATTTGAGACCTACTCAGAGGACCACCCTGAGAGAGACACACAAGACTGGGCACCACCTGGTTATTCTCTGTCTAACACACACAGCGACACTTTGCTCACGATGCAGGAATCTGCATGCCAAAATCACTGTTACCATTATGGCTGACAAGCCTCTGCCACCACCTGCTAATGCATGAAAAAAACATACACACCTGAACAATGCTGTGCTGCAGTATTTTACCATTAAAACATATATGTTTTAGCATCTGCTGTGCCCCTTTTACAAATGCACAAAAAATACACACACGTACACATAGGGAAACTCCATAAAGCAGCGACGAATCTATAGGAGTGGAAAGAGAGAAACTGGGCTGGTGGGGAGAAATCCAGCAGAAGTGACTTTCATTCCTAAGCGGTTCAGTGGTGCTCGACTGGTCTCTGATCCCCCTGCAGTAACAATATTCAGCTGACATTTCACTGGAGAAACTTAATCTCACCTTGCCTTGCCAGCGATACCTTATGGCATCCACAAACATGCACGCCTTAATGTAAACCATCCTCACACACGTACACAACTGGAAAAACAGAGTCTCAGCTAACTTTCATCCAAATCACACCCTCTGCACACCAACAGCTTCTCCCTTCATGCTGTGTATGTGTTTTCTAATTGTTAAAGCAGAACCAGGGAACCAGTAAAAAAGGTTTTTGCCATTAGAAAGACTGAAGCAAGGCACACAGACACACCGGGGACGAGGCTAACAAAGCACAGGCAAAGTCAGATAAGAATGAAGCTGGTGGGAAAGGTACTCACAATAAGTCAGGCAGTAACAGAAAGAGTGAAGAATATAAGCTCACAAATAACAACAACAACAAAGCAGAACAAAAATAAGAGGAAAGAATGAGCACAGCTGAAACAAAGGAAGGTTGCACAGATTGTAGCAAGGCTGTGTCTAATCCAGGGGTGTGAAACATAAGGCCCGGGGGTCAGAATCGGCCCAGCAGTGACTCCAAATTGGCCCACAGAAGAGTTCTGGTAAATGTTAAGAAGGGCATAAATTCTAGACTTTTAACCGTATTTTCATACATTTTACAGCTTTTCTTACTGATAAAGATCTTCATGGTCATGCATGCTACACTTATGTGACTAAGTCATTTTTATTTATACAAAAAGCATGTACCTGTAAATTAACAAAAACCTTTATGTTATTACAGGAGAATCTGGGCAATGAGCTAAGCAGGACTTTTTCTGTTATTTTACACATTTATTTAGAATTCAAGCCAAAGGAGCTGGGCTGACAGATTTCTTTAACTTACTACACCAACATTTCTTGAAATTGTATTTGTTTTCCTTTATTGCTTTTATATTATGCTGTATATCTTAGGACCTTGGAAATTACTTAGAATAACCAAGGAAATTAGTATGACAATATCTCAGGGTTTTAATGTGTAGTAAAACTTCTTTATAATGACACAAAGGTGGTTCGGCTCACTTAAGATCAAAGTAATGCTGTATGTCACCCATAAAGAGTTTGAAGTCTCTGTTCTAATTAGAGTGTGCGTGTGCAGTAAATCACTTAAATCAAACTGGTCAAGGCAGATAGCTGCCCTTCCTTCAGCCTGGTTATTGCTTCTTCCTGTTAAAAGGGAGCTTTTCTTTCCCACTGTCACCAACTACTTGCTCACATGGGATCTGATTGTTGGGATATTCCCTGTTTTATTGCAGGGTCTTTATCTTGCAATGTAAAGTTCCTTGAGGTGACTGTTGTTGTGACTTGCAGTTACATTAAAAAAAATAATTAATTGAACTGAAATTGGAGTTAAACTTCTTGAAAACTACTGTGGTGAGGCGTGGTCTGTGGCGCGGATGTGAGGGAGGCACATGCACCTGGATGGCATCCACAATCACGCCTCCACGGCATAAATAGACTGAATTAGGTCCTGGACCTCCCTCATTCCCAACAGAGGCCAGTGCGCATTGGGGTCCCGTGTGCCGGCTGCCTGCCAAGCCGCCTGCCTGCCAAGCCACCTGGGAACCGCAGACCACGCCCCACCACACTACGGTATCACAATATTACTCCTTTAAAAGTGTAACCTTTACCCTGATGCAGTGGCAGCTTGTAAAAGGAGCAGGTTTTGCCACCATAAATGGTGAATCTGTGTGTTTGAGTCTCTGAATTGGGGCAAATCTAACTGCAGGGCTGCATCCAACTTGCACAGTCAATGTTCCCCCAGATAAATAAAGGTTATAGGGAAAAATAAAATAAAAATAAAACAGTCATGCAGGTTTTTAGTGCTGACATTTTGCGTGCGTGATTTGGGCCTGGCATCTTAGCTTTTTCCAGTGTTTTCCACCAGTGGGAAATACTGATGAATAAGTTCAAATGTGAGGAATTGGGAATATTTCAGTACAAAGTTGAATGGTTACAGCAACTGCCAATGTGATATTGACTGTTAGTGTGTGATTCACCACCTGGTCCTCTGATTGCTACATGACTTCCAGGCCTGGAGTTGGGTGCCACTTTCGAATCCCACTATTTACATTGGAGTGAGGAGTGGCCATGTGGGCTTCATTGCCACTGTTATAGAAGAAGCAGTAAAATAATGGAAAAGGTTTAGCGCGAGTGTGTGGAAGGGGAGAAGTGTGTGTGCCTGTGTTCGTCTACATATGTGCAGCTCACGTGTGTAAAAGCATTTGCGAGTGCGTAACGTCGTGTGTGTGTGTGCGTAGGCGTTCAGCATGCCTGCCAGTCTGGGGTTCTCCTGGCAATGAAGGCTTCCCACTGCAGCATCAGAGGTGACGAGGTGCGAGGGCGTATGCGCACACACACGTGCGCGCGCACACACGCACACACACACTGAGGGTTTTCCTCAGTCTCATGCCAAAGCAGAGAGAGGAAAAGACCACTGTGAGGTGCTGGGAAATAAGCAGCATTAAAATAGTGAGGGCTTTTTCCACTGGCACATTCCCACATACAGCGAATACACAGAAGTGACAGGTGACTAGGCCTGGCAAGACTTCTCAACACACACACACACACACACACACATGAGACTGTTCTACATGGACACTGCACAGAAAAAACAAACAAGTGTGCAATGCAAGTGCACTTGCAGAAGTACACACGTACTCTATGATCAACAGGATTAATAACATGGATTAGTCAATTATTATGTTATATATATTTTTAATTGATTTATGTAGTCATTTATTTATTCATTTTCTCAGTGGGTTTTGGCTTTACTATAAAGTATTGCACTTAAGAAACTTGATTTATTCATTTGTCCATGCAACTCTTTGCACTGCGCTGTCTTTCTTATGCAGTTTTTTCTCTACTTTTTTGTTTTTCCCGGTAAGGTTCCGGTAAGCAATAACAGCTCTAACATGTTCTTATTGCTCTTCAGTGAATAGCAAGGTTTCATAGCTTGGCAGTTACGAGGGAATTAGTCAGACACACACGCACACAAACACTAAATTCTGTGCATATACTCTCACACATACGCCCATAAACACAAACTAATGTGGATCCATAAATTACAGACTCACTGACTTGGCAGAATGTAAACCGGTGTTTGTTTTGGCCAGAAAGCAAAGAGCCTTTTTCACTGCAAACATAATATAATGTTAATGAGACTGACACAGTGAACAAAATCAGACGCGTGTAGATAAACCAAAACAATGAGCTGAAAGATAGTAGCATGGTCTGTAGTGATTAGGGGGAGTGCAAAGCACCTCTAAAAGATGTTGACATCAGCCACTGGTTAGTGAAGTTCCTTGATCTAAGCAAAGGACGAATCTAAAGGGCTTTACAAACTGAGTGCATTGTAAAAGAAAACAAACAAAAACAAAACAAAACACGTGAAATTTAAAGTTGAAGCTGTATCACGACTGCTCTCGTGCACAAATGTCAGCGCAGCAGTTTGAGCTCTTGTTGGCAGAGTTGGGACCGCATCTGAGGAGGCGACTGACCTGGAGCAGTGTCTACGTGTGTGTCTGAGGTAAAATATTGTAACAGTTATATATTTTTTAACGCCTGAAACATTCACACAAGATTTACACATGCAGTTTGTAAAGGCCTTTACAGTGAATTACAAAATGACAATTGCAGTTTCATGTTTTATTCAAATAAAAGAAATGACAACCCAATGAGAATCAATTAGAGAATCGATAAGAATTGGAATTGGTATATTATGATCTATTCCTATCCCTCCTCATATCGCATTGCTTTGAAGCTAATTTTTGGGCGTCTACGCATCTGGTTTGTGGCTCTGGTTGCCAAGGTAGCCCTTTATTGTATTTATTACTCGGTAATGTCAATCAGCAGTTTTCTTCACCGTCAGTGGAAGATGCTTCAATTCTTTTATCTGGCAGTTGAGGAAAGTTTATCTTGGGTCTCATTCACTTCCTGTCACCAGCAGTTATTTCATCCATTGTCACGCGAAGCCGCAGAATGTCATGTACTTTCTACGTTCTGTGGTTTGCTACATCACTGCCAATCACTTCTAATGTGCACGCTGCTTCATTCTGAATGAACCTCAGTGAAAATCTCAGTGACGTTTATTTAAATGCATGCCTTTTAAGACATTACAGCTATATGAGGAAGCACTAGTGACTGAGTCTTTCTCTCAGTGATGAATGTATTGCAAAGTGTACTGTATGTACTTAGAGTATTATGAGTTGTGGCATATGCAGCGTAAAATCACACTGGTTAGACATACACTGCCTTGATCCAGTTGTAACAGGTACTTTTCTTCTATGTTAAAAGATTTTTTTTAATTTAACTTTTATTTTACCAGGTATGTTGAGATTAAAAAATCTCTTGCACAAGAGCACTCTGGCCATGAACCATAGTAGTACAGTCAGCAGTACTTGCATAGACAGCAAGAAATACACAATAAAAATGTAGGCCCTCAGTCACACAGGCCTACAGATTTATTGTCGTCCCCATGGAAGCGCTAGGCTCAAACTTCATAAGTGGTTACCACATAGGTTGTTGACTATCCCTGAGTGAAATCAAACAGTAAGCGGTACAAGATGCTGCACCCAAAAAAACTTCCTTGTAATTGCATTGTTCAGTAGCAGACTGCCATCGTTGATCACAGTTTAAGTGGAAGACACCAACTTGTCTACAACACTTGCTAACTAATGCTTGTAGAATAGTTTGTGTCTTCAATGCAAATTATAAACAATTGGCCTTCTGGTAGCTACCCCAAAAAATAGTGATTTTTGCAGTGCGGCACCACACGTAACATACTTTATCTAGCAACAACAATCAATCTCTTGCAACTATTTGCCAAGAGCAAGGCTATAAGTAGGTACAGTCCTAATAAGATTTTACAACTTTCAGTCTATTTGTTTTTGCAATATGCGGACAGGGTGGCCTTTTATAACTGAGCCCCTAGCCCTTAAAATGTGTGTGCACATCCCTGGACGGCTGTACATTTTGAGTTCCCTTCCCATTACAGTACCCTGTTGCCTATTAAGTCCCACAGCAAAACACTGTGGCTCTTGTGGCTGGACCCATTGAGAATTGACTCAGGCAATGCTCACTCAAGTGACTTAATTTCTGCTTCTGGAGCAATGCTACTCTATAAATCCAGTGTATTTCAACCATACACATGATGGGAACATTTTGTCCTGATGTGCACAGTAGAGAACATCGCAAACACATAAAAAACAGCAGAGTACTGGTTCCACGTGTTAAAATGCAGCAGCAGACGGTCATAGCGGCTTTGCATCATCCAACCAGTACATAAAACAATCAGCGCTGAGACTGCACCAGCAGGTCATCAGTGCAGGAGACATGATTCAGCTGTACCATATAGCCCTACCACTCCCTGCAATGTTTGTGTTAGCGTCCTTGAACATTTGAACTCAATATCAAACCATTCTGACAAAGAGACAACAAGGGGGATGATTACAATGATGTAAGATGTACCAGCTTCAGTTTACGATGAAAGAAAGTACAACCTGCCCTAAGTTTCCATACATGAGGAAAAAACAAAAGGAAAAGACGTAGAAGAGGACAGCGAGAACCGTGAGAGCGAGAGCTGTATTGCACAGACAGACGGTCAGAGATGAGGAAAAATTCTGTAGATGGTAGTGAAAACAGTGACAATACAAAGGTGTATTAATAATGTTCCTATGTAGGCAGACTTGGAAGTATCACCAATGCTCATTCGTGGTGTCTGTTGAATTGAAGTAAAAGAATCTCTGTTTCTTGTCACATTCATGCAAGTTTCAACAGAACACTAAAAACCCACTTCTTACCCACAAAGTTACTGAAGGCTAAACCCGATTTTCCAAAATCCGTCAGCTGTTTACCTGACTGTAAATGTTTTATATGATGTCCTAGACACATGACAAACAAGTGTCAGCTGTGCTACCTCGCTTTTTTATCTCAGTTGTTACTGATCCAAGTTAGACATTTATTCCATTTGGGGCCGTCCCATGTCAGCAAGGGTGCCAAATTAACTACCACATGACCCAAAGAATGCAAAACTGAGAAAGAGAGCTCATGACTCAGTCAGTGATTCAGACGTGGCAGGGACTTCCCACACATTAACAAGTTTAAAGTTAACCAGTCTGACAGTGGCAGGTAGGAATGAGGAGGCAGTCAGAAATTAATGAGATAAAAAAAAGCACTGATAATATCCCACAAGACCCTCTCCCTAGCAGCATTTAGATTTGTCAAATGGAAATTACAGACTACTTTGAGAAGTGTAAAGGACTACTATTAAGTAACATTATTTCCACATTTTAGTTTTTATTTAGCTTGTTTTTCTATTATAAAAAAGGAGGGATATCACTTGGTTAGCCAGCCAAGTTTTTTCTATGCATTCTTGGCTTTCGTCTATGCATAAAGGGCATTTTAGATTCTGGAAAACTGAGATTTTGAATAAAAAAGTAAAAATAGAGAAAACGTATTTTTGTCTTGGATCATCAAAGGTGTGTTTTTTTTTAACTTAAGGAATTAAACTAAATGTAACTTAGAATTAGACAACAGGGTTATCCGGAGTGCAAAGTGTGAATCAGAAGTCACAAGTGAGCGTGCAATGTTTTTGGTTTCACAGATCCACCCCTCGGTTGTCAGGTTTCAAAACATCAGGATGACGATAGCAAAAATATTCAGCTGGCAGGCTATAGAATGGGATTAAACTTCCAAGTTCACCAACGTGCATCTGAATTTAATGAATCATATGACATATTTTTGGACTTGTCAGATGAAAGCTCTTTGAAACAGATTTCCGTCCAGTGTGTGCGTTGTAACTATGTCAGTGTCGTCATTGGTGATAACCCCAAATTTAGTCCTTAACCCAAAACTCAAACCCTATATTTTAGAGTCAACCAAAAACTACTTTGCAATTTCCCTTAAGCAGCAGGCACTGACTTTAAAGGTATATTTTTTGTTTACCATTCCATAGCACAGAGTTGTGTGACTGACTTGTAGTCCTTTTAAGCTACCTCCAAAATTACAATAAAATGATTTAATTATAATAAATTACATTCATATAACTTTCATATTCATATAACAAGGTTTACAAGGCCGTTTGTGTGGTTTCTGATTGTGTCTCACTATATGGGTATGCAAATATTTTTGAAATCTGTCAAAAATTTGTTTAAAACTAAAAATGACTGAATTCACATTTCCATGCACAATTTTGAGCTGGCAGACTGCAAAATGAATCATGCATATGATTCAACCACTAAAACTAATTTTTCTGCTCAGGAATGCAAGTAAATAATTGTTATTTGGCATCTTAATCAAAAAATAATAATGCGCTTTACTAATTTTTAACATTAAATTAGAAAAGTAATTAAAGATAATAATTATACTCCAGCATTACAAATATAATTCCAATTCAAAAGCTTGTTCATAATGTTTTGTTGATTATTTTGGTAATTACCAATACTGTTAATCTTGGGCAGCTTTGGCATAAATTTTACATCAGGTGGTGGTCTAGTAGATTTGTTGAACACTGTATGCAATGCAGAAATAATCATGAAATAATCATTTTTGTTATGTTTAAACACACAAAATTAAATGCCCTGTCAGTGAGAGTAGTTGTGTTTATAGATCTAAATTTTGGGTGGGGAAGTAAACGTCTTTAGGTGGACAGTTTTTAAGAAATAAAGATGCTACACTGCACATTTTCAGGAAAAGTCAAAGATTGGCAGACTTTAATATTTATCAGCCAAAGATAAATTTCAGCCGTTGGCAGCGTCTAGTGTTAAAGTTACCTACTTATTTCATTGTCATCACATTTTAATAGCACTTATCAATACCTAATACCCTGACAAGAAGTTAATTGGTGGGATGTGAGGCACACAAGGAGCTTGTGAGATCCCTCAGAAGCAAAGGGAGTAATTGCCGTGTGATGCAGAGCGTTGAGGGTGATAGAGCGGTGACTATGAGTCATGCTGGTTTCCCTCTCAGTCATTATTCTGTCATTGAAATTTCACTTGAAACCAAAGCGTGGTCCCAAAACAATCCAGACACTTATTCACGTACAAGTTAATGCATTACTAATTACGGTAAACACCCACGGCATGGACAACTTGAATCGCAGACTAAATGCAACGGCATGTCCGGCAAAAGCCATTGTGTGGTCCTCTTTTGCACATTTGAAGTAACGTGAATTTGTGAAGGCAGACACTGACAGACTCAGTTTAAAATGACATTTTCCAGTGTATCATGTTGGTCTCTGTGTTTCAGGACAGCAGTGCCTCTTGCACATATGTGAACACATTTCTGTGTGTGGTTTTACACATTTGTGAGGAGAGCATCAAGTCACAATTAATTTGTGCTTGTTGGTAACTAGACACATCACGCAACCAATAAAGAAGAAAGCAAAAGCCCCCTCCAAATCTTTTGGTTATTGCAGTCTCTCTCGTGACTGTAGTCAAATGCAAACCTGTTGACTTCGGATAGTGTTTGATTCTTTTCCTCTATAGGAAGCACATGTCAAGATCTCTCAACACGATAATGCAAATCCAAACATCCTATATTCCACTGTAGGAATTTTTGGAATTCAAATTTCCCCAGCACGCTTTTGGAGGAAGCTGTGGCCTCACCTCTGAGGGGTTGCGGAGAAGAGTTTGTGGCTTCAACTGTGACCTGTTCCGATAGTGTGACAAGCTGTCAGTCTGAGATGAAATCATGCAGATGAGTGCTGAGTTGCTTTTTTAGTGTAGTGTAGCACTCTACACAGAGACACAGACGCATATTCCAAAATCCCCTGGAAATTCTGAATGAAAGACAATTTCAAAAGCGGACAAAGTAAGAGAAAAAACAAAAGGTAAAATAAACATTTAATAGAGAGAAACCGAAGGGAAGAGACACCAGTGTGCATTTTTCTCTCTAGCTTAACTGAAGAGATTTTCTTGGAGGGTTTTCAGAAAAGCTGTCATTCTTTTTCCTCCAAGAACTCCTCACCAACTCCCGGTTGTTTTCTTAAAGGAGTTATCCGCCAGAATACTTCATCACAGCAAAAACAGAATTACGGCTGACGTCAACAGGAGTTGCACTTAAGTGTAGCTTGTGTGAGTTATTCGAGGTGTTGAAAGATGTGATTCTTCAAATGAAGTTTCCGTTTGGGATTTTTTTTTTT